>NW_027222395.1:4848484-5151515 GCF_041296265.1 Equus caballus
CACCATGTGGTTCTGGTATACCTGGCAGGTGATTTTGGCGTGTCAGGAAGTTGGTTCCGGCTAGTTGAGCAGGTGTTTCAGGCGGGTCTGGCAGGTGGTTTCGGTCTGTTCGGGGTGTGGTACCGGCATCTCAGGCACATGGTTCTGGCACGTCTGATATGTGGTTCCGGCCGGCCCGACAGGTGTTTCCATGGTGTCCGCCAAGTGGTTCTGGCATAGCTGGCAGGTGATGTTGGCGTGACCGGCAGGTGGTTCCAGCCAGCCCGGCAGGTGATTCTGAAGAGTTCACCAAATGGTTGTGGCGTAGCCGGCAGGTGATTTTGGTGTGTCCAGCAGGTGGTTTTGGCGAGTAGAGCAGGTGGTTCTGGCGTTCTCGGCAGGTGCTTCCGGTGTCATTGGCATGTGGTTCCGGCATGTCTGAGAGGTGGTTCCGGCATGCCCGGCAGGTGGTTCCGGAGAGTCTGCCGAGTGGTTCTGGAGCCAGCCCGGCAGGTGATTCCGAAGAGTTCACCAAATGGTTGTGGCTTAGCCGGCAGGTTATTTTGGCGTGTCAGGAAGGGGGTTCCGGCTAGTTGAGCAGGTGGATCAGGCGTGCTCGCCAGTGGGTTCAGGCGGGTCTGCCAGGTGGTTTCGGTCTGTTCGGGGAGTGGTTAAATCTTCTTAGGCACATGGTTCTGGCACGTCTGAGAGGTGTTTCCGGCCGGCCGGTGAGGTGTTTCCGGAGTGTCCGCCAAGTGGTTCTGGCGTAGCTGAAAGGTGATTTTGGCGTGTCCAGCAGGTGGTTCCGGGCAGCTCGGCAGGTGGTACCGGCGTGTCCGGAACATGGTTCTGGCACGTCTGAGAGATGGTTCCGGCATTCCCGGCAGGTGATCCCGGAGTGTCCGGCATGTGGTTCTGGCACCTCTGAGAGGTGGTTCCGGCATGCCCGGCAGGTGGTTCCGGAGTGTCTGCCGAGTGGTTCAGGCGTAGTCGGCAGGTGATTCTGGCGTGTCCAGCAGGTGGTTCTGGGGAGTGGATCAGGTGGTTCCGGCATACTCGGCAGGTGGTACCGGCGTGTCCAGAACATGGTTCTTGCAAGTCTGAGAGGTGGTTCCGGCATGCCCGACAGGTGATTCCGGAGTGTTCGCCAAGTGGTTCTGGCGTGGCAGGCAGGTCATTTTGCATGTCCAGCGGTGGTTCCGGCGAGTCGAGCCGGTGGTTCCGGCGTGTCCGGCAGGTGGTTCTGGCGTGACCGGCACGAGTTCCTGGCACGTCTGAGAGTTGGTTCCGGCATGCCCGACAGGTGATTCCGGAGTGTCTGCCACATGGTTCTGGCGTACCCGGCAGGTGATTTTAGCGTGTCAGGTAGGTTGTTCCAGCGAGTCGAGTAGGTGGTTCCGGAGTGCTCGCTAGGTGGTTCAGGCGGGTCTGGCAGGTGGTTTCAGTCTGTTCGGGGTGTGGTTCCGGCATCTCAGGCACATGGTTCTGGCACGTCTGAGAGGTGGTTGCGGCCGGCCCGACAGGTGTTTCCATGGTGTCCGCCAAGTGGTTCTGGCATAGCTGGCAGGTGATGTTGGCGTGACCGGCAGGTGGTTCCAGCCAGCCTGGCAGGTGATTCCGAAGTGTTCACCAAATGGTTGTGGCGTAGCCGGCAGGTGATTTTGGCGTGTCCAGCAGGTGGTTTTGGCGAGTCGAGCAGGTGGTTCTGGCGTGCTCGGCAGGTGCTTCCGGTGTCATTGGCATGTGGTTCCGTCATGTTGAGAGGTGGTTCCGCCATGCCCGGCAGGTGATTCCGGAGTGTTCGCCAAGTGGTTCTGGCGTAGCCGGCAGGTGATTTTGCATGGCCGGCAATGGTTCCGGCGAGTCGAGCCGCTGGTTCCGGCATGTCTGGCAGGTGGTTCCGGCATTCCCGGCAGGTGATTCCGGAGTGTCCGGCATGTGGTTCTGGCACCTCTGAGAGGTGGTTCCGGCATGCCCGGCAGGTGATACCGGAGTGTTCGCCAAGTGGTTCTGGCGTAGCCGGCAGGTGATTTTGCATGTCCGGCAATGGTTCCGGAGAGTCGAGCCGGTGGTTCCGGAATGTCCGGCAGGTGGTTCCGGCATGTCCGGCTGTTGGTTCCGACATGTCCAGCAGGTGGTTCCGGCATGCTCGGCCGGTGATGCCGGAGTGTCCGGCATGTGGTTCTGGCACCTCTGAGAGGTGGTTCCGGCATGCCCGGCAGGTGATACCGGAGTATCCGGCATTTGGTTCTGGCACCTCTGAGAGGTGGTTCCAGAATGCCTGGCATGTGATTCCGGAGTGTCCGCCGAGTGTTTCTGGCGTAGCCGGCAGTTGATTTTGGCGTGTCCACTAGGTGGTTCTGGTGAGTGGATCAGCTGGTTCCGGCATACTCGGCAGGTTGTACCGGTGTGTCCAGAACATGGTTCTGGCAAGTCTGAGAGGTGGTTCCGGTATGCCCGACAGGTGATTCCGGAGCATCCGCCAAGTGTTTCTGGCGTACCCGGCAGGTGATTTTGGCATGTCCGACAGGTGTTTCCTGGGAGTCGAGCAGGTGGCTCAGGCATGCTCAGCTGGTGCTTCCGGCGTCTCTGGCACGTGGTTCTGGTGTGTCTGAGAGCTGGTTCTGGCATGTCCGGCAGATGATTCCGGAGTGTCCACCAAGTGGTTCTTGTATACCTGGCAGGTGATTTTGGCGTGTCAGGAAGGTGGTTCCGGCTAGTTGAGCAGGTGGATCAGGCGTGCTCGCCAGGGGGTTCAGGCGGGTCTGGCAGGTGGTTTCGGTCTGTTCGGGGAGTGGTTCCGGCATCTCAGGCACATGGTTCTGGCACCTCTGAGAGGTGGTTGCGGCCAGCCCGACAGGTGTTTCCGGAGTGTCCGACAAGTGGTTCTGGCGTAGCTGAAAGGTGATGTTGGCGTGACCGGCAGGTGGTTGCAGCCAGCCCCGCAGGTGATTCCGGAGTGTCTGCCGAGTGGTTCTGGCATAGCCGGCAGGTGATTTTGGCGTGTCCAGCAGGTGGTTCCGGCGAGCTCGGCAGGTGGTACCGGCGTGTCCGGAACATGGTTCTGGCACGTCTGAGAGATGGTTCCGGCATGCCCGGCAGGTGATTCCGGAGTGTTCGCCAAGTGGTTCTGGTGTAGCCGGCAGGTGATTTTGGCGTGTCCAGCAGGTGGTTCCGGCGAGCTCGGCAGGTGGTACCGGCGTGTCCGGAACATGGTTCTGGCACGTCTGAGAGATGGTTCCGGCATGCACGGCAGGTGATTCCGGAGTGTCCGGCATGCGGTTCTGGCACTTCTGAGGGATGGTTCCGGCATGCCCGGCAGGTGGTTCCGGAGTGTCTGCCGAGTGGTTCTGGCGTGTCCAACAGGTGGTTCTAGGGAGTGGATCAGGTGGTTCCGGCATACTCGGCAGGTGGTACCGGCGTGTCCGGAACATGGTTCTGGCAAGTCTGAGAGGCGGTTCCGGCATGCCCGACAGGTGATTCCGGAGTGTTCGCCAAGTGGTTCTGGCGTAGCCGGCAGGTCATTTTGCATGTCCGGCGGTGGTTCCGGTGAGTCGAGCCGGTGGTTCTGGCGTGTCCGGCAGGTGGTTCTGGCGTGACCGGCACGAGGTTCTGGCACATCTGAGAGTTGGTTCCGGCATGCCCGACAGGTGATTACGGAGTGTCCGCCACGTGGTTCTGGCGTACCAGGCAGGTGATTTTGGCGTGTCTGGCAGGTGTTTCTTGCAAGTCGAGCATTTGGCTCAGGCATGCTCAGCAGGTGCTTCCGGCGTGTCTGGCACGTGGTTCTGGTGTGTCTGAGAGCTGGTTCTGGCATCTCCGGCAGATGATTCCGGAGTGTCCACCAAGTGGTTCTGGTATAATTGGCAGGTGATTTTGGCATGTCAGGAAGGTGGTTCCGGCTAGTTGAGCAGGTGGATCAGGCGTGCTCGCCAGGGGGTTCAGGCGGGTCTGGCAGGTGGTTTCGATCTGTCGGGGAGTGGTTCCGGCATCTCAGGCTCATGGTTCTGGCACGTCTGAGAGGTGGTTCCGGCCGGCCCGACAGGTGTTTCCATGGTGTCCGCCAAGTGGTTCTGGCATAGCTGGCAGGTGATGTTGGCGTGACCGGCAGGTGGTTCCAGACAGGCCGGCATGTGATTCCGGAGTGTCTGCCGAGTGGTTCTGGCGTAGCCGGCAGGTGATTTTGGCGTGTCCAGCAGGTGGTTCCGGCGAGCTCGGCAGGTGGTACCGGCGTGTCCGGAACATGGTTCTGGCACGTCTGAGAGATGGTTCCGGCATGCCTGGCAGGTGATTCCGGAGTGTCCGGCATGTGGTTCTGGCACCTCTGAGAGGTGGTCCCTGCCGGCTCGACATGTGTTTCCGGAGTGTCCGCCAAGTGGTTCTGGCGTAGCTGAAAGGTGCTGTTGGCGTGACCGGCAGGTGGTTCCAGCCAGCCCGGCAGGTGATTCCGGAGTGTCTGCCGAGTGGTTCTGGCGTAGCTGACAGGTGATTTTGGCGTGTCCAGCGGGTGGTTTTGGCGAGTCGAGCAGGTGGTTCTGGCGTGCTCGCAAGGTGCTTCCGGGGTCATTGGCATGTGGTTCCGGCATGTCTGAGAGGTGGTTCCGCCATGCCCGGCAGGTGATTCCGGAGAGTTCGCCAAGTGGTTCTGGTGTAGCCGGCAGGTGATTTTGCATGTCCAGCAATGGTTCCGGCGAGTCGAGCCGGTGGTTCCGGCATGTCCAGCAGGTGGCTCCGGCATGCCCGGCAGGTGATTCCGGAGTGTCCGGCATGTGGTTCTGACACCTCTGAGAGGTAGTTCCGGCATGCCCGGCAGGTGATACCGGAGTGTCCGGCATTTGGTTCTGGCACCTCTGAGAGGTGGTTCCGGAATGCCTGGCATGTGATTCCGTAGTATCTGCCGAGTGCTTCTGGCGTAGCCGGCAGTTGATTTTGGCGTGTCCACTAGGTGGTTCTGGGGAGTGGATCAGCTGGTTCCGGCTTACTCGGCAGGTGGTATCGGCGTGTCCAGAACATGGTTCTGGCAAGTCTGAGAGGTGGTTCCGGCACGCCCGACAGGTGATTCCGGAGCGTCCGCCAAGTGTTTCTGGCGTACCCGGCAGGTGATTTTGGCATGTCCGACAGGTGTTTCTTGGGAGTCGAGCAGGTGGCTCAGGCATGCTCAGCTGGTGCTTCCGGCGTCTCTGGCACGTGGTTCAGGTGTGTCTGAGAGCTGGTTCTGGCATGTCCGGCAGATGATTCCGGAGTGTCCACCAAGTGGTTCTTGTATACCTGGCAGGTGATTTTGGCGTGTCAGGAAGGTGGTTCCGGCTAGTTGAGCAGGTGGATCAGGCGTGCTCGCCAGGGTGTTCAGGCGGGTCTGGCAGGTGGTTTCGGTCTGTTCGGGGAGTGTTTCCGGCATCTGAGGCACATGGTTCTGGCACGTCTGAGAGGTGGTTCCGGCCGGCCCGACAGGTGTTTCCGGAGTGTCCGCCAAGTGGTTCTGGCGTAGCTGAAAGGTGATGTTGGCGTGACCGGCAGGTGGTTCCAGCCGGCCCGGCAGGTGATTCCGGAGTGTCTGCCGAGTGGTTCTGGCGTACCAGGCAGCTGATTTTGGCGTGTCCAGCAGGTGGTTCCGACGAGATCGGCAGGTGGTACCAGTGTGTCTGGAACATGCTTCTGGCACGTCTGAGAGATGGTTCCGGCATGCCCGGCATTTGATTCCGGAGTGTCCACCATGTGGTTCTGGTATACCTGGCAGGTGATTTTGGCGTGTCAGGAAGTTGGTTCCGGCTAGTTGAGCAGGTGTTTCAGGCGGGTCTGGCAGGTGGTTTCGGTCTGTTCGGGGTGTGGTACCGGCATCTCAGGCACATGGTTCTGGCACGTCTGATATGTGGTTCCGGCCGGCCCGACAGGTGTTTCCATGGTGTCCGCCAAGTGGTTCTGGCATAGCTGGCAGGTGATGTTGGCGTGACCGGCAGGTGGTTCCAGCCAGCCCGGCAGGTGATTCTGAAGAGTTCACCAAATGGTTGTGGCGTAGCCGGCAGGTGATTTTGGTGTGTCCAGCAGGTGGTTTTGGCGAGTAGAGCAGGTGGTTCTGGCGTTCTCGGCAGGTGCTTCCGGTGTCATTGGCATGTGGTTCCGGCATGTCTGAGAGGTGGTTCCGGCATGCCCGGCAGGTGGTTCCGGAGAGTCTGCCGAGTGGTTCTGGAGCCAGCCCGGCAGGTGATTCCGAAGAGTTCACCAAATGGTTGTGGCTTAGCCGGCAGGTTATTTTGGCGTGTCAGGAAGGGGGTTCCGGCTAGTTGAGCAGGTGGATCAGGCGTGCTCGCCAGTGGGTTCAGGCGGGTCTGCCAGGTGGTTTCGGTCTGTTCGGGGAGTGGTTAAATCTTCTTAGGCACATGGTTCTGGCACGTCTGAGAGGTGTTTCCGGCCGGCCGGTGAGGTGTTTCCGGAGTGTCCGCCAAGTGGTTCTGGCGTAGCTGAAAGGTGATTTTGGCGTGTCCAGCAGGTGGTTCCGGGCAGCTCGGCAGGTGGTACCGGCGTGTCCGGAACATGGTTCTGGCACGTCTGAGAGATGGTTCCGGCATTCCCGGCAGGTGATCCCGGAGTGTCCGGCATGTGGTTCTGGCACCTCTGAGAGGTGGTTCCGGCATGCCCGGCAGGTGGTTCCGGAGTGTCTGCCGAGTGGTTCAGGCGTAGTCGGCAGGTGATTCTGGCGTGTCCAGCAGGTGGTTCTGGGGAGTGGATCAGGTGGTTCCGGCATACTCGGCAGGTGGTACCGGCGTGTCCAGAACATGGTTCTTGCAAGTCTGAGAGGTGGTTCCGGCATGCCCGACAGGTGATTCCGGAGTGTTCGCCAAGTGGTTCTGGCGTGGCAGGCAGGTCATTTTGCATGTCCAGCGGTGGTTCCGGCGAGTCGAGCCGGTGGTTCCGGCGTGTCCGGCAGGTGGTTCTGGCGTGACCGGCACGAGTTCCTGGCACGTCTGAGAGTTGGTTCCGGCATGCCCGACAGGTGATTCCGGAGTGTCTGCCACATGGTTCTGGCGTACCCGGCAGGTGATTTTAGCGTGTCAGGTAGGTTGTTCCAGCGAGTTGAGTAGGTGGTTCCGGAGTGCTCGCTAGGTGGTTCAGGCGGGTCTGGCAGGTGGTTTCAGTCTGTTCGGGGTGTGGTTCCGGCATCTCAGGCACATGGTTCTGGCACGTCTGAGAGGTGGTTGCGGCCGGCCCGACAGGTGTTTCCATGGTGTCCGCCAAGTGGTTCTGGCATAGCTGGCAGGTGATGTTGGCGTGACCGGCAGGTGGTTCCAGCCAGCCTGGCAGGTGATTCCGAAGTGTTCACCAAATGGTTGTGGCGTAGCCGGCAGGTGATTTTGGCGTGTCCAGCAGGTGGTTTTGGCGAGTCGAGCAGGTGGTTCTGGCGTGCTCGGCAGGTGCTTCCGGTGTCATTGGCATGTGGTTCCGTCATGTTGAGAGGTGGTTCCGCCATGCCCGGCAGGTGATTCCGGAGTGTTCGCCAAGTGGTTCTGGCGTAGCCGGCAGGTGATTTTGCATGGCCGGCAATGGTTCCGGCGAGTCGAGCCGCTGGTTCCGGCATGTCTGGCAGGTGGTTCCGGCATTCCCGGCAGGTGATTCCGGAGTGTCCGGCATGTGGTTCTGGCACCTCTGAGAGGTGGTTCCGGCATGCCCGGCAGGTGATACCGGAGTGTTCGCCAAGTGGTTCTGGCGTAGCCGGCAGGTGATTTTGCATGTCCGGCAATGGTTCCGGAGAGTCGAGCCGGTGGTTCCGGAATGTCCGGCAGGTGGTTCCGGCATGTCCGGCTGTTGGTTCCGACATGTCCAGCAGGTGGTTCCGGCATGCTCGGCCGGTGATGCCGGAGTGTCCGGCATGTGGTTCTGGCACCTCTGAGAGGTGGTTCCGGCATGCCCGGCAGGTGATACCGGAGTATCCGGCATTTGGTTCTGGCACCTCTGAGAGGTGGTTCCAGAATGCCTGGCATGTGATTCCGGAGTGTCCGCCGAGTGTTTCTGGCGTAGCCGGCAGTTGATTTTGGCGTGTCCACTAGGTGGTTCTGGTGAGTGGATCAGCTGGTTCCGGCATACTCGGCAGGTTGTACCGGTGTGTCCAGAACATGGTTCTGGCAAGTCTGAGAGGTGGTTCCGGTATGCCCGACAGGTGATTCCGGAGCATCCGCCAAGTGTTTCTGGCGTACCCGGCAGGTGATTTTGGCATGTCCGACAGGTGTTTCCTGGGAGTCGAGCAGGTGGCTCAGGCATGCTCAGCTGGTGCTTCCGGCGTCTCTGGCACGTGGTTCTGGTGTGTCTGAGAGCTGGTTCTGGCATGTCCGGCAGATGATTCCGGAGTGTCCACCAAGTGGTTCTTGTATACCTGGCAGGTGATTTTGGCGTGTCAGGAAGGTGGTTCCGGCTAGTTGAGCAGGTGGATCAGGCGTGCTCGCCAGGAGGTTCAGGCGGGTCTGGCAGGTGGTTTCGGTCTGTTCGGGGAGTGGTTCCGGCATCTCAGGCACATGGTTCTGGCACCTCTGAGAGGTGGTTGCGGCCAGCCCGACAGGTGTTTCCGGAGTGTCCGACAAGTGGTTCTGGCGTAGCTGAAAGGTGATGTTGGCGTGACCGGCAGGTGGTTGCAGCCAGCCCCGCAGGTGATTCCGGAGTGTCTGCCGAGTGGTTCTGGCATAGCCGGCAGGTGATTTTGGCGTGTCCAGCAGGTGGTTCCGGCGAGCTCGGCAGGTGGTACCGGCGTGTCCGGAACATGGTTCTGGCACGTCTGAGAGATGGTTCCGGCATGCCCGGCAGGTGATTCCGGAGTGTTCGCCAAGTGGTTCTGGTGTAGCCGGCAGGTGATTTTGGCGTGTCCAGCAGGTGGTTCCGGCGAGCTCGGCAGGTGGTACCGGCGTGTCCGGAACATGGTTCTGGCACGTCTGAGAGATGGTTCCGGCATGCACGGCAGGTGATTCCGGAGTGTCCGGCATGCGGTTCTGGCACTTCTGAGGGATGGTTCCGGCATGCCCGGCAGGTGGTTCCGGAGTGTCTGCCGAGTGGTTCTGGCGTGTCCAACAGGTGGTTCTAGGGAGTGGATCAGGTGGTTCCGGCATACTCGGCAGGTGGTACCGGCGTGTCCGGAACATGGTTCTGGCAAGTCTGAGAGGCGGTTCCGGCATGCCCGACAGGTGATTCCGGAGTGTTCGCCAAGTGGTTCTGGCGTAGCCGGCAGGTCATTTTGCATGTCCGGCGGTGGTTCCGGTGAGTCGAGCCGGTGGTTCTGGCGTGTCCGGCAGGTGGTTCTGGCGTGACCGGCACGAGGTTCTGGCACATCTGAGAGTTGGTTCCGGCATGCCCGACAGGTGATTACGGAGTGTCCGCCACGTGGTTCTGGCGTACCAGGCAGGTGATTTTGGCGTGTCTGGCAGGTGTTTCTTGCAAGTCGAGCATTTGGCTCAGGCATGCTCAGCAGGTGCTTCCGGCGTGTCTGGCACGTGGTTCTGGTGTGTCTGAGAGCTGGTTCTGGCATCTCCGGCAGATGATTCCGGAGTGTCCACCAAGTGGTTCTGGTATAATTGGCAGGTGATTTTGGCATGTCAGGAAGGTGGTTCCGGCTAGTTGAGCAGGTGGATCAGGCGTGCTCGCCAGGGGGTTCAGGCGGGTCTGGCAGGTGGTTTCGATCTGTCGGGGAGTGGTTCCGGCATCTCAGGCTCATGGTTCTGGCACGTCTGAGAGGTGGTTCCGGCCGGCCCGACAGGTGTTTCCATGGTGTCCGCCAAGTGGTTCTGGCATAGCTGGCAGGTGATGTTGGCGTGACCGGCAGGTGGTTCCAGACAGGCCGGCATGTGATTCCGGAGTGTCTGCCGAGTGGTTCTGGCGTAGCCGGCAGGTGATTTTGGCGTGTCCAGCAGGTGGTTCCGGCGAGCTCGGCAGGTGGTACCGGCGTGTCCGGAACATGGTTCTGGCACGTCTGAGAGATGGTTCCGGCATGCCTGGCAGGTGATTCCGGAGTGTCCGGCATGTGGTTCTGGCACCTCTGAGAGGTGGTCCCTGCCGGCTCGACATGTGTTTCCGGAGTGTCCGCCAAGTGGTTCTGGCGTAGCTGAAAGGTGCTGTTGGCGTGACCGGCAGGTGGTTCCAGCCAGCCCGGCAGGTGATTCCGGAGTGTCTGCCGAGTGGTTCTGGCGTAGCTGACAGGTGATTTTGGCGTGTCCAGCGGGTGGTTTTGGCGAGTCGAGCAGGTGGTTCTGGCGTGCTCGCCAGGTGCTTCCGGGGTCATTGGCATGTGGTTCCGGCATGTCTGAGAGGTGGTTCCGCCATGCCCGGCAGGTGATTCCGGAGAGTTCGCCAAGTGGTTCTGGTGTAGCCGGCAGGTGATTTTGCATGTCCAGCAATGGTTCCGGCGAGTCGAGCCGGTGGTTCCGGCATGTCCAGCAGGTGGCTCCGGCATGCCCGGCAGGTGATTCCGGAGTGTCCGGCATGTGGTTCTGACACCTCTGAGAGGTAGTTCCGGCATGCCCGGCAGGTGATACCGGAGTGTCCGGCATTTGGTTCTGGCACCTCTGAGAGGTGGTTCCGGAATGCCTGGCATGTGATTCCGTAGTATCTGCCGAGTGCTTCTGGCGTAGCCGGCAGTTGATTTTGGCGTGTCCACTAGGTGGTTCTGGGGAGTGGATCAGCTGGTTCCGGCTTACTCGGCAGGTGGTATCGGCGTGTCCAGAATATGGTTCTGGCAAGTCTGAGAGGTGGTTCCGGCACGCCCGACAGGTGATTCCGGAGCGTCCGCCAAGTGTTTCTGGCATACCCGGCAGGTGATTTTGGCATGTCCGACAGGTGTTTCTTGGGAGTCGAGCAGGTGGCTCAGGCATGCTCAGCTGGTGCTTCCGGCGTCTCTGGCACGTGGTTCAGGTGTGTCTGAGAGCTGGTTCTGGCATGTCCGGCAGATGATTCCGGAGTGTCCACCAAGTGGTTCTTGTATACCTGGCAGGTGATTTTGGCGTGTCAGGAAGGTGGTTCCGGGTAGTTGAGCAGGTGGATCAGGCGTGCTCGCCAGGGTGTTCAGGCGGGTCTGGCAGGTGGTTTCGGTCTCTTCGGGGAGTGTTTCCGGCATTTGAGGCACATGGTTCTGGCACGTCTGAGAGGTGGTTCCGGCCGGCTCAACAGGTGTTTCCGGAGTGTCCGCCAAGTGGTTCTGGCGTAGCTGAAAGGTGATGTTGGCGTGACCGGCAGGTGGTTCCAGCCGGCCCGGCAGGTGATTCCGGAGTGTCTGCCGAGTGGTTCTGGCGTACCAGGCAGCTGATTTTGGCGTGTCCAGCAGGTGGTTCCGACGAGATCGGCAGGTGGTACCAGTGTGTCTGGAACATGCTTCTGGCACGTCTGAGAGATGGTTCCGGCATGCCCGGCATTTGATTCCGGAGTGTCCACCATGTGGTTCTGGTATACCTGGCAGGTGATTTTGGCGTGTCAGGAAGTTGGTTCCGGCTAGTTGAGCAGGTGTTTCAGGCGGGTCTGGCAGGTGGTTTCGGTCTGTTCGGGGTGTGGTACCGGCATCTCAGGCACATGGTTCTGGCACGTCTGATATGTGGTTCCGGCCGGCCCGACAGGTGTTTCCATGGTGTCCGCCAAGTGGTTCTGGCATAGCTGGCAGGTGATGTTGGCGTGACCGGCAGGTGGTTCCAGCCAGCCCGGCAGGTGATTCTGAAGAGTTCACCAAATGGTTGTGGCGTAGCCGGCAGGTGATTTTGGTGTGTCCAGCAGGTGGTTTTGGCGAGTAGAGCAGGTGGTTCTGGCGTTCTCGGCAGGTGCTTCCGGTGTCATTGGCATGTGGTTCCGGCATGTCTGAGAGGTGGTTCCGGCATGCCCGGCAGGTGGTTCCGGAGAGTCTGCCGAGTGGTTCTGGAGCCAGCCCGGCAGGTGATTCCGAAGAGTTCACCAAATGGTTGTGGCTTAGCCGGCAGGTTATTTTGGCGTGTCAGGAAGGGGGTTCCGGCTAGTTGAGCAGGTGGATCAGGCGTGCTCGCCAGTGGGTTCAGGCGGGTCTGCCAGGTGGTTTCGGTCTGTTCGGGGAGTGGTTAAATCTTCTTAGGCACATGGTTCTGGCACGTCTGAGAGGTGTTTCCGGCCGGCCGGTGAGGTGTTTCCGGAGTGTCCGCCAAGTGGTTCTGGCGTAGCTGAAAGGTGATTTTGGCGTGTCCAGAGGGGGTTCTATCCAGCTCGGCAGGTTGTACCGGCGTGTCCGGAACATGGTTCTGGCACGTCTGAGAGATGGTTCCGGCATGCCCGGCAGGTGATTCCGGAGTGTCCGGCATGTGGTTCTGGCACCTCTGAGAGGTGGTTCCGGCATGCCCGGCAGGTGGTTCCGGAGTGTCTGCCGAGTGGTTCAGGCGTAGTCGGCAGGTGATTCTTTCGTGTCCAGCAGGTGGTTCTGGGGAGTGGATCAGGTGGTTCCGGCATACTCTGCAGGTGGTACCGGTGTGTCCAGAACATGGTTCTTGCAAGTCTGAGAGGTGGTTCCGGCATGCCCGACAGGTGATTCCGGAGTGTTCGCCAAGTGGTTCTGGCGTGGCAGGCAGGTCATTTTGCATGTCCAGCGGTGGTTCCGGCGAGTCGAGCCGGTGGTTCCGGCGTGTCCGGCAGGTGGTTCTGGCGTGACCGGCACGAGTTCCTGGCACGTCTGAGAGTTGGTTCCGGCATGCCCGACAGGTGATTCCGGAGTGTCTGCCACATGGTTCTGGCGTACCCGGCAGGTGATTTTAGCGTTACAGGTAGGTTGTTCCAGCGAGTCGAGTAAGTGGTTCCGGCGTGCTCGCTAGGTGGTTCAGGCGGGTCTGGCAGGTGGTTTCAGTCTGTTCGGGGTGTGGTTCCGGCATCTCAGGCACATGGTTCTGGCACGTCTGAGAGGTGGTTGCGGCCGGCCCGACAGGTGTTTCCATGGTGTCCGCCAAGTGGTTCTGGCATAGCTGGCAGGTGATGTTGGCGTGACCGGCAGGTGGTTCCAGCCAGCCTGGCAGGTGATTCCGAAGTGTTCACCAAATGGTTGTGGCGTAGCCGGCAGGTGATTTTGGCGTGTCCAGCAGGTGGTTTTGGCGAGTCGAGCAGGTGGTTCTGGCGTGCTCGGCAGGTGCTTCCGGTGTCATTGGCATGTGGTTCCGTCATGTTGAGAGGTGGTTCCGCCATGCCCGGCAGGTGATTCCGGAGTGTTCGCCAAGTGGTTCTGGCGTAGCCGGCAGGTGATTTTGCATGGCCGGCAATGGTTCCGGCGAGTCGAGCCGGTGGTTCGGGCATGTCTGGCAGGTGGTTCCTGCATTCCCGGCAGGTGATTCCGGAGTGTCCGGCATGTGGTTCTGGCACCTCTGAGAGGTGGTTCCGGCATGCCCGGCAGGTGATACCGGAGTGTTCGCCAAGTGGTTCTGGCGTAGCCGGCAGGTGATTTTGCATGTCCGGCAATGGTTCCGGAGAGTCGAGCCGGTGGTTCCGGAATGTCCGGCAGGTGGTTCCGGCATGTCCGGCTGTTGGTTCCGACATGTCCAGCAGGTGGTTCCGGCATGCTCGGCCGGTGATGCCGGAGTGTCCGGCATGTGGTTCTGGCACCTCTGAGAGGTGGTTCCGGCATGCCCGGCAGGTGATACCGGAGTATCCGGCATTTGGTTCTGGCACCTCTGAGAGGTGGTTCCAGAATGCCTGGCATGTGATTCCGGAGTGTCTGCCGAGTGTTTCTGGCGTAGCCGGCAGTTGATTTTGGCGTGTCCACTAGGTGGTTCTGGTGAGTGGATCAGCTGGTTCCGGCATACTCGGCAGGTTGTACCGGTGTGTCCAGAACATGGTTCTGGCAAGTCTGAGAGGTGGTTCCGGTATGCCCGACAGGTGATTCCGGAGCGTCCGCCAAGTGTTTCTGGCGTACCCGGCAGGTGATTTTGGCATGTCCGGCAGGTGTTTCCGGTCTGTCCGGCACGTGGTTCTGGCGTGTCCGGCACGAGGTTCTGGCATGTCTGAGAGTTGGTTCCGGCATGCCCGACAGGTGATTCCGGAGTGTGCGCCACGTGGTTCTGGCGTACCCGGCAGGTGATTTTGGCGTGTCTGGCAGGTGTTCCTTGCAAGTCGAGCATTGGCTCAGGCATGATCAGCAGGTGCTTCCGGCCTGTGCGGCCCGTGGTTCTGGTGTGTCTGAGAGCTGGTTCTGGCATGTCCGGCAGATGATTCCGGAGTGTCCACCAAGTGGTTGTGGCATACCCGGCAGGTGATTTTAGCGTGTCAGGTAGGTGGTTCCGGCGAGTCGAGTAGGTGGTTCCGGCGTGCTCGGCAGTTGGTTCAGGCGGGTCTGGCAGGTGGTTTCGGTCTGTTCGGGGTGTGGTTCCGGCATCTCAGGCACATGGTTCTGGCACGTCTGATAGGTGGTTCCGGCCGGCCCGACATGTGTTTCCATGGTGTCCGCCAAGTGGTTCTGGCATAGCTGGCAGGTGATGTTGGCGTGACTGGCAGGTGGTTCCTGCCAGCCCTGCAGGTGATTCTGGAGTGTCTGCCGAGTGGTTGTGGAGACAGCCCGGCAGGTGATTCCGAAGAGTTCACCAAATGGTTGTGGCGTAGCCGGAAGGTTATTTTGGCATGTCAGGAAGTTGGTTCCGGCTAGTTGAGCAGGTGGATCAGGCGTGCTCGCCAGGGAGTTCAGTCGGGTCTGGCAGGTGGTTTCGGTCTGTTCGGGGAGTGGTTCCGGCATCTCAGGCACATGGTTCTGGCACGTCTGAGAGGTGGTTCCGGCCGGCCCGACAGGTGTTTCCGGAGTGTCTGCCAAGTGGTTCTGGCGTAGCTGAAAGGTGATGTTGGCGTGACCGGCAGGTGGTTCCAGCCAGCCCCGCAGGTGATTCCGGAGTGTCTGCCGAGTGGTTCTGGTGTAGCCGGCAGGTGATTTTGGCGTGTCCAGCATGTGGTTCCGGCGAGCTCGGCAGGTGGTACCGGCGTGTCCGGAACATGGTTCTGGCACGTCTGAGAGATGGTTCCGGCATGCACGGCAGGTGATTCCGGAGTGTCCGGCATGCGGTTCTGGCACTTCTGAGGGATGGTTCCGGCATGCCCGGCAGGTGGTTCCGGAGTGTCTGCCGAGTGGTTCTGGCGTGTCCAACAGGTGGTTCTAGGGAGTGGATCAGGTGGTTCCGGCATACTCGGCAGGTGGTACCGGCGTGTCCGTAACATGGTTCTGGCAAGTCTGAGAGGCGGTTCCGGCATGCCCGGCATTTGATTCCGGAGTGTCCACCATGTGGTTCTGGTATACCTGGCAGGTGATTTTGGCGTGTCAGGAAGTTGGTTCCGGCTAGTTGAGCAGGTGGTTCAGGCGGGTCTGGCAGGTGGTTTCGGTCTGTTCGGGGTGTGGTTCCGGCATCTCAGGCACATGGTTCTGGCACGTCTGATATGTGGTTCCGGCCGGCCCGAAAGGTGTTTCCATGGTGTCCGCCAAGTGGTTCTGGCATAGCTGGCAGGTGATGTTGGCGTGACCGGCAGGTGGTTCCAGCCAGCCCGGCAGGTGATTCCGAAGAGTTCACCAAATGGTTGTGGCGTAGCCGGCAGGTGATTTTGGCGTGTCCAGCAGGTGGTTTTGGCGAGTCGAGCAGGTGGTTCTGGCGTTCTCGGCAGGTGCTTCCGGTGTCATTGGCATGTGGTTCCGGCATGTCTGAGAGGTGGTTCCGGCATGCCCGGCAGGTGGTTCCGGAGAGTCTGCCGAGTGGTTCTGGAGCCAGCCCGGCAGGTGATTCCGAAGAGTTCACCAAATGGTTGTGGCTTAGCCGGCAGGTTATTTTGGCGTGTCAGGAAGGGGGTTCCGGCTAGTTGAGCAGGTGGATCAGGCGTGCTCGCCAGTGGGTTCAGGCGGGTCTGCCAGGTGGTTTCGGTCTGTTCGGGGAGTGGTTAAATCTTCTTAGGCACATGGTTCTGGCACGTCTGAGAGGTGTTTCCGGCCGGCCGGTGAGGTGTTTCCGGAGTGTCCGCCAAGTGGTTCTGGCGTAGCTGAAAGGTGATTTTGGCGTGTCCAGCAGGTGGTTCTGGCCAGCTCGGCAGGTGGTACCGGCGTGTCCGGAACATGGTTCTGGCACGTCTGAGAGATGGTTCCGGCATGCCCGGCAGGTGATTCCGGAGTGTCCGGCATGTGGTTCTGGCACCTCTGAGAGGTGGTTCCGGCATGCCCGGCAGGTGGTTCCGGAGTGTCTGCCGAGTGGTTCAGGCGTAGTCGGCAGGTGATTCTGGCGTGTCCAGCAGGTGGTTCTGGGGAGTGGATCAGGTGGTTCCGGCATACTCTGCAGGTGGTACCGGCGTGTCCAGAACATGGTTCTTGCAAGTCTGAGAGGTGGTTCCGGCATGCCCGACAGGTGATTCCGGAGTGTACGCCAAGTGGTTCTGGCGTGGCAGGCAGGTCATTTTGCATGTCCAGCGGTGGTTCCGGCGAGTCGAGCCGGTGGTTCCGGCGTGTCCGGCAGGTGGTTCTGGCGTGACCGGCACGAGTTTCTGGCACGTCTGAGAGTTGGTTCCGGCATGCCCGACAGGTGATTCCGGAGTGTCTGCCACATGGTTCTGGCGTCCCCGGCAGGTGATTTTAGCGTGTCAGGTAGGTTGTTCCAGCGAGTCGAGTAGGTGGTTCCGGCGTGCTCGCTAGGTGGTTCAGGCGGGTCTGGCAGGTGGTTTCGGTCTGTTCGGGGTGTGGTTCCGGCATCTCAGGCACATGGTTCTGGCACGTCTGAGAGGTGGTTGCGGCCGGCCCGACAGGTGTTTCCATGGTGTCCGCCAAGTGGTTCTGGCATAGCTGGCAGGTGATGTTGGCGTGACCGGCAGGTGGTTCCAGCCAGCCTGGCAGGTGATTCCGAAGTGTTCACCAAATGGTTGTGGCGTAGCCGGCAGGTGATTTTGGCGTGTCCAGCAGGTGGTTTTGGCGAGTCGAGCAGGTGGTTCTGGCGTGCTCGGCAGGTGCTTCCGGTGTCATTGGCATGTGGTTCCGTCATGTTGAGAGGTGGTTCCGCCATGCCCGGCAGGTGATTCCGGAGTGTTCGCCAAGTGGTTCTGGCGTAGCCGGCAGGTGATTTTGCATGTCCGGCAATGGTTCCGGCGAGTCGAGCCGGTGGTTCGGGCATGTCTGGCAGGTGGTTCCTGCATTCCCGGCAGGTGATTCCGGAGTGTCCGGCATGTGGTTCTGGCACCTCTGAGAGGTGGTTCCGGCATGCCCGTCAGGTGATACCGGAGTGTTCGCCAAGTGGTTCTGGCGTAGCCGGCAGGTGATTTTGCATGTCCGGCAATGGTTCCGGAGAGTCGAGCCGGTGGTTCCGGAATGTCCGGCAGGTGGTTCCGGCATGTCCGGCTGTTGGTTCCGACATGTCCAGCAGGTGGTTCCGGCATGCTCGGCCGGTGATGCCGGAGTGTCCGGCATGTGGTTCTGGCACCTCTGAGAGGTGGTTCCGGCATGCCCGGCAGGTGATACCGGAGTATCCGGCATTTGGTTCTGGCACCTCTGAGAGGTGGTTCCGGCCGGCCGGAGAGGTGTTTCCGGAGTGTCCGCCAAGTGGTTCTGGCGTAGCTGAGAGGTGATGTTGGCGTCACCAGCAGGTGGTTCCAGCCAGCCCGGCAGGTGATTCCGGAGTGTATGCCATGTGGTTCTGGCGTAGCTGGCAGGTGATTTTGGCGTGTCCAGCAGGTGGTTCCGGCGAGCTCGGTAGGTGGTACCAGCGTGTCCGGAACATGGTTCTGGCACGTCTTAGAGATGGTTCCGGAATGCCAGGCATGTGATTCCGGAGTGTCCGGCATGTGGTTCCGGCACCTCTGAGAGGTGGTTCCGGCATGCCCGGCAGGTGATTCCGGAGTGTCCGGCATGTGGTTCTGGCACCTCTGAGAGGTGGTTCCGACATGCCCGGCAGGTGGTTCCGGAGTGTCTGCCGAGTGGTTCTGGCGTAGTCGGCAGGTGATTCTGGGGTGTCCAGAAGGTGGTTCTGGGGAGTGGATCAGGTGGTTCCGGCATACTCGGCAGGTGGTACAGGCGTGTCCGGAACATGGTTCTGGCAAGTCTGAGAGGTGGTTCCGGCATGCCCGACAGGTGATTCCGGAGTGTTCGCCAAGTGGTTCTGGCGTAGCCGGCAGGTCATTTTGCATGTCCGGCGGTGGTTCCGGCGAGTCGAGCCGGTGGTTCCGGCGTATCCAGCAGGTGTTTCCGGTCTGTCCGGCAGGTGGTTCTGGCGTGACCGGCACGAGGTTCTGGCACGTCTGAGAGTTGGTTCCGGCTTGACCGACAGGTGATTCTGGAGTGTCCGCCACGTGGTTCTGGCGTACCCGGCTGGTGATTTTGGCGTGTCTGGCAGGTGTTTCTAGCAAGTCGAGCATTTTGCTCAGGCATGGTCAGCAGGTGCTTCCGGCGTGTCTGGCACGTGGTTCTGGTGTGTCTGAGAGCTGGTTCTGGCATCTCCGGCAGATGATTCCGGAGAGTCCACCAAGTGGTTCTGTCAAACCCGGCAGGTGATTTTAGCGTGTCAGGTAGGTGGTTCCGGCGAGTCGAGTAGGTGGTTCCGGCGTGCTCGGCATGTGGTTCAGGCGGGTCTGGCAGGTGGTTTCGGTCTGTTCGGGATGTGGTTCCGGCATCTCAGGCACATGGTTCTGGCACGTCTGATAGGTGGTTCCGGCCGGACCGACAGGTGTTTCCATGGTGTCCGCCAAGTGGTTCTGGCGTAGCTGGCAGGTGATGTTGGTGTGACCGGCAGGTGGTTCCAGCCAGCCCGGCAGGTGATTCCGAAGTGTCCGGCATGTGGTTCTGGCACCTCTGAGAGGTGGTTCCGTCATGCCCGGCAGGTGATACCGGAGTGTTCGCCAAGTGGTTCTGGCGTAGCCGGCAGGTGATTTTTCATGTCCGGCCATGGTTCCGGCGAGTCGAGCCGGTGGTTCCGGAATGTCCGGCAGGTGGTTCCGGCATGTCCGGCAGTTGGTTCCGACATGTCCAGCAGGTGGTTCCGGCATGCTCGGCCGGTGATGCCGGAGTGTCCGGCATTTGGTTCTGGCACCTCTGAGAGGTGGTTCCGGAATGCCTGGCTTGTGATTCCGGAGTATCTGCCGAGTGCTTCTGGCGTAGCCGGCAGTTATTTTTCGCGTCTCCACTAGGTGGTTCTGGGGAGTGTATCAGCTGGTTCCGGCTTACTCGGCAGGTGGTACCGGCGTGTCCAGAACATGGTTCTGGCAAGTCTGAGAGGTGGTTCCGGCACGCCCAACAGGTGATTCCGGAGCGTCCGCCAAGTGTTTCTGGTGTACCCGGCAGGTGATTTTCGCCTGTCCGACAGGTGTATCTTGCGAGTCGAGCAGGTGGCTGAGGCATGCTCAGCTGGTGCTTCCGGCGTCTCTGGCACGTGGTTCTGGTGTGTCTGAGAGCTGGTTCTGGCATCTCCGGCAGATGATTCCGGAGTGTCCACCAAGTGGTTCTGGTATAATTGGCAGGTGATTTTGGCATGTCAGGAAGGTGGTTCCGGCTAGTTGAGCAGGTGAATCAGGCGTGCTCGCCAGGGGGTTCATGCGGGTCTGGCAGGTGGTTTCGGTCTGTTCTGGGAGTGGTTCCGGCATCTCAGGCACATGGTTCTGGCACGTCTGAGAGGTGGTTCCGGCTGGCCCGATAGGTGTTTCCATGGTGTCCGCCAAGTGGTTCTGGCATAGCTGGCAGGTGATATTGGCGTGACCGGCAGGTGGTTCCAGCCAGCCCGGCAGGTGATTCCGAAGAGTTCACCAAATGGTTGTTGCCTAGCCGGCAGGTGATTTTGGCGTGTCCAGCAGGTGGTTTTGGCGAGTCGAGCAGGTGGTTCTGGCGTGCTCGGCAGGTGCTTCCGGTGTCATTGGCATGTGGTTCTGGCATGTCTGAGATGTGGTTCCGCCATGCCCGTCAGGTGATTCCAGAGTGTTCGCCAAGTGGTTCTGGCGTAGCCGGCAGGTGATTTTGCATGTCCGGCAATGGTTCCGGCGAGTCGAGCCGGTTGTTCCGGAATGTCCGGCAGGTGGTTCCGGCATGTCCGGCAGGTGGTTCCGGCATGTCCAGCACGTGGTTCCAGCATGCCCGGCAGGTGTTTCCGGAGTGTCCGGCATGTGGTTCTGGCAGCTCTGAGAGGTGGTTCCGGAATGCCTGGCCTGTGATTCCGGAGTGTCTGCCGAGTGGTTCTGGCGTAGCCGGCAGTTGATTTTGGCGTGTCCACTCGGTGGTTCTGGGGAGTGGATCAGCTGGTTCTGGCATGCCCGGCAGGTGATTCCGCAGTCCCCGTCATTTGGTCCTGGCACCTCTGAGAGGTGGTTCCGGCCTGCCAGACAGGTGATTCCGGAGTGTTCGCCAAGTGGTTCTTGCGTAGCCGGCAGGTCATTTTGCATGTCCGGCGGTGGTACCGGCGAGTCAAGCCGGTTGTTCCGGCGTAGCCGGCGGTTGCTCTTGGCGTGTCCACTAGGTGGTTCTGGGGAGTGGATCAGCTGGTTCCGGCATACTCGGCAGGTGGTACCGGCGTGTCCAGAACATGGTTCTGGCAATTTGAGAGGTGGTTCCGGCACGCCCGACAGGTGATTCCGGAGCGTCCGCCAAGTGTTTCTGGCGTACCCGGCAGGTGATTTTGGCATGTCCGACAGGTGTTTCTTGCGAGTCGAGCAGGTGGCTCAGGCATGCTCAGCTGCTGCTTCCGGCGTCTCTGGCACGTGGTTCTGGTGTGTCTGAGAGCTGGTTCTGGCATGTGCGGCAGATGATTCCGGAGTGTCCACCAAGTGGTTCTGGTATACCTGGCAGGTGATTTTGGCGTGTCAGGAAGGTCGTTCCGGCTAGTTGAGCAGGTGGATCAGGCATGCTCGCCAGGGGGTTCAGGTGGGTCTGGCAGGTGGTTTCGGTCTGTTCGGGCAGTGGTTCTGGCATCTGAGGCACATGGTTCTGGCACATCTGAGAGGTGGTTCCGGCCGGCCCGACAGGTGTTTCCGGAGAGCCCGCCAAGTGGTTCTGGAGTAGCTGAAAGGTGATGTTGGCGTGACCATCAGGTGGTTCCAGCCAGCCCCGCAGCTGATTCCGGAGTGCCTGCCGAGTGGTTCTGGCGTAGCCGGCAGGTCATTTTGGCATGTCCAGCAGGTGGTTCCGGCGTGCTCGGCAGGTGGTACCGGCGGTTCCGGAACATGTTTCTGGCACGTGTGAGAGATGTTTCAGCATGCCCGGCAGGTGATTCCGGAGTTTCCGGCATGTGGTTCTGGCACCCCTGAGAGGTGGTCCCTGCCGGCTCTACAGGTGTTTCCGGAGTGTCCGCCAAGTGGTTCTGGCGTAGCTGAAAGGTGATGTTGGCGTGACTGGAAGGTGGTTCCAGCCAGCCCGGCAGGTGATTCCGGAGTGTCTGCCG
Organism: Equus caballus; assembly: GCF_041296265.1. Lineage (NCBI taxonomy): Eukaryota > Metazoa > Chordata > Mammalia > Perissodactyla > Equidae > Equus > Equus caballus. The sequence goes on from NW_027222395.1 coordinate 4,869,790, forward strand.
AGTGGTTCTGGCGTACCCGGCAGGTGATGTTGGCATGTCCCACAGCTGTTTCTTGCGAGTCGAGCAGGTGGCTCAGGCATGCTCAGCTGGTGCTTCCGGCGTCTCTGGCACTTGGTTCAGGTGTGTCTGAGAGCTGGTTCGGGCATGTCCGGCAGATGATTCCGGAGTGTTCGCCAAGTGGTTCTGGCGTAGCCGGCAGGTCATTTTGCATGTCCGGCGGTGGTTCTGGCGAGTCAAGCCGGTGGTTCCGGCGTGTCCGGCAGGTGTTTCCGGTCTGTCCGGCACGTGGTTCTGGCTTGTCCGGCACGAGGTTCTGGCATGTCTGAGAGTTGGTTCCGGCATGCCCGACAGGTGATTCCGGAGTGTGCGCCACGTGGTTCTGGCGTACCCGGCAGGTGATTTTGGCGTGTCTGGCAGGTGTTCCTTGCAAGTCGAGCATTGGCTCAGGCATGATCAGCAGGTGCTTCCGGCCTGTGCGGCCCGTGGTTCTGGTGTGTCTGAGAGCTGGTTCTGGCATGTCCGGCAGATGATTCCGGAGTGTCCACCAAGTGGTTGTGGCATACCCGGCAGGTGATTTTAGCGTGTCAGGTAGGTGGTTCCGGCGAGTCGAGTAGGTGGTTCCGGCGTGCTCGGCAGGTGGTTCAGGCGGGTCTGGCAGGTGGTTTCGGTCTGTTCGGGGTGTGGTTCCGGCATCTCAGGCACATGGTTCTGGCACGTCTGATAGGTGGTTCCGGCCGGCCCGACATGTGTTTCCATGGTGTCCGCCAAGTGGTTCTGGCATAGCTGGCAGGTGATGTTGGCGTGACTGGCAGGTGGTTCCTGCCAGCCCTGCAGGTGATTCTGGAGTGTCTGCCGAGTGGTTGTGGAGACAGCCCGGCAGGTGATTCCGAAGAGTTCACCAAATGGTTGTGGCGTAGCCGGAAGGTTATTTTGGCATGTCAGGAAGTTGGTTCCGGCTAGTTGAGCAGGTGGATCAGGCGTGCTCGCCAGGGAGTTCAGTCGGGTCTGGCAGGTGGTTTCGGTCTGTTCGGGGAGTGGTTCCGGCATCTCAGGCACATGGTTCTGGCACGTCTGAGAGGTGGTTCCGGCCGGCCCGACAGGTGTTTCCGGAGTGTCTGCCAAGTGGTTCTGGCGTAGCTGAAAGGTGATGTTGGCGTGACCGGCAGGTGGTTCCAGCCAGCCCCGCAGGTGATTCCGGAGTGTCTGCCGAGTGGTTCTGGTGTAGCCGGCAGGTGATTTTGGCGTGTCCAGCATGTGGTTCCGGCGAGCTCGGCAGGTGGTACCGGCGTGTCCGGAACATGGTTCTGGCACGTCTGAGAGATGGTTCCGGCATGCACGGCAGGTGATTCCGGAGTGTCCGGCATGCGGTTCTGGCACTTCTGAGGGATGGTTCCGGCATGCCCGGCAGGTGGTTCCGGAGTGTCTGCCGAGTGGTTCTGGCGTGTCCAACAGGTGGTTCTAGGGAGTGGATCAGGTGGTTCCGGCATACTCGGCAGGTGGTACCGGCGTGTCCGTAACATGGTTCTGGCAAGTCTGAGAGGCGGTTCCGGCATGCCCGGCATTTGATTCCGGAGTGTCCACCATGTGGTTCTGGTATACCTGGCAGGTGATTTTGGCGTGTCAGGAAGTTGGTTCCGGCTAGTTGAGCAGGTGGTTCAGGCGGGTCTGGCAGGTGGTTTCGGTCTGTTCGGGGTGTGGTTCCGGCATCTCAGGCACATGGTTCTGGCACGTCTGATATGTGGTTCCGGCCGGCCCGAAAGGTGTTTCCATGGTGTCCGCCAAGTGGTTCTGGCATAGCTGGCAGGTGATGTTGGCGTGACCGGCAGGTGGTTCCAGCCAGCCCGGCAGGTGATTCCGAAGAGTTCACCAAATGGTTGTGGCGTAGCCGGCAGGTGATTTTGGCGTGTCCAGCAGGTGGTTTTGGCGAGTCGAGCAGGTGGTTCTGGCGTTCTCGGCAGGTGCTTCCGGTGTCATTGGCATGTGGTTCCGGCATGTCTGAGAGGTGGTTCCGGCATGCCCGGCAGGTGGTTCCGGAGAGTCTGCCGAGTGGTTCTGGAGCCAGCCCGGCAGGTGATTCCGAAGAGTTCACCAAATGGTTGTGGCTTAGCCGGCAGGTTATTTTGGCGTGTCAGGAAGGGGGTTCCGGCTAGTTGAGCAGGTGGATCAGGCGTGCTCGCCAGTGGGTTCAGGCGGGTCTGCCAGGTGGTTTCGGTCTGTTCGGGGAGTGGTTAAATCTTCTTAGGCACATGGTTCTGGCACGTCTGAGAGGTGTTTCCGGCCGGCCGGTGAGGTGTTTCCGGAGTGTCCGCCAAGTGGTTCTGGCGTAGCTGAAAGGTGATTTTGGCGTGTCCAGCAGGTGGTTCTGGCCAGCTCGGCAGGTGGTACCGGCGTGTCCGGAACATGGTTCTGGCACGTCTGAGAGATGGTTCCGGCATGCCCGGCAGGTGATTCCGGAGTGTCCGGCATGTGGTTCTGGCACCTCTGAGAGGTGGTTCCGGCATGCCCGGCAGGTGGTTCCGGAGTGTCTGCCGAGTGGTTCAGGCGTAGTCGGCAGGTGATTCTGGCGTGTCCAGCAGGTGGTTCTGGGGAGTGGATCAGGTGGTTCCGGCATACTCTGCAGGTGGTACCGGCGTGTCCAGAACATGGTTCTTGCAAGTCTGAGAGGTGGTTCCGGCATGCCCGACAGGTGATTCCGGAGTGTACGCCAAGTGGTTCTGGCGTGGCAGGCAGGTCATTTTGCATGTCCAGCGGTGGTTCCGGCGAGTCGAGCCGGTGGTTCCGGCGTGTCCGGCAGGTGGTTCTGGCGTGACCGGCACGAGTTTCTGGCACGTCTGAGAGTTGGTTCCGGCATGCCCGACAGGTGATTCCGGAGTGTCTGCCACATGGTTCTGGCGTCCCCGGCAGGTGATTTTAGCGTGTCAGGTAGGTTGTTCCAGCGAGTCGAGTAGGTGGTTCCGGCGTGCTCGCTAGGTGGTTCAGGCGGGTCTGGCAGGTGGTTTCGGTCTGTTCGGGGTGTGGTTCCGGCATCTCAGGCACATGGTTCTGGCACGTCTGAGAGGTGGTTGCGGCCGGCCCGACAGGTGTTTCCATGGTGTCCGCCAAGTGGTTCTGGCATAGCTGGCAGGTGATGTTGGCGTGACCGGCAGGTGGTTCCAGCCAGCCTGGCAGGTGATTCCGAAGTGTTCACCAAATGGTTGTGGCGTAGCCGGCAGGTGATTTTGGCGTGTCCAGCAGGTGGTTTTGGCGAGTCGAGCAGGTGGTTCTGGCGTGCTCGGCAGGTGCTTCCGGTGTCATTGGCATGTGGTTCCGTCATGTTGAGAGGTGGTTCCGCCATGCCCGGCAGGTGATTCCGGAGTGTTCGCCAAGTGGTTCTGGCGTAGCCGGCAGGTGATTTTGCATGTCCGGCAATGGTTCCGGCGAGTCGAGCCGGTGGTTCGGGCATGTCTGGCAGGTGGTTCCTGCATTCCCGGCAGGTGATTCCGGAGTGTCCGGCATGTGGTTCTGGCACCTCTGAGAGGTGGTTCCGGCATGCCCGTCAGGTGATACCGGAGTGTTCGCCAAGTGGTTCTGGCGTAGCCGGCAGGTGATTTTGCATGTCCGGCAATGGTTCCGGAGAGTCGAGCCGGTGGTTCCGGAATGTCCGGCAGGTGGTTCCGGCATGTCCGGCTGTTGGTTCCGACATGTCCAGCAGGTGGTTCCGGCATGCTCGGCCGGTGATGCCGGAGTGTCCGGCATGTGGTTCTGGCACCTCTGAGAGGTGGTTCCGGCATGCCCGGCAGGTGATACCGGAGTATCCGGCATTTGGTTCTGGCACCTCTGAGAGGTGGTTCCGGCCGGCCGGAGAGGTGTTTCCGGAGTGTCCGCCAAGTGGTTCTGGCGTAGCTGAGAGGTGATGTTGGCGTCACCAGCAGGTGGTTCCAGCCAGCCCGGCAGGTGATTCCGGAGTGTATGCCATGTGGTTCTGGCGTAGCTGGCAGGTGATTTTGGCGTGTCCAGCAGGTGGTTCCGGCGAGCTCGGTAGGTGGTACCAGCGTGTCCGGAACATGGTTCTGGCACGTCTTAGAGATGGTTCCGGAATGCCAGGCAGGTGATTCCGGAGTGTCCGGCATGTGGTTCCGGCACCTCTGAGAGGTGGTTCCGGCATGCCCGGCAGGTGATTCCGGAGTGTCCGGCATGTGGTTCTGGCACCTCTGAGAGGTGGTTCCGACATGCCCGGCAGGTGGTTCCGGAGTGTCTGCCGAGTGGTTCTGGCGTAGTCGGCAGGTGATTCTGGGGTGTCCAGAAGGTGGTTCTGGGGAGTGGATCAGGTGGTTCCGGCATACTCGGCAGGTGGTACAGGCGTGTCCGGAACATGGTTCTGGCAAGTCTGAGAGGTGGTTCCGGCATGCCCGACAGGTGATTCCGGAGTGTTCGCCAAGTGGTTCTGGCGTAGCCGGCAGGTCATTTTGCATGTCCGGCGGTGGTTCCGGCGAGTCGAGCCGGTGGTTCCGGCGTATCCAGCAGGTGTTTCCGGTCTGTCCGGCAGGTGGTTCTGGCGTGACCGGCACGAGGTTCTGGCACGTCTGAGAGTTGGTTCCGGCTTGACCGACAGGTGATTCTGGAGTGTCCGCCACGTGGTTCTGGCGTACCCGGCTGGTGATTTTGGCGTGTCTGGCAGGTGTTTCTAGCAAGTCGAGCATTTTGCTCAGGCATGGTCAGCAGGTGCTTCCGGCGTGTCTGGCACGTGGTTCTGGTGTGTCTGAGAGCTGGTTCTGGCATCTCCGGCAGATGATTCCGGAGAGTCCACCAAGTGGTTCTGTCAAACCCGGCAGGTGATTTTAGCGTGTCAGGTAGGTGGTTCCGGCGAGTCGAGTAGGTGGTTCCGGCGTGCTCGGCATGTGGTTCAGGCGGGTCTGGCAGGTGGTTTCGGTCTGTTCGGGATGTGGTTCCGGCATCTCAGGCACATGGTTCTGGCACGTCTGATAGGTGGTTCCGGCCGGACCGACAGGTGTTTCCATGGTGTCCGCCAAGTGGTTCTGGCGTAGCTGGCAGGTGATGTTGGTGTGACCGGCAGGTGGTTCCAGCCAGCCCGGCAGGTGATTCCGAAGTGTCCGGCATGTGGTTCTGGCACCTCTGAGAGGTGGTTCCGTCATGCCCGGCAGGTGATACCGGAGTGTTCGCCAAGTGGTTCTGGCGTAGCCGGCAGGTGATTTTTCATGTCCGGCCATGGTTCCGGCGAGTCGAGCCGGTGGTTCCGGAATGTCCGGCAGGTGGTTCCGGCATGTCCGGCAGTTGGTTCCGACATGTCCAGCAGGTGGTTCCGGCATGCTCGGCCGGTGATGCCGGAGTGTCCGGCATTTGGTTCTGGCACCTCTGAGAGGTGGTTCCGGAATGCCTGGCTTGTGATTCCGGAGTATCTGCCGAGTGCTTCTGGCGTAGCCGGCAGTTATTTTTCGCGTCTCCACTAGGTGGTTCTGGGGAGTGTATCAGCTGGTTCCGGCTTACTCGGCAGGTGGTACCGGCGTGTCCAGAACATGGTTCTGGCAAGTCTGAGAGGTGGTTCCGGCACGCCCAACAGGTGATTCCGGAGCGTCCGCCAAGTGTTTCTGGTGTACCCGGCAGGTGATTTTCGCCTGTCCGACAGGTGTATCTTGCGAGTCGAGCAGGTGGCTGAGGCATGCTCAGCTGGTGCTTCCGGCGTCTCTGGCACGTGGTTCTGGTGTGTCTGAGAGCTGGTTCTGGCATCTCCGGCAGATGATTCCGGAGTGTCCACCAAGTGGTTCTGGTATAATTGGCAGGTGATTTTGGCATGTCAGGAAGGTGGTTCCGGCTAGTTGAGCAGGTGAATCAGGCGTGCTCGCCAGGGGGTTCATGCGGGTCTGGCAGGTGGTTTCGATCTGTTCTGGGAGTGGTTCCGGCATCTCAGGCACATGGTTCTGGCACGTCTGAGAGGTGGTTCCGGCTGGCCCGATAGGTGTTTCCATGGTGTCCGCCAAGTGGTTCTGGCATAGCTGGCAGGTGATATTGGCGTGACCGGCAGGTGGTTCCAGCCAGCCCGGCAGGTGATTCCGAAGAGTTCACCAAATGGTTGTTGCCTAGCCGGCAGGTGATTTTGGCGTGTCCAGCAGGTGGTTTTGGCGAGTCGAGCAGGTGGTTCTGGCGTGCTCGGCAGGTGCTTCCGGTGTCATTGGCATGTGGTTCTGGCATGTCTGAGATGTGGTTCCGCCATGCCCGTCAGGTGATTCCAGAGTGTTCGCCAAGTGGTTCTGGCGTAGCCGGCAGGTGATTTTGCATGTCCGGCAATGGTTCCGGCGAGTCGAGCCGGTTGTTCCGGAATGTCCGGCAGGTGGTTCCGGCATGTCCGGCAGGTGGTTCCGGCATGTCCAGCACGTGGTTCCAGCATGCCCGGCAGGTGTTTCCGGAGTGTCCGGCATGTGGTTCTGGCAGCTCTGAGAGGTGGTTCCGGAATGCCTGGCCTGTGATTCCGGAGTGTCTGCCGAGTGGTTCTGGCGTAGCCGGCAGTTGATTTTGGCGTGTCCACTCGGTGGTTCTGGGGAGTGGATCAGCTGGTTCTGGCATGCCCGGCAGGTGATTCCGCAGTCCCCGTCATTTGGTCCTGGCACCTCTGAGAGGTGGTTCCGGCCTGCCAGACAGGTGATTCCGGAGTGTTCGCCAAGTGGTTCTTGCGTAGCCGGCAGGTCATTTTGCATGTCCGGCGGTGGTACCGGCGAGTCAAGCCGGTTGTTCCGGCGTAGCCGGCGGTTGCTCTTGGCGTGTCCACTAGGTGGTTCTGGGGAGTGGATCAGCTGGTTCCGGCATACTCGGCAGGTGGTACCGGCGTGTCCAGAACATGGTTCTGGCAATTTGAGAGGTGGTTCCGGCACGCCCGACAGGTGATTCCGGAGCGTCCGCCAAGTGTTTCTGGCGTACCCGGCAGGTGATTTTGGCATGTCCGACAGGTGTTTCTTGCGAGTCGAGCAGGTGGCTCAGGCATGCTCAGCTGCTGCTTCCGGCGTCTCTGGCACGTGGTTCTGGTGTGTCTGAGAGCTGGTTCTGGCATGTGCGGCAGATGATTCCGGAGTGTCCACCAAGTGGTTCTGGTATACCTGGCAGGTGATTTTGGCGTGTCAGGAAGGTCGTTCCGGCTAGTTGAGCAGGTGGATCAGGCATGCTCGCCAGGGGGTTCAGGTGGGTCTGGCAGGTGGTTTCGGTCTGTTCGGGCAGTGGTTCTGGCATCTGAGGCACATGGTTCTGGCACATCTGAGAGGTGGTTCCGGCCGGCCCGACAGGTGTTTCCGGAGAGCCCGCCAAGTGGTTCTGGAGTAGCTGAAAGGTGATGTTGGCGTGACCATCAGGTGGTTCCAGCCAGCCCCGCAGCTGATTCCGGAGTGCCTGCCGAGTGGTTCTGGCGTAGCCGGCAGGTCATTTTGGCATGTCCAGCAGGTGGTTCCGGCGTGCTCGGCAGGTGGTACCGGCGGTTCCGGAACATGTTTCTGGCACGTGTGAGAGATGGTTCAGCATGCCCGGCAGGTGATTCCGGAGTTTCCGGCATGTGGTTCTGGCACCCCTGAGAGGTGGTCCCTGCCGGCTCTACAGGTGTTTCCGGAGTGTCCGCCAAGTGGTTCTGGCGTAGCTGAAAGGTGATGTTGGCGTGACTGGAAGGTGGTTCCAGCCAGCCCGGCAGGTGATTCCGGAGTGTCTGCCGAGTGGTTCTGGCGTACCCGGCAGGTGATGTTGGCATGTCCCACAGCTGTTTCTTGCGAGTCGAGCAGGTGGCTCAGGCATGCTCAGCTGGTGCTTCCGGCGTCTCTGGCACTTGGTTCAGGTGTGTCTGAGAGCTGGTTCGGGCATGTCCGGCAGATGATTCCGGAGTGTTCGCCAAGTGGTTCTGGCGTAGCCGGCAGGTCATTTTGCATGTCCGGCGGTGGTTCTGGCGAGTCAAGCCGGTGGTTCCGGCGTGTCCGGCAGGTGTTTCCGGTCTGTCCGGCACGTGGTTCTGGCGTGTCCGGCACGAGGTTCTGGCATGTCTGAGAGTTGGTTCCGGCATGCCCGACAGGTGATTCCGGAGTGTGCGCCACGTGGTTCTGGCGTACCCGGCAGGTGATTTTGGCGTGTCTGGCAGGTGTTCCTTGCAAGTCGAGCATTGGCTCAGGCATGATCAGCAGGTGCTTCCGGCCTGTGCGGCCCGTGGTTCTGGTGTGTCTGAGAGCTGGTTCTGGCATGTCCGGCAGATGATTCCGGAGTGTCCACCAAGTGGTTGTGGCATACCCGGCAGGTGATTTTAGCGTGTCAGGTAGGTGGTTCCGGCGAGTCGAGTAGGTGGTTCCGGCGTGCTCGGCAGGTGGTTCAGGCGGGTCTGGCAGGTGGTTTCGGTCTGTTCGGGGTGTGGTTCCGGCATCTCAGGCACATGGTTCTGGCACGTCTGATAGGTGGTTCCGGCCGGCCCGACATGTGTTTCCATGGTGTCCGCCAAGTGGTTCTGGCATAGCTGGCAGGTGATGTTGGCGTGACTGGCAGGTGGTTCCTGCCAGCCCTGCAGGTGATTCTGGAGTGTCTGCCGAGTGGTTGTGGAGACAGCCCGGCAGGTGATTCCGAAGAGTTCACCAAATGGTTGTGGCGTAGCCGGAAGGTTATTTTGGCATGTCAGGAAGTTGGTTCCGGCTAGTTGAGCAGGTGGATCAGGCGTGCTCGCCAGGGAGTTCAGTCGGGTCTGGCAGGTGGTTTCGGTCTGTTCGGGGAGTGGTTCCGGCATCTCAGGCACATGGTTCTGGCACGTCTGAGAGGTGGTTCCGGCCGGCCGGAGAGGTGTTTCCGGAGTGTCCGCCAAGTGGTTCTGGCGTAGCTGAGAGGTGATGTTGGCGTGACCGGCAGGTGGTTCCAGCCAGCCCGGCAGGTGATTCCGATGTGTTCACCAAATGGATGTGGCGTAGCCGGCAGGTGATTTTGGCGTGTCCAGCAGGTGGTTTTGGCGAGTCGAGCAGGTGGTTCTGGCGTGCTCGGCAGGTGCTTCCGGTGTCATTGGCATGTGGTTCCGGGATGTCTGTGACGTGCTTCCGCCATGCCCGGCAGGTGATTCCGGAGTGTTCCCCAAGTGGTTCAGGCATAGCCGGCAGGTGATTTTGCATGTCTGGCAATGGTTCCGGCGAGTCGAGCCTGTGGTTCCGGCATGTCTGGTAGGTGGTTCCGGCATGCCCGGCAGGTGATTCCAGAGTGTCCGCCAAGTGATTCTGGCATAGCTGAAAGGTGATGTTGGCGTGACCGGCAGGTGGTTCCAGCCAGCCCGGCAGGTGATTCCGGAGTGTCTGCCGTGAGGTTCTGGCGTAGCTGAAAGGTGATGTTGGCATGACCGGCAGGTGGTTCCAGCAAGCCCGGCAGGTGATTCCGAAGAGTTCACCAAATGGTTGTGGCGTAGCCGGCAGGTGATTTTTTTGTGTCCAGCGGGTGGTTTTGGCGAGTCGAGCAGGTGGTTCTGGCGTGCTCGGCAGGTGCTTCCGGTGTCATTGGCATGTGGTTCCGGCATGTCTGAGAGGTGGTTCCGCAAGGCCCGGCAGGTGATTCCGGAGTGTCCGGCATGTGGTTCTGGCACCTCTGAGACGTGATTCCGGCATGCCCGGCAGGTGATACCAGAGTGTCCGGCATTTGGTTCTGGCACCTCTGAGAGGTTGTTCCGGAATGCCTGGCATGTGATTCCGGAGTGTCTGCCGAGTGGTTCTGGCGTAGCCGGCAGTTGATTTTGGCGTGTCCACTAGGTGGTTCTGGTGAGTGGATCAGCTGGTTCCGGCATACTCGGCAGGTGGTACCGGCGTGTCCAGAACATGGTTCTGGCAAGTCTGAGAGGTGGTTCCAGCACGCCCGACAGGTGATTCCGGAGCGTCCGCCATGTGTTTCTGGCGTACCCGGCAGGTGATTTTGGCATGTCCGACAGGTGTTTCTTGCGAGTCGAGCAGGTGGCTGAGGCATGCTCAGCTGGTGCTTCCGGCGTCTCTGGCACGTGGTTCTGGTGTGTCTGAGAGCTGGTTCTGGCATGTCCGGCAGATGATTCCGGAGTGTCCACCAAGTGGTTCTGGTATAACTGGCAGGTGATTTTGGCGTGTCAGGAAGGTGGTTCCGGCTAGTTGAGCAGGTGGATCAGGTGTGCTCGCCGGGGGGTTCAGGCGGGTCTGGCAGGTGGTTTCGGTCTGTTCGGGGAGTGGTTCCGGCATCTCAGGCACATGGTTCTGGCACGTCTGAGAGGTGGTTGCGGCCGGCCCGACAGGTGTTTCCGGAGTGTCCGCCAAGTGGTTCTGGCGTAGCTGAAAGGTGATGTTGGCGTGACCGGCAGGTGGTTCCAGCCAGCCTGGCAGGTGATTCCGGAGTGTCTGCCGAGTGGTTCTGGCGTAGCCGGCATGTGATTTTGGCGTGTCCAGCGTGTGGTTTTGGCGAGTTGAGCAGGTGGTTCTGGCATGCTCGGCAGGTGCTTCCAGTGTCATTGACATGTGATTCCGGCATGTTTGACAGGTGGTTCCGCCATGCCCGGCAGGTGATTCCGGAGTGTTGGCCAAGTGGTTCTGGCGTAGCCGGCAGGTGATTTTGCATGTCCGGCAATGGTTCCGGCGAGTCGAGCCGGTGGTTCCGGCATGTCCGGCAGGTGGTTCCGGCATGCCCGGCACGTGATTCCGGAGTGTCCGGCATGTGGTTCTGGCACCTCTGAGAGGTGGTTCCGGCATGCCCGGCAGGTGACACCGGAGTGTCCAGCATTTCGTTCTGGCACCTGTGAGAGGTGGTTCCGGAATGCCCGGCATGTGATTCCGGAGTGTCTGCCGAGTGGTTCTGGCGTAGCTGGCAGGTGGTTTTAGCGAGTCGAGCAGGTGGTTCTGGCGTGCTCGGCAGGTGCTTCCAGTGTCATTGCCATGTGGTTCCAGAATGTCTGAGAGGTGGTTCCGCCATGCCCGGCAGGTGATTCCGGAGTGTTCGCCAAGTAGTTCTGGTGTAGCCGTCAGGTTATTTTGCATGTCCGGCAATGGTTCTAGCGAGTCGAGCCGGTGGTTCCGGCATGTCCGGCAGGTGATTCCTGCATGTACAGCAGGTGGTTCCGGCATACCCGGCAGGTGATTCCGCAGTGTCTGGCATGTGGTTCTGGCACCTCAGAGAGGTGGTTCCGGAATGCCTGGCATGTGATTCCAGAGTGTCCGGCATTTGGTTCTGGCACCTCTGAGAGGTGTTTCCGGAATGCCAGGCATGTGATTCCGGAGTGTCTGCCGAGTGGTTCTGGCGTAGCCGGCAGTTGATTTCGGCATGTCCACTAGCTGGTTCTGGGGAGTGGATCAGCTGGTTCCGGCATACTCGGCAGGTGGTACCGGCGTGTCCCGAACATGGTTCTGGCAAGTCTGAGAGGTGGTTCCGGCATGCCCGACAGGTGATTCCGGAGTGTTCGCCAAGTGGTTCTGGCGTAGCCGGCAGGTCATTTTGCATGTCCGACGGTGGTTCCGGCGAGTCGAGCCGGTGCTTCCGGCGTGTCCGGCAGGTGGTTCTGGCATGACCGGCACGTGGTTCTGGTGTGTCTGAGAGCTGGTTCTGGCATGTCCAGCAGACGATTCCGGAGTGTCCACCAAGTGGTTGTGGCATACCCGGCAGGTGGTTTTAGCGTGTCAGGTAGGTGGTTCCAGCGAGTCGAGTAGGTGGTTCCGGCGTGCTCGGCAGGTGGTTCAGGCGGGTCTGGCAGGTGGTTTCGGTCTGTTCGGGGAGTGGTTCTGGCATCTCAGGCACATGGTTCTGGCACGTCTGAGAGGTGGTTCCGGCCGGCCCGACAGGTGTTTCCATGGTGTCTGCCAAGTGATTCTGGCATAGCTGGCAGGTGATGTTGGCGTGACCGGCAGGTGGTTCCAGCCAGCCCGGCAGGTGATTCCGAAGTGTTCACCAAATGGTTGTGGCGTAGCCGGCAGGTGATTTTGGCGTGTCCAGCAGGTGGTTTTGGCGAGTCGAGCAGGTGGTTCTGGCGTGCTCGGCAGGTGCTTCCGGTGTCATTGGCATGTGGTTCCGGCATGTCTGTGAGGTGCTTCCGCCATGCCCGGCAGGTGATTCCGGAGTGTTCCCCAAGTGGTTCAGGCATAGCCGGCAGATGATTTTGCATGTCCGGCAATGGTTCCGGCGAGTCGAGCCGGTGGTTCCGGCATGTCCGGCAGGTGGATCCGGCATATCCGGCAGGTGCTTCCGGCGTGTCTGGCACGTGGTTCTTGTGTGTGTGAGAGCTGGTTCTGGCATGTCCGGCAGATGATTCCGGAGTGTCCACCAAGTGGTTGTGGCATACCCGGCAGGTGATTTTAGCGTGTCAGGTAGGTGGTTCCAGCGAGTCGAGTAGGTGGTTCCGGCCTGCCCGGCAGGTGGTTCAGGCGGGTCTGGCAGGTGGTTTCGGTCTGTTCGGGGTGTGGTTCCGGCATCTCAGGCACATGGTTCTGGCACGTCTGAGAGGTGGTTCCGGCCGGCCCGACAGGTGTTTCCGGAGTGTCCGCCAAGTGCTTCCGGCGTAGCTGAAAGGTGATGTTAGCGTGACGGGCAGGTGGTTCCAGCCAGCCCGGCAGGTGATTCCGGAGTGTCTGCCGCGTGGTTCTGGTGTAGCCGACAGGTGATTTTGGCGTGTCCAGCAGGTGGTTCCCGCGAGCTCGGCAGGTGGTACCGGCCTGTCCGGAACATGGTTCTGGCACGTCTGAGAGATGGTTCCAGCAACCCCGGCAGGTGATTCCGGATGTGCGGCATGTGGTTCTGGCACCTCTGAGAGGTGGTTCCGGCATGCCCGGCAGGTGATTCCGGAGTGTCTGGCATGTGGTTCTCGCACCTCTGAGAGGTGGTTCAGGCATGCCCGGCAGGTGGTTCCGGAGTGTCTGCCGAGTGGTTCTGGCATAGTCGGCAGTTGATTCTGGCATGTCCAGCAGGTGGTTCTGGGGAGTGGATCATGTGGTTCCGGCATACTCGGCAGGTCGTACCGGCGTGTCCAGAACATGGTTCTGGCAAGTCTGAGAGGCGGTTCCGGCATGCCCGACAGGTGATTCCGGAGTTTTCGCCAAGTGGTTGTGGTGGAGCCGGCAGGTCATTTTGCATGTCCGGTGGTGGTTCCGGCGAGTCGAGCCGGACGTTCCGGCGTGTCCGGCAGGTGGTTCTGGCGTGACCGGAACGAGGTTCTGGCATGTCTGAGAGTTGCTTCCGGCATGCCCGACAGGAGATTCTTTAGTGTCCGCCACGTGGTTCTGGCGTACCCGGCAGGTGATTTTGGCGTGTCTGGCAGGTGTTTCTTGCAAGTCGAGCATTTGGCTCAGGCATGCTCAGCTGGTGCTTCCGGCGTCTCTGGCACGTGGTTCTGGTGTGTCTGAGAGCTGGTTCTGGCATGTCCGGCAGATGATTCCGGAGTGTCCAACAAGTGGTTCTGGTATACCTGGCAGGTGATTTTGGCGTGTCTGGAAAGTGGTTCCGGCTAGTTGAGCAGGTGGATCAGGCGTGCTCGCCAGGGTGTTCAGGCGGGTCTGGCAGGTGGTTTTGGTCTGTTCGGGGAGTGGTTCCGGCATCTCAGGCACATGGTTCTGGCACATCTGAGAGGTGGTTGCGGCCGGCCCGACAGGTGATTCCGGAGTGTCCGCCAAGTGGTTCTGGCGTAGCTGAAAGGTGATGTTGGCGTGACCGGCAGGTGGTTCCAGCCAGCCCCGCAGGTGATTCCGGAGTGTCTGCCGAGTGGTTCTGGCGTAGTCGGCAGGTGATTCTGGCGTGTCCAGCAGGTGGCTCTGGGGAGTGGATCAGGTGGTTCCAGCATACTCGGCAGGTGGTACCGTCTTGTCCGGAACATGGTTCTGGCAAGTCTGAGAGGCGGTTCCGGCATGCCCGACAGGTGATTCCGGAGTGTTCGCCAAGTGGTTCTGGCGTAGCCGGCAGGTCATTTTGCATGTATGGCGGTGGTTCCGGCGAGTCAAGCCGGTGGTTCCGGCGTGTCCGGCAGGTGGTTCTGGCGTGACCGGCACGACGTTCTGGCACGTCTGAGAGTTGGTTCTGGCATGCCCGACAGGTGATGCCGGAGTGTCCGGCACGTGGTCCTGGCGTACCCAGCAGGTGATTTTGGCGTGTCTGGCAGGTGTTTCTTGCAAGTCGAGCATTTGGCTCAGGCATGCTCAGCAGGTGATACGGGCGTGTCTGGCACGTCGTTCTGGTGTGTCTGAGAGCTTGTACTGGCATCTCCGGCAGATGATTCCGGAGTGTCCACCAAGTGGTTGTGGCATACCCGGCAGGTGATTTTAGCGTGTCAGGTAGGTGGTTCCAGCGAGTCGAGTAGGTGGTTCCGGCGTGCTCGACAGGTGCTTCAGGCGGGTCTGGCAGGTGGTTTCGGTCTGTTCGGGGTGTGGTTCCGGCATCTCAGGCACATGGTTCTGGCACGTCTGATAGGTGGTTCCGGCCGGCCCGACAGGTGTTTCCATGGTGTCCGCCAAGTGATTCTGGCATAGCTTGCAGGTGATGTTGGCGTGACCGGCAGGTGGTTCCAGCCAGCCCGGCATGTGATTCCGAAGTGTTCACCAAATGGTTGTGGCGTAGCCTGCAGGTGATTTTGGCGTGTCCAGAAGGTGGTTTTGGCGAGTCGGACAGGTGGTTCTCGCGTGCTCGGCAGGTGCTTCCGGTGTCATTGGCATGTGGTTCCAGCATGTCTGACAGGTGGTTCCGCCATGCCCGGAAGGTGATTCCGGAGTGTTCCCCAAGTGGTTCTGGCATAGCCGGCAGGTGATTTTGCATGTCCGGCATTGGTTCCGGCGAGTCGAGCCGGTGGTTCCGGCATGTCCGGCATGTGGTTCTGGCATGCCCGTCAGGTGATTCCGGAGTGTCCAGCATGTGGTTCTGGCACCTCTGAGAGGTGGTTCCGGCATGCCCAGCAGGTGATACCGGAGTGTTCGCCAAGTGGTTCTGGCGTAGCTGGCAGGTGATATTGCATGTCCGGCAATGGTTCCGGTGAGTCGAGCCAGTGGTTCCGGAATGTCCGGCAGGTGGTTCCGGCATGTCCGGCAGGTGGTTCCGGCATTTGTAGCACGTGGTTCCAGCATGCCCGGCAGGTGATTCCGGAGTGTCCGGCATGTGGTTCTGGCACCTCTGAGAGATAGTTCCGGCATGCCCGGTGGGTGATACCGGAGTGTCCGGCATTTGGTTGTGGCACCTCTGAGAGGTGGTTCCGGAATGCCTGGCATGTGATTCCGGAGTGTCTGCCGAGTGGTTCTGGCGTAGCCGGCAGTTGATTTTGGCGTGTCCACTAGGTGGTTCTGGGGAGTGGATCAGCTGGTTCTGGCATACTCGGCAGGTGGTACCGGCGTGTCCAGAACTTGGTTCTGGCAAGTCTGAGAGGTGGTTCCGGCACGCCCGACAGGTGAAACCGGAGCCTCCGCCAAGTGTTTCTGGCGTACCCGGCGGGTGATTTTCGCCTGTCCGACAGGTGTATCTTGCGAGTCAAGCAGGTGGCTGAGGCATGCTCAGCTGGTGCTTCTGGGGTCTCTGGCACGTGGTTCTGGTGTGTCTGAGAGCTGGTTCTGGCATGTCCGGCAGATGATTCCGGAGTGTTCGCCAAGTGGTTCTGGCGTAGCCGGCAGGTCATTTTGCATGTGCGGCTGTGGTTCTGGCGAGTCGAGCCGGTGGTTCTGGCATGTCCAGCAGGTGGTTCCGGTATGTCCGGCAGGTGATTCCGGATTGTCCGGCATGTGGTTTTGGCACCTCTGAGAGGTGGTTCTGGCATGCCCGACAGGTGATTCCGGAGTGTTCGCCAAGTGGTTCTGGCGCAGCCGGCAGGTCATTTTGCATGTGCGGCTGTGGTTCTGGCGACTCGAGCCGGTGGTTCCGGCGTGTCCAGCAGGTGTTTCCGGTCTGTCCGGCAGGTGGTTCTGGCGTGACCGGCACGAGGTTCTGGCACGTCTCAGAGTTGGTTCCGGCATGCCCGACAGGTTATTCCGGAGTGTCCGCCACGTGGTTGTGGCATACCCGGCAGGTGATTTTAGCGTGTCAGGTAGGTGGTTCCAGCGAGTCGTGTAGGTGGTTCCGGCGTGCTCGGCAGGGGGTTCAGGCGGGTCTGGCAGGTGGTTTCGGTCTGTTCGGGGTGTGGTTCCGGCATCTCAGGCACATGGTTCTGGCACGTCTGATGGGTGGTTCCGGCCGGCCCGACAGGTGTTTCCATGGTGTCCGCCAAGTGGTTCTGGCATAGCCGGCAGGTGATGTTGGCGTGACCGGCAAGTGGTTCCAGCCAGCCCGGCAGGTGATTCCGAAGTGTTCACCAAATGGTTGTGGCGTAGCTGGAAGGTGATTTTGGCGTGTCCAGCACGTGGTTTTGGCGAGTCGAGCAGGTGGTTCTGACGTGCTCGGCAGGTGCTTCTGGTGTCATTGGCATGTGGTTCCGGCATGTCTGAGAGGTGGTTCTGCCATGCCCGGCAGGTGATTCCGGAGTGTTCCCCAAGTGGTTCTGGCATAGCCGGCAGGTGATTTTGCATGTCCGGCCATGTTTCCGGCGAGTCGAGCCGGTGGTTCCGGCATGACTGGCAGGTGGTTCCGTCATGCCCGGCAGGTGATTCCGGAGTGTCCGGCATGTGGTTCTGGCATCTCTGAGAGGTGGTTCCGGCATGCCCGGCAGGTGATACCGGAGTGTCCGGCATTCCGTTCTGGCACCTCTGAGAGGTGGATCCGACATGCCCGGCAGGTGATACCGGAGTGTCCGGCATTTGGTTCTGGCACCTCTGAGAGGTGGTTCCGGAATGCCTGGCATGTGATTCCGGAGTGTCTGCCGAGTGGTTCTGGCGTAGCCGGCAGTTGATTTTGGCGTGTCCACTAGGTGGTTTTGGGGAGTGGATCAGCTGGTTCCGGCATACTCGGCAGGTGGTACCGGCGTGTCCAGAACATGGTTCTGGCAATTCTGAGAGGTGGTTCCGGCCGGCCGGAGAGGTGTTTCCGGAGTGTCCGCCAAGTGGTTCTGGTGTAGCTGAAAGGTGATGTTGGCGTGACCGGCAGGTGGTTCCAGCCAGCCAGGGTGGTGATTCCGGAGTGTCTGCCGTGTGGTTCTGGCGTAGCCGGCAGGTGATTTTGGCGTGTCCATAGGGTGGTTTTGGCGAGTCGAGCAGGTGGTTCTGGCGTGCTCGGCAGGTGCTTCCCGTGTCATTGGCATGTGGTTCTGGCATGTCTGAGAGGTGGTTCCGCCATGCCCGGCAGGTGATTCCGGAGTGTTCGCCAAGTGGTTCTGGCGCAGCCGGCAGGTGATTTTGCATGTCCGGCAATGGTTCCGGCGAGTCGAGCCGTGGTTCCGGCATGTCCAGCAGTTGGTTCTGGCATGCCCGGCAGGTGATTCCGGAGTGTCAGGCATTTTGTTCTGGCACCTCTGAGAGGTGGTTGCGGTTGGCCCGACAGGTGTTTCCGGAGTGTCCGCCAAGTGGTTCTGGCGTAGCTGAAAGGTGATGTTGGCGTGACCAGCAGGTGGTTCCACCCAGCCCTGCAGGTGATTCCGGAGTTTCTGCCGTGTGGTTCTGGCGTAGCCGGCAGGTGATTTTGGTGTGTCCAGCAGGTGGTTCCGGCGAGCTCGGCAGGTGGTAGCGGCGTGTCCGGAACATGGTTCTGGCACATCTGAGAGATGGTTCCGGCATGCCCGGCAGGTGATTCCGGAGTGTCCGGCATGTGGTTCTGGCACCTCTGAGAGGTGGTTCCGGCATGCCCGGCAGGTGGTTCCGGAGTGTCTGCCGAGTGCTTCTGGCGTAGCCGGCAGGTGATTCTGGCGTCTACAGCAGGTGGTTCTGGGGTGTGGATCATGTGGTTCCGGCATACTCGGCAGGTGGTACCGGCGTGTCCGGAACATGGTTCTGGCAAGTCTGAGAGGTGGTTCTGGCATGTCCGGCAGATGATTCCGGAGTGTCCACCAAGTGGTTCTGGTATACCTGGCAGGTGATTTTGGCGTGTCCAGAAGGTCGTTTTGGCGAGTCGAGCAGGTGGTTCTCGCGTGCTCGGCAGGTGCTTCCGGTGTCATTGGCATGTGGTTCCAGCATGTCTGACAGGTGGTTCCGCCATGCCCGGAAGGTGATTCCGGAGTGTTCCCCAAGTGGTTCTGGCATAGCCGGCAGGTGATTTTGCATGTCCGGCATTGGTTCCGGCGAGTCGAGCCGGTGGTTCCGGCATGTCCGGCATGTGGTTCTGGCACCTCTGAGAGGTGCTTCCGGCATGCCCGGCAGGTGATACCGGAGTGTTCGCCAAGTGGTTCTGGCGTAGCCGGCAGGTCATTTTGCATGTCCGGCGGTGGTTCCGGCGAGTCGAGCCGGTGGTTCCGGCCTATCCAGCAGGTGTTTCCGGTCTGTCCGGAAGGTGGTTCTGGCGTGACCGGCACGAGGTTCTGGCACGTCTGAGAGTTGGTTCCGGCATGCCCGACAGGTGATTCTGGAGTGTCCGCCACGTGGTTCTGGCGTACCCGGCAGGTGATTTTGGCGTGTCTGGCAGGTGTTTCTTGCAAGTCGAGCATTTGGCTCAGGCATGCTCAGCAGGTGCTTCCGGCGTGTCTGGAACGTGGTTCTGGTGTGTCTGAGAGCTGGTTCTGGCATCTCCGGCAGATGATTCCGGAGTGTCCACCAAGTGGTTCTGTCAAACCCGGCAGGTGATTTTAGCGTGTCAGGTAGGTGGTTCCGGCGAGTCGAGTAGGTGGTTCCGGAGTGCTCGGCAGGTGGTTCAGGCGGGTCTGGCAGGTGGTTTCGGTCTGTTCGGGGTGTGGTTCCGGCATCTCAGGCACATGGTTCTGGCACGTCTGATAGGTGGTTCCGGCCGGCCCGACAGGTATTTCCATGGTGTCCGCCAAGTGGTTCTGGCATAGCTGGCAGGTGATGTTGGCGTGACCGGAAGGTGCTTCCAGCCAGCCCGGCAGGTGATTCCGAAGAGTTCACCAAATGGTTGTGGCGTAGCCGGCAGGTGATTTTGGCGTGTCCAGCAGGTGGTTTTGGCGAGTCGAGCAGGTGGTTCTGGCGTGCTCGGCAGGTGCTTCCGGTGTCATTGGCATGTGGTACCGTCATGTTGA
This sequence comes from Equus caballus, assembly GCF_041296265.1. Classification (NCBI taxonomy): domain Eukaryota; kingdom Metazoa; phylum Chordata; class Mammalia; order Perissodactyla; family Equidae; genus Equus; species Equus caballus. The sequence continues at coordinate 4,888,790 of NW_027222395.1, forward strand.
GAGGTGGTTCCGCCATGCCCGGCAGGTGATTCCGGAGTGTCTGCTGAGTGGTTCTGGCATACCAGGCAGGAGATTTTGGCGTGTCCAGCAGGTGGTTCCGGGGAGCTCGGCAGGTGGTACCAGCGTGTCTGGAACATGCTTCTGGCACGTCTGAGAGATGCTTCCGGCATGCCCGGCATTTGATTCCGGAGTGTCCACCAAGTGGTTCTGGTATACCTGGCAGGTGATTTTGGCGTGTCAGGAAGTTGGTTCCGGCTAGTTGAGCAGGTGTTTCAGGCGGGTCTGGCAGGTGGTTTCGGTCTGTTCGGGGTGTGGTTCCGGCATCTCAGGCACATGGTTCTGGCACGTCAGATAGGTGGTTCCGGCCGGCCCGACAGGTGTTTCCATGGTGTCCGCCAAGTGGTTCTGGCATAGCTGGCAGGTGATGTTGGCGTGACCGGCAGGTGGTTCCAGCAATCCCGGCAGGTGACTCCGAAGTGTTCACCAAATGGTTGTGGCGTAGCCGGCAGGTGATTTTGGCGTGTCCAGCAGGTGGTTTTGGCGAGTCGAGTAGGTGGTTCTCGCGTGCTCTGCAGGTGCTTCCGGTGTCATTGGCATGTGGTTCCGGCATGTCTGAGAGGTGGTTCCGGCATGCCCGGTAGGTGGTTCCGAAGTGTCTGCCGAGTGGTTCTGGAGCCAGCCCGGCAGGTGATTCCTAAGAGTTCACCAAATGGTTGTGACGTAGCCGGCAGGTTATTTTGGCGTGTCAGGAAGGTGGTTCCGGCTAGTTGAGCAGGTGGATCAGGCGTGCTCGCCAGGGGGTTCAGGCGGGTCTGGCAGGTGGTTTCGGTCTGTTCGGGGAGTGGTTCCGGCGTCTCAGGCACATGGTTCTGGCACGTCTGGGAGGTGGTTACGGCCTGCCGGAGAGGTGTTTCCGGAGTGTCCGCCTATTGGTTCTGGCGTAGCTGAGAGGTGATGTTGGCGTGACCGGCAGGTGCTTCCAGCCAGCCCGGAAGGTGATTCCGAAGTGTTCACCAAATGGTTGTGGCGTGGCCGGCAGGTGATTTTGGCGTGTCCAGCAGGTGGTTTTGGTGACTCGAGCAGGTGGTTCTGGCGTGCTCGGCAGGTGCTTCCAGTGTCATTGGCATGTGGTTCCGGAATGTCTGAGAGGTGGTTCCGCCATGCCCGGCAGGTGATTCCGGAGTGTTCCCCAAGTGGTTCTGGCATAGCCGGCAGGTGATTTTGCATGTCCGGCAACGGTTCCGGCGAGTCGAGGCGGTGGTTCCGGCATGTCCGGCAGGTGGTTCCGGCATGCCCGGCAGGTGATTCCGGAGTGTCCGGCATGTGGTTCTGGTGTGTCTGAGAGGTGGTTCCGGCATGCCCGGCAGGTGATTCCGGAGTGTCCACCAAGTGGTTGTGGCATACCTGGCAGGTGATTTTAGCGTGTTAGGTAGGTGGTTCCGGCGAGTCGAGTAGGTGGTTCCGGCGTGCTCGGCAGGTGGTTCAGGCGGGTCTGGCAGGTGGTTTCGGTCTGTTCGGGGAGTGGTTCCGGCATCTCAGGCACATGCTTCTGGCACGTCTGAGAGGTGGTTCCGGCCGGCCGGAGAGGTGTTTCCGGAGTGTCCGCCAAGTGGTTCTGGCGTAGGTGAAAGGCGACGTTGGCGTGACCGGTAGGTGGTTCCAGCCAGCCCGGAGGTGATTCCAGAGTGTCTGCGGTCTGGTTCTGGCATAGCTGGCAGGTGATTTTTGCATGTCCAGCAGGTGGTTCCGGCGAGATCGGCAGGTGGTTCAGGCGGGTCCGGCAGGTGGTTTCGGTCTGTTCGGGGTGTGGTTCCGGCGTCTCAGGCACATGGTTCTGGCACGTCTGATAGGTGGTTCAGGCCGGCCCGACAGGTGTTTCCATGGTGTCCGCCAAGTGGTTCTGGCATAGCTGGCAGGTGATGTTTGTGTGACCGTCACGTGGTTCCAGAAAGCCCGGCAGGTGATTCCGAAGAGTTCACCAAATGGTTGTGGCCTAGCCGGCAGGTGATTTCGGCGTGTCCTGCCCGTGGTTTTGGCGAGTCAAGCAGGTCGTTCTGGCGTGCTCGGCAGGTGCTTGCGGTTTCATTGGCATGTGGTTCCGGCATGTCTGAGAGGTGGTTCCGCCATGCCCGGCAGGTGATTCCGGAGTGTTCGCCAAGTGGTTCTGGCGTAGCCGGCAGGTGATTTTGCATGTCCGGCAATGGTTCCGGCGAGTCGAGCCGGTGGTTCCGGCATGTCCGGCAGGTGATTCCGGCATGTCCAGCAGGTGGTTCTGAGAAGTGGATCAGGTGTTTCCGGCAGGCACGGCAGGTGATTCCGGAGTGTCCGGCATGTGATTCTGTCACCTCTGAGAGGTTGTTCTGGCATGCCCGGCAGGTGATACCACAGTGTGCGGCATTTGGTTCTGGCACCTCTGACAGGTGGTTCCGGGATGCCTGGCATGTGATTCCGGAGTGTCTGCCGAGTGGTTCTGGAGTGTCCAGCAGGTGTTTCCGGTCTTTCCGGCAGGTGGTTCTGGCGTGTCCGGCACGAGGTTCTGGCACGTCTGAGAGTTGGTTCCGGCATGCCCGACAGGTGATTCCGGAGTGTCCGCCACGTGGTTCTGGCGTACCCGGCAGGTGATTTTGGCGTGTCTGGCAGGTGTTTCTTGCAAGTCGAGCATGTGGCTCAGGCATGATCAGCAGGTGCTTCCGGCCTGTGCGGCCCGTGGTTCTGGTGTGTCTGAGAGCTGGTTCTGGCATGTCCGGCAGATTATTCCGGAGTGTCCACCAAGTGGTTGTGGCATACCCGGCAGGTGATTTTAGCGTGTCAGGTAGGTGGTTCCGGCGAGTCGAGTTGGTGGTTCCGGCGTGCTCGGCAGGTGGTTCAGGCGGGTCTGGCAGGTGGTTTCGGTCTGTTCGGTGTGTGGTTCCGGCATCTCAGGCACATGGTTCTGGCACGTCTGATAGGTGGTTCCGGCCGGCCCGACAGGTGTTTCCATGGTGTCCGCCAAGTGGTTCTGGCATAGCAGGCAGGTGACGTTGGCGTGACCGGCAGGTGGTTCCAGCCAGCCCGGCAGGCGATTCCGAAGTTTTCACCAAATGGGTGTGGCGTATCCGGAATCTGATTTTTGCATGTCCAGCAGGTGGTTTTGGCGAGTCGAGCAGGTGGTTCCGGCATGCCCGGCAGGTGATTCCGCAGTCTCCGGCATTTGGTCCTGGCACCTCTGAGAGGTGGTTCAGGCATGCCCGACAGGTGATTCCGGAGTGTTCGCCAAGTGGTTCTGGCGTAGCCGGCAGGTCATTTTGCATGTCCAGCGGTGGTTCCGGCGAGTCGAGCCGGTGGTTCCGGCGTAGCCGGCAGTTGCTCTTGGCGTGTCCACTAGGTGGTTCTGGGGAGTGGATCAGCTGGTTCCGGCATACTCGGCAGGTGGTACCGGCGTGTCCAGAACATGGTTCTGGCAAGTCTGAGAGGTGGTTCCGGCACGCCCGACAGTGATTCCGGAGCGTCTGCCAAGTGTTTCTGGCGTACCCGGCAGGTGATTTTGGCATGTCCGACAGGTGTTTCTTGCGAGTCGAGCAGGTGGCTCAGGCATGCTCAGCTGGTGCTTCCGGCGTCTCTGGCACGTGGTTCTGGTGTGTCTGAGAGCTGGTTCTGGCATGTCCGGCAGATGATTCCGGAGTGTCCACCAAGTGGTTCTGGTATACCTGGCAGGTGATTTTGGCGTGTCAGGAAGGTGGTTCCGGCTAGTTGAGCAGGTGGATCAGGCGTGCTCGCCAGGGGGTTCATGCGGGTCTGGCAGGTGGTTTCGGTCTTTTCGGGGAGTGGTTCCGGCATCTCAGGCACATGGTTCTGGCACGTCTGAGAGGTGGTTCCGGCCGGCCGGAGAGGTGTTTCCAGAGTGTCCGCCAAGTGGTTCTGGCGTAGGTGAAAGGCGACGTTGGCGTGACCGGTAGGTGGTTTCAGCCAGCCCGGAGGTGATTCCAGAGTGTCTGCGGTGTGGTTCTGGCGTAGCTGGCAGGTGATTTTGGCGTGTCCAGCAGGTGGTTCCGGCGAGATCGGCAGGTGGTACCAGCGTGTCCGGAACATGGTTCTGGCACGGCTGAGAGATGGTTCCGTCATGCCCGGCAGGTGAATCCGGAGTGTCCGGCATGTGGTTCTGGCACCTCTGAGATGTGGTTCCCCCATGCCCGGCAGGTGATTCCGGAGTGTTCGGCATGTGGTTCTGGCATCTCTGAGAGGTGGTTCCAGCATGCCCGGCAGGTGGTTCCGGAGTGTCTGCCTAGTGGTTCTGGCGTAGTGGGCAGGTGATTCTGGCGTGTCCAGGAGGTGGTTCTGGGGAGTGGATCAGGTGGTTCCGGCATTCTCGGCAGGTGGTACCGGCGTGTCCGGAACATGGTTCTGGCAAGTCTGAGAGGCGGTTCCTGCATGCCCGACAGGTGATTCCGGAGTGTTCGCCAAGTCGTTCTGGCGTAGCCGGCAGGTCATTTTGCATGTCCGGCAGTGGTTCCGCGAGTCGAGCCGGTGGTTCCGGTGTGTCCGGCAGGTGGTTCTGGCGTGACCGGCACGAGGTTATGGCACGTCTTAGAGTTGGTTCCGGCGTGCCCGACAGGTGATTCCGGAGTGTCCGCCACGTGGTTCTGGCGTACCCGGCAGGTGATTTTGGCGTGTCTGGCAGGTGTTTCTTGCAAGTCGAGCATTTGGCTCAGGCATGCTCAGCAGGTGCTTCCGGCGTGTCTGGCACGTGGTTCTGGTGTGTCTGAGAGCTGGTTCTGGCATGTCTGGCAGATGATTCTGGAGTGTCCACCAAGTGGTTGTGGCATACCCGGCAGGTGATTTTAGCGTGTCAGGTAGGTGGTTCCAGCGAGTCGAATAGGTGGTTCCGGCGTGCTCGGCAGGTGGTTCAGGCGGGTCTGGCAGGTGGTTTCGGTCTGTTCGGTGTGTGGTTCCGGCATCTCAGGCACATGGTTCTGGCACGTCTGATAGGTGGTTCCGGCCGGCCCGACAGGTGTTTCCATGGTGTCCGCCAAGTGGTTCTGGCATAGCAGGCAGGTGACGTTGGCGTGACCGGCAGGTGGTTCCAGCCAGCCCGGCAGGTGATTCCGAAGTTTTCACCAAATGGTTGTGGCGTACCCGGAATCTGATTTTTGCATGTCCAGCAGGTGGTTTTGGCGAGTCGAGCAGGTGGTTCTGGCGTGCCTGGCAGGTGCTTCCGGTGTCATTGGCATGTGGTTCTGGCATGTCTGAGAGGTGGTTCCGCCATGCCCGGCAGGTGATTCCGGAGTGTTCGCCAAGTGGTTCTGGCGTAGCCGGCAGGTGATTTTGCATGTCCGGCAATGGTTCCGGCGAGTCGAGCCGATGGTTCCGGCATGTCCGGCAGGTGGTTCCGGCATGACCGGCAGGTGATACCGGAGTGTTCGCCAAGTGGTTCTGGCGTAGCCGGCAGGTGATTTTGCATGTCCGGCAATGGATCCGGCGAGTCGAGCCGGTGGTTCCGGCATGTCCGGCAGGTGGTTCCGGCATGTCCGGCAGGTGGTTCCAGCATGTCCAGCACGTGGTTCCAGCATGCCCGGCAGGTGATTCCGGAGTGTCCGGCATGTGGTTCTGCAACCTCTGAGAGGTGGTTCCGGCATGCACGGCAGGTGATACCGGAGTCTCCGGCATTTGGTTCTGGCACCTCTGAGATGTGGTTCCGGAATGCCTGTCATGTGATTCTGGAGTGTCTGCGGAGTGGTTCTGGCGTAGCCGGCAGTTGATTTTGGAGTGTCCACTAGGTGGTTCTGGGGAGTGGATCAGCTGGTTCTGGCATACTCGGCAGGTGGTACCAGCGTGTCCAGAACTTGGTTCTGGCAAGTCTGAGACGTGGTTCCGGCACGCCCGACAGGTGATTCCGGAGCGTCCGCCAAGTGTTTCTGGCGTACCCGGCGGGTGATTTATGCCTGTCCGACAGGTGTATCTTGCGAGTCGAGCAGGTGGCTCAGGCATGCTCAGCTGGTGCTTCCGGCGTCTCTGGCACGTGGTTCTGGTGTGTCTGAGAGCTGGTTCTGGCATGCCCGGCAGGTGATTCCGGAGTGTCAGGCATTTTGTTCTGGCACCTCTGAGAGGTGGTTGCGGTTGGCCCGACAGGTGTTTCCGGAGTGTCCGCCAAGTGGTTCTGGCGTAGCTGAAAGGTGATGTTGGCGTGACCAGCAGGTGGTTCCACCCAGCCCTGCAGGTGATTCCGGAGTTTCTGCCGTGTGGTTCTGGCGTAGCCGGCAGGTGATTTTGGTGTGTCCAGCAGGTGGTTCCGGCGAGCTCGGCAGGTGGTAGCGGCGTGTCCGGAACATGGTTCTGGCACATCTGAGAGATGGTTCCGGCATGCCCGGCAGGTGATTCCGGAGTGTCCGGCATGTGGTTCTGGCACCTCTGAGAGGTGGTTCCGGCATGCCCGGCAGGTGGTTCCGGAGTGTCTGCCGAGTGCTTCTGGCGTAGCCGGCAGGTGATTCTGGCGTCTACAGCAGGTGGTTCTGGGGTGTGGATCATGTGGTTCCGGCATACTCGGCAGGTGGTACCGGCGTGTCCGGAACATGGTTCTGGCAAGTCTGAGAGGTGGTTCTGGCATGTCCGGCAGATGATTCCGGAGTGTCCACCAAGTGGTTCTGGTATACCTGGCAGGTGATTTTGGCGTGTCCAGAAGGTCGTTTTGGCGAGTCGAGCAGGTGGTTCTCGCGTGCTCGGCAGGTGCTTCCGGTGTCATTGGCATGTGGTTCCAGCATGTCTGACAGGTGGTTCCGCCATGCCCGGAAGGTGATTCCGGAGTGTTCCCCAAGTGGTTCTGGCATAGCCGGCAGGTGATTTTGCATGTCCGGCATTGGTTCCGGCGAGTCGAGCCGGTGGTTCCGGCATGTCCGGCATGTGGTTCTGGCACCTCTGAGAGGTGCTTCCGGCATGCCCGGCAGGTGATACCGGAGTGTTCGCCAAGTGGTTCTGGCGTAGCCGGCAGGTCATTTTGCATGTCCGGCGGTGGTTCCGGCGAGTCGAGCCGGTGGTTCCGGCCTATCCAGCAGGTGTTTCCGGTCTGTCCGGAAGGTGGTTCTGGCGTGACCGGCACGAGGTTCTGGCACGTCTGAGAGTTGGTTCCGGCATGCCCGACAGGTGATTCTGGAGTGTCCGCCACGTGGTTCTGGCGTACCCGGCAGGTGATTTTGGCGTGTCTGGCAGGTGTTTCTTGCAAGTCGAGCATTTGGCTCAGGCATGCTCAGCAGGTGCTTCCGGCGTGTCTGGAACGTGGTTCTGGTGTGTCTGAGAGCTGGTTCTGGCATCTCCGGCAGATGATTCCGGAGTGTCCACCAAGTGGTTCTGTCAAACCCGGCAGGTGATTTTAGCGTGTCAGGTAGGTGGTTCCGGCGAGTCGAGTAGGTGGTTCCGGAGTGCTCGGCAGGTGGTTCAGGCGGGTCTGGCAGGTGGTTTCGGTCTGTTCGGGGTGTGGTTCCGGCATCTCAGGCACATGGTTCTGGCACGTCTGATAGGTGGTTCCGGCCGGCCCGACAGGTATTTCCATGGTGTCCGCCAAGTGGTTCTGGCATAGCTGGCAGGTGATGTTGGCGTGACCGGAAGGTGCTTCCAGCCAGCCCGGCAGGTGATTCCGAAGAGTTCACCAAATGGTTGTGGCGTAGCCGGCAGGTGATTTTGGCGTGTCCAGCAGGTGGTTTTGGCGAGTCGAGCAGGTGGTTCTGGCGTGCTCGGCAGGTGCTTCCGGTGTCATTGGCATGTGGTACCGTCATGTTGAGAGGTGGTTCCGCCATGCCCGGCAGGTGATTCCGGAGTGTCTGCTGAGTGGTTCTGGCATACCAGGCAGGAGATTTTGGCGTGTCCAGCAGGTGGTTCCGGGGAGCTCGGCAGGTGGTACCAGCGTGTCTGGAACATGCTTCTGGCACGTCTGAGAGATGCTTCCGGCATGCCCGGCATTTGATTCCGGAGTGTCCACCAAGTGGTTCTGGTATACCTGGCAGGTGATTTTGGCGTGTCAGGAAGTTGGTTCCGGCTAGTTGAGCAGGTGTTTCAGGCGGGTCTGGCAGGTGGTTTCGGTCTGTTCGGGGTGTGGTTCCGGCATCTCAGGCACATGGTTCTGGCACGTCAGATAGGTGGTTCCGGCCGGCCCGACAGGTGTTTCCATGGTGTCCGCCAAGTGGTTCTGGCATAGCTGGCAGGTGATGTTGGCGTGACCGGCAGGTGGTTCCAGCAATCCCGGCAGGTGACTCCGAAGTGTTCACCAAATGGTTGTGGCGTAGCCGGCAGGTGATTTTGGCGTGTCCAGCAGGTGGTTTTGGCGAGTCGAGTAGGTGGTTCTCGCGTGCTCTGCAGGTGCTTCCGGTGTCATTGGCATGTGGTTCCGGCATGTCTGAGAGGTGGTTCCGGCATGCCCGGTAGGTGGTTCCGAAGTGTCTGCCGAGTGGTTCTGGAGCCAGCCCGGCAGGTGATTCCTAAGAGTTCACCAAATGGTTGTGACGTAGCCGGCAGGTTATTTTGGCGTGTCAGGAAGGTGGTTCCGGCTAGTTGAGCAGGTGGATCAGGCGTGCTCGCCAGGGGGTTCAGGCGGGTCTGGCAGGTGGTTTCGGTCTGTTCGGGGAGTGGTTCCGGCGTCTCAGGCACATGGTTCTGGCACGTCTGGGAGGTGGTTACGGCCTGCCGGAGAGGTGTTTCCGGAGTGTCCGCCTATTGGTTCTGGCGTAGCTGAGAGGTGATGTTGGCGTGACCGGCAGGTGCTTCCAGCCAGCCCGGAAGGTGATTCCGAAGTGTTCACCAAATGGTTGTGGCGTGGCCGGCAGGTGATTTTGGCGTGTCCAGCAGGTGGTTTTGGTGACTCGAGCAGGTGGTTCTGGCGTGCTCGGCAGGTGCTTCCAGTGTCATTGGCATGTGGTTCCGGAATGTCTGAGAGGTGGTTCCGCCATGCCCGGCAGGTGATTCCGGAGTGTTCCCCAAGTGGTTCTGGCATAGCCGGCAGGTGATTTTGCATGTCCGGCAACGGTTCCGGCGAGTCGAGGCGGTGGTTCCGGCATGTCCGGCAGGTGGTTCCGGCATGCCCGGCAGGTGATTCCGGAGTGTCCGGCATGTGGTTCTGGTGTGTCTGAGAGGTGGTTCCGGCATGCCCGGCAGGTGATTCCGGAGTGTCCACCAAGTGGTTGTGGCATACCTGGCAGGTGATTTTAGCGTGTTAGGTAGGTGGTTCCGGCGAGTCGAGTAGGTGGTTCCGGCGTGCTCGGCAGGTGGTTCAGGCGGGTCTGGCAGGTGGTTTCGGTCTGTTCGGGGAGTGGTTCCGGCATCTCAGGCACATGCTTCTGGCACGTCTGAGAGGTGGTTCCGGCCGGCCGGAGAGGTGTTTCCGGAGTGTCCGCCAAGTGGTTCTGGCGTAGGTGAAAGGCGACGTTGGCGTGACCGGTAGGTGGTTCCAGCCAGCCCGGAGGTGATTCCAGAGTGTCTGCGGTCTGGTTCTGGCATAGCTGGCAGGTGATTTTTGCATGTCCAGCAGGTGGTTCCGGCGAGATCGGCAGGTGGTTCAGGCGGGTCCGGCAGGTGGTTTCGGTCTGTTCGGGGTGTGGTTCCGGCGTCTCAGGCACATGGTTCTGGCACGTCTGATAGGTGGTTCAGGCCGGCCCGACAGGTGTTTCCATGGTGTCCGCCAAGTGGTTCTGGCATAGCTGGCAGGTGATGTTTGTGTGACCGTCACGTGGTTCCAGAAAGCCCGGCAGGTGATTCCGAAGAGTTCACCAAATGGTTGTGGCCTAGCCGGCAGGTGATTTCGGCGTGTCCTGCCCGTGGTTTTGGCGAGTCAAGCAGGTCGTTCTGGCGTGCTCGGCAGGTGCTTGCGGTTTCATTGGCATGTGGTTCCGGCATGTCTGAGAGGTGGTTCCGCCATGCCCGGCAGGTGATTCCGGAGTGTTCGCCAAGTGGTTCTGGCGTAGCCGGCAGGTGATTTTGCATGTCCGGCAATGGTTCCGGCGAGTCGAGCCGGTGGTTCCGGCATGTCCGGCAGGTGATTCCGGCATGTCCAGCAGGTGGTTCTGAGAAGTGGATCAGGTGTTTCCGGCAGGCACGGCAGGTGATTCCGGAGTGTCCGGCATGTGATTCTGTCACCTCTGAGAGGTTGTTCTGGCATGCCCGGCAGGTGATACCACAGTGTGCGGCATTTGGTTCTGGCACCTCTGACAGGTGGTTCCGGGATGCCTGGCATGTGATTCCGGAGTGTCTGCCGAGTGGTTCTGGAGTGTCCAGCAGGTGTTTCCGGTCTTTCCGGCAGGTGGTTCTGGCGTGTCCGGCACGAGGTTCTGGCACGTCTGAGAGTTGGTTCCGGCATGCCCGACAGGTGATTCCGGAGTGTCCGCCACGTGGTTCTGGCGTACCCGGCAGGTGATTTTGGCGTGTCTGGCAGGTGTTTCTTGCAAGTCGAGCATGTGGCTCAGGCATGATCAGCAGGTGCTTCCGGCCTGTGCGGCCCGTGGTTCTGGTGTGTCTGAGAGCTGGTTCTGGCATGTCCGGCAGATTATTCCGGAGTGTCCACCAAGTGGTTGTGGCATACCCGGCAGGTGATTTTAGCGTGTCAGGTAGGTGGTTCCGGCGAGTCGAGTTGGTGGTTCCGGCGTGCTCGGCAGGTGGTTCAGGCGGGTCTGGCAGGTGGTTTCGGTCTGTTCGGTGTGTGGTTCCGGCATCTCAGGCACATGGTTCTGGCACGTCTGATAGGTGGTTCCGGCCGGCCCGACAGGTGTTTCCATGGTGTCCGCCAAGTGGTTCTGGCATAGCAGGCAGGTGACGTTGGCGTGACCGGCAGGTGGTTCCAGCCAGCCCGGCAGGCGATTCCGAAGTTTTCACCAAATGGGTGTGGCGTATCCGGAATCTGATTTTTGCATGTCCAGCAGGTGGTTTTGGCGAGTCGAGCAGGTGGTTCCGGCATGCCCGGCAGGTGATTCCGCAGTCTCCGGCATTTGGTCCTGGCACCTCTGAGAGGTGGTTCAGGCATGCCCGACAGGTGATTCCGGAGTGTTCGCCAAGTGGTTCTGGCGTAGCCGGCAGGTCATTTTGCATGTCCAGCGGTGGTTCCGGCGAGTCGAGCCGGTGGTTCCGGCGTAGCCGGCAGTTGCTCTTGGCGTGTCCACTAGGTGGTTCTGGGGAGTGGATCAGCTGGTTCCGGCATACTCGGCAGGTGGTACCGGCGTGTCCAGAACATGGTTCTGGCAAGTCTGAGAGGTGGTTCCGGCACGCCCGACAGTGATTCCGGAGCGTCTGCCAAGTGTTTCTGGCGTACCCGGCAGGTGATTTTGGCATGTCCGACAGGTGTTTCTTGCGAGTCGAGCAGGTGGCTCAGGCATGCTCAGCTGGTGCTTCCGGCGTCTCTGGCACGTGGTTCTGGTGTGTCTGAGAGCTGGTTCTGGCATGTCCGGCAGATGATTCCGGAGTGTCCACCAAGTGGTTCTGGTATACCTGGCAGGTGATTTTGGCGTGTCAGGAAGGTGGTTCCGGCTAGTTGAGCAGGTGGATCAGGCGTGCTCGCCAGGGGGTTCATGCGGGTCTGGCAGGTGGTTTCGGTCTTTTCGGGGAGTGGTTCCGGCATCTCAGGCACATGGTTCTGGCACGTCTGAGAGGTGGTTCCGGCCGGCCGGAGAGGTGTTTCCAGAGTGTCCGCCAAGTGGTTCTGGCGTAGGTGAAAGGCGACGTTGGCGTGACCGGTAGGTGGTTTCAGCCAGCCCGGAGGTGATTCCAGAGTGTCTGCGGTGTGGTTCTGGCGTAGCTGGCAGGTGATTTTGGCGTGTCCAGCAGGTGGTTCCGGCGAGATCGGCAGGTGGTACCAGCGTGTCCGGAACATGGTTCTGGCACGGCTGAGAGATGGTTCCGTCATGCCCGGCAGGTGAATCCGGAGTGTCCGGCATGTGGTTCTGGCACCTCTGAGATGTGGTTCCCCCATGCCCGGCAGGTGATTCCGGAGTGTTCGGCATGTGGTTCTGGCATCTCTGAGAGGTGGTTCCAGCATGCCCGGCAGGTGGTTCCGGAGTGTCTGCCTAGTGGTTCTGGCGTAGTGGGCAGGTGATTCTGGCGTGTCCAGGAGGTGGTTCTGGGGAGTGGATCAGGTGGTTCCGGCATTCTCGGCAGGTGGTACCGGCGTGTCCGGAACATGGTTCTGGCAAGTCTGAGAGGCGGTTCCTGCATGCCCGACAGGTGATTCCGGAGTGTTCGCCAAGTCGTTCTGGCGTAGCCGGCAGGTCATTTTGCATGTCCGGCAGTGGTTCCGCGAGTCGAGCCGGTGGTTCCGGTGTGTCCGGCAGGTGGTTCTGGCGTGACCGGCACGAGGTTATGGCACGTCTTAGAGTTGGTTCCGGCGTGCCCGACAGGTGATTCCGGAGTGTCCGCCACGTGGTTCTGGCGTACCCGGCAGGTGATTTTGGCGTGTCTGGCAGGTGTTTCTTGCAAGTCGAGCATTTGGCTCAGGCATGCTCAGCAGGTGCTTCCGGCGTGTCTGGCACGTGGTTCTGGTGTGTCTGAGAGCTGGTTCTGGCATGTCTGGCAGATGATTCTGGAGTGTCCACCAAGTGGTTGTGGCATACCCGGCAGGTGATTTTAGCGTGTCAGGTAGGTGGTTCCAGCGAGTCGAATAGGTGGTTCCGGCGTGCTCGGCAGGTGGTTCAGGCGGGTCTGGCAGGTGGTTTCGGTCTGTTCGGTGTGTGGTTCCGGCATCTCAGGCACATGGTTCTGGCACGTCTGATAGGTGGTTCCGGCCGGCCCGACAGGTGTTTCCATGGTGTCCGCCAAGTGGTTCTGGCATAGCAGGCAGGTGACGTTGGCGTGACCGGCAGGTGGTTCCAGCCAGCCCGGCAGGTGATTCCGAAGTTTTCACCAAATGGTTGTGGCGTACCCGGAATCTGATTTTTGCATGTCCAGCAGGTGGTTTTGGCGAGTCGAGCAGGTGGTTCTGGCGTGCCTGGCAGGTGCTTCCGGTGTCATTGGCATGTGGTTCTGGCATGTCTGAGAGGTGGTTCCGCCATGCCCGGCAGGTGATTCCGGAGTGTTCGCCAAGTGGTTCTGGCGTAGCCGGCAGGTGATTTTGCATGTCCGGCAATGGTTCCGGCGAGTCGAGCCGATGGTTCCGGCATGTCCGGCAGGTGGTTCCGGCATGACCGGCAGGTGATACCGGAGTGTTCGCCAAGTGGTTCTGGCGTAGCCGGCAGGTGATTTTGCATGTCCGGCAATGGATCCGGCGAGTCGAGCCGGTGGTTCCGGCATGTCCGGCAGGTGGTTCCGGCATGTCCGGCAGGTGGTTCCAGCATGTCCAGCACGTGGTTCCAGCATGCCCGGCAGGTGATTCCGGAGTGTCCGGCATGTGGTTCTGCAACCTCTGAGAGGTGGTTCCGGCATGCACGGCAGGTGATACCGGAGTCTCCGGCATTTGGTTCTGGCACCTCTGAGATGTGGTTCCGGAATGCCTGTCATGTGATTCTGGAGTGTCTGCGGAGTGGTTCTGGCGTAGCCGGCAGTTGATTTTGGAGTGTCCACTAGGTGGTTCTGGGGAGTGGATCAGCTGGTTCTGGCATACTCGGCAGGTGGTACCAGCGTGTCCAGAACTTGGTTCTGGCAAGTCTGAGACGTGGTTCCGGCACGCCCGACAGGTGATTCCGGAGCGTCCGCCAAGTGTTTCTGGCGTACCCGGCGGGTGATTTATGCCTGTCCGACAGGTGTATCTTGCGAGTCGAGCAGGTGGCTCAGGCATGCTCAGCTGGTGCTTCCGGCGTCTCTGGCACGTGGTTCTGGTGTGTCTGAGAGCTGGTTCTGGCATCTCCGGCAGATGATTCCGGAGTGTCCACCAAGCGGTTCTTGTATACCTGGCAGGTGATTTTGGCGTGTCAGGAAGTTGGTTCCGGCTAGTTGAGCAGGTGGATCAGGCGTGCTCGCCAGGGGGTTCAGGCGGGTCTGGCAGGTGGTTTCGGTCTGTTCGGGGAGTGGTTCCGGCATCTCAGGCACATGGTTCTGGCACATCTGATAGGTGGTTCCGGCCGGCCCGACAGGTGTTTCCATGGTGTCCGCCAAGTGGTTCTGGCATAGCTGGCAGGTGATGTTGGCGTGACCGGCAGGTGGTTCCAGCAAGCCCGGCAGGTGATTCCGAAGAGTTCACCAAATGGTTGTGGCGTAGCCGGCAGGTGATTTTGGCGTGTCCAGCAGGTGGTTTTGGCGAGTCGAGCAGGTGGTTCTGGCGTGCTCGGCAGGTGCTTCCGGTGTCATTGGCATGTGGTAACGGCATGCCTGAGAGGTGGTTCCGGCAGGCCCGGCAGGTGGTTCCGGAGTGTCTGCTGAGTGGTTCTGGCGTAGTCGGCAGCTGATTCTGGCGTGTCCAGCAGGTGGTTCTGGGGAGTGGATCAGGTGGTTCCGGCATACTCGGCAGGTGGTACCGGCGTGTCCGGAACATGGTTCTGGCAAGTCTGAGAGGCGGTTCCTGCATTCCCGACAGGTGATTCCGGAGTGTTCGCCAAGTGGTTCTAGCGTAGCCGGCAGGACATTTTGCATTTCCGGCGGTGGTTCCGGCGAGTCGAGCCGGTGGTTCCGGCGTGTCCGGCAGGTGCTTCTGGCATGACCGGCACGTCTGAGAGTTGGTTCCGGCATGCCCGACAGGTGATTCCGGAGTGTCCGCCACGTGGTTCTGGCGTACCCGGCAGGTGATTTTCGCGTGTCTGGCAGGTGTTTCTTGCAAGTCGAGCATGTGGCTCAGGCATGATCAGCAGGTGCTTCCGGCCTGTGCGGCCCGTGGTTCTGGTGTGTCTGAGAGCTGGTTCTGGCATGTCCGGCAGATTATTCCGGAGTGTCCACCAAGTGGTTGTGGCATACCCGGCAGGTGATTTTAGCGTGTCAGGTAGGTGGTTCCGGCGAGTCGAGTTGGTGGTTCCGGCGTGCTCGGCAGGTGGTTCAGGCGGGTCTGGCAGGTGGTTTCGGTCTGTTCGGTGTGTGGTTCCGGCATCTCAGGCACATGGTTCTGGCACGTCTGATAGGTGGTTCCGGCCGGCCCGACAGGTGTTTCCATGGTGTCCGCCAAGTGGTTCTGGCATAGCAGGCAGGTGACGTTGGCGTAACCGGCAGGTGGTTCCAGCCAGCCCGGCAGGCGATTCCGAAGTTTTCACCAAATGGGTGTGGCGTATCCGGAATCTGATTTTTGCATGTCCAGCAGGTGGTTTTGGCGAGTCGAGCAGGTGGTTCTGGCGTGCTCGGCAGGTGCTTCCGGTGTCATTGGCATGTGGTTCCGGCATGTCTGAGAGGTGGTTCCGCCATGCCCGGCAGGTGATTCCAGAGTGTTCCCCAAGTGGTTCAGGCATAGCCGGCAGGTGATTTTACATGTCCGGCAATGGTTCCAGCGAGTCGAGCCGGTGGTTCCGGCATGTCCGGCAGGTGAATTCGGCATGTCCAGCAGGTGGTTCCAGCATGCCCGGCAGGTGATTCCGGAGTGTCCGGCATGTGGTTCTGGCACCTCTGAGAGGTGGTTCCGGCATGCCCGGCAGGTGATACCGGAGTCTTCGGCATTTGGTTCTGGCACCTCTGAGAGGTGGTTCCGGAATGCCTGGCCTGTGATTCCGGAGTGTCTGCCGAGTGGTTCTGGCGTAGCCGGCAGTTGATTTTGGCGTGTCCACTATGTGGTTCTGGAGAGTGGATCAGCTGGTTCCGGCTTACTCGGCAGGTGGTACCGGCGTGTCCAGAACATGGTTCTGGCAAGTCTGAGAGCTGGTTCTGGCATGTCCGGCAGATGATTCCGGAGTGTCCACCAAGTGGTTCTGGTATACCTGGCAGGTGATTTTGGCGTGTCAGGAAGGTGGTTCCGGCTAGTTGAGCAGGTGGATCAGGCGTGCTCGCCAGGGGGTTCAGGCAGGTCTGGCAGGTGGTTTCGGTCTGTTCGGGGTGTGTTTACGGCATCTCAGTCACATGGTTCTGGCACGTCTGAGAGGTGGTTCCGGCCGGCCCGACAGGTGTTTCCGGAGTGTCCGCCAAGTGGTTCTGGCGAAGCCGGCAGGTGATTTTGCATGTCCGGCAATGGTTCCGGCGAGTCGAGCTGGTGGTTCCGGCATGTCCGGCATGGGGTTCCGGCATGCCCGGCAGGTGATACCGGAGTCCGTCCTTTGGTTCTGGCACCTCTGAGAGGTGGTTCCGGCATGCCCGGCAGGTGGTTCCGGAGTTTCTGCCGAGTGGTTCTGGAGCCAGCCCGTCAGTTGATTCCGAAGAGTTCACCAAATGGTTGCGGCGTAGCCGGAATCTGATTTTTGCATGTCCAGCAGGTGGTTTTGGCGAGTCGAGCAGGTGGTTCTGGCGTGCTCGGCAGGTGCTTCCGGTGTCATCGGCATGTGGTTCCGGCATGTCTGAGAGGTGGTTCCGCCATGCCCGGCACGTGATTCCGGAGTGTTCGCCAAGTGGTTCTGGCGTAGCCGGCAGGTGATTTTGCATGGCCGGCAATGGTTCCGGCGAGTCGAGCCGGTGGTTCCGGCATGTCCGGCAGGTGGTTCCGGCATGCACGGCAGGTGATTCCGCAGTCTCCGGCATTTGGTCCTGGCACCTCTGAGAGGTGGTTCAGGCATGCCCGACAGGTGATTCCGGAGCGTCCGCCAAGTGTTTCTGGCGTACCCGGCAGGTGATTTTGGCATGTCCGACAGGTGTTTCTTGCGAGTCGAGCAGGTGGCTCAGGCATGCTCAGCTGGTGCTTCCGGCGTCTCTGGCACGTGGTTCTGGTGTGTCTGAGAGCTGGTTCTGGCATGTCCGGCAGATGATTCCGGAGTGTCCACCAAGTGGTTCTGGTATACCTGGCAGGTGATTTTGGCGTGTCAGGAAGGTGGTTCCGGCTAGTTGAGCAGGTGGATCAGGCGTGCTCGCCAGGGGGTTCATGCGGGTCTGGCAGGTGGTTTCGGTCTGTTCGGGGAGTGGTTCCGGCATCTCAGGCACATGGTTCTGGCACGTCTGAGAGGTGGTTCCGGCCGGCCGGAGAGGTGTTTCCGGAGTGTCCGCCAAGTGGTTCTGGCATAGGTGAAAGGCGACGTTGGCGTGACCGGTAGGTGGTTCCAGCCAGCCCGGAGGTGATTCCAGAGTGTCTGCGGTGTGGTTCTGGCGTAGCTGGCAGGTGATTTTGGCGTGTCCAGCAGGTGGTTCCGGCGAGATCGGCAGGTGGTACCAGCGTGTCCGGAACATGGTTCTGGCACGGCTGAGAGATGGTTCCGTCATGCCCGGCAGGTGAATCCGGAGTGTCCGGCATGTGGTTCTGGCACCTCTGAGATGTGGTTCCCCCATGCCCGGCAGGTGATTCCGGAGTGTTCGGCATGTGGTTCTGGCATCTCTGAGAGGTGGTTCCAGCATGCCCGGCAGGTGTTTCCGGAGTGTCTGCCTAGTGGTTCTGGCGTAGTCGGCAGGTGATTCTGGCGTGTCCAGCAGGTGGTTCTGGGGAGTGGATCAGGTGGTTCCGGCATTCTCGGCAGGTGGTACCGGCGTGTCCGGAACATGGTTCTGGCAAGTCTGAGAGGCGGTTCCGGCATGCCCGACAGGTGATTCCGGAGTGTTCGCCAAGTCGTTCTGGTGTAGCCGGCAGGTCATTTTGCATGTCCGGCGGTGGTTCCGGCGAGTCAAGCCGGTGGTTCTGGCGTGTCCGGCAGGTGGTTCTGGCGTGACCGGCACGAGGTTCTGGCACGTCTGAGAGTTGGTTCCGGCATGCCCGACAGGTGATTCCGGAGTGTCCGCCACGTGGTTCTGGCGTACCCGGCAGGTGATTTTGGCGTGTCTGGCAGGTGCTTCTTGCAAGTCGAGCATTTGGCTCAGGCATGCTCAGCAGGTGCTTCCGGCGTGTCTGGCACATGGTTCTGGTGTGTCTGAGAGCTGGTTCTGGCATGTCCGGCAGATGATTCCGGAGTGTCCACCAAGTGGTTGTGGCATACCTGGCAGGTGATTTTAGCGTGTCAGGTAGGTGGTTCCAGCGAGTCGAGTAGGTGGTTCCGGCGTGCTCGGCAGGTGGTTCAGGCGGGTCTGGCAGGTGGTTTCGGTCTGTTCGGGGTGTGGTTCCGGCGTCTCAGGCACATGGTTCTGGCACGTCTGATAGGTGGTTCCGGCCGGCCCGACAGGTGTTTCCATGGTGTCCGCCAAGTGGTTCTGGCATAGCTGGCAGGTGATGTTTGTGTGACCGGCACGTGGTTCCAGAAAGCCCGGCAGGTGATTCCGAAGAGTTCACCAAATGGTTGTGGCCTAGCCGGCAGGTGATTTCGGCGTGTCCTGCAGGTGGTTTTGGCGAGTCAAGCAGGTCGTTCTGGCGTGCTCGGCAGGTGCTTGCGGTTTCATTGGCATGTGGTTCCGGCATGTCTGAGAGGTGGTTCCGCCATGCCCGGCAGGTGATTCCGGAGTGTTCGCCAAGTGGTTCTGGCGTAGCCGGCAGGTGATTTTGCATGTCCGGCAATGGTTCCGGCGAGTCGAGCCGGTGGTTCCGGCATGTCCGGCAGGTGATTCCGGCATGTCCAGCAGGTGGTTCTGAGAAGTGGATCAGGTGGTTCCGGCAGGCACGGCAGGTGATTCCGGAGTGTCCGGCATGTGATTCTGTCACCTCTGAGAGGTTGTTCTGGCATGCCCGGCAGGTGATACCACAGTGTGCGGCATTTGGTTCTGGGACCTCTGACAGGTGGTTCCGGGATGCCTGGCATGTGATTCCGGAGTGTCTGCCGAGTGGTTCTGGCGTGTCCAGCAGGTGTTTCCGGTCTTTCCGGCAGGTGGTTCTGGCGTGTCCGGCACGAGGTTCTGGCACGTCTGAGAGTTGGTTCTGGCATGCCCGACAGGTGATTCCGGAGTGTCCGCCACGTGGTTCTGGCGTACCCGGCAGGTGATTTTGGCGTGTCTGGCAGGTGTTTCTTGCAAGTCGAGCATGTGGCTCAGGCATGATCAGCAGGTGCTTCCGGCCTGTGCGGCCCGTGGTTCTGGTGTGTCTGAGAGCTGGTTCTGGCATGTCCGGCAGATTATTCCGGAGTGTCCACCAAGTGGTTGTGGCATACCCGGCAGGTGATTTTAGCGTGTCAGGTAGGTGGTTCCGGCGAGTCGAGTTGGTGGTTCCGGCGTGCTCGGCAGGTGGTTCAGGCGGGTCTGGCAGGTGGTTTCGGTCTGTTCGGTGTGTGGTTCCGGCATCTCAGGCACATGGTTCTGGCACGTCTGATAGGTGGTTCCGGCCGGCCCGACAGGTGTTTCCATGGTGTCCGCCAAGTGGTTCTGGCATAGCAGGCAGGTGACGTTGGCGTAACCGGCAGGTGGTTCCAGCCAGCCCGGCAGGCGATTCCGAAGTTTTCACCAAATGGGTGTGGCGTATCCGGAATCTGATTTTTGCATGTCCAGCAGGTGGTTTTGGCGAGTCGAGCAGGTGGTTCTGGCGTGCTCGGCAGGTGCTTCCGGTGTCATTGGCATGTGGTTCCGGCATGTCTGAGAGGTGGTTCCGCCATGCCCGGCAGGTGATTCCAGAGTGTTCCCCAAGTGGTTCAGGCATAGCCGGCAGGTGATTTTACATGTCCGGCAATGGTTCCAGCGAGTCGAGCCGGTGGTTCCGGCATGTCCGGCAGGTGAATTCGGCATGTCCAGCAGGTGGTTCCAGCATGCCCGGCAGGTGATTCCGGAGTGTCCGGCATGTGGTTCTGGCACCTCTGAGAGGTGGTTCCGGCATGCCCGGCAGGTGATACCGGAGTCTTCGGCATTTGGTTCTGGCACCTCTGAGAGGTGGTTCCGGAATGCCTGGCCTGTGATTCCGGAGTGTCTGCCGAGTGGTTCTGGCGTAGCCGGCAGTTGATTTTGGCGTGTCCACTATGTGGTTCTGGGGAGTGGATCAGCTGGTTCCGGCTTACTCGGCAGGTGGTACCGGCGTGTCCAGAACATGGTTCTGGCAAGTCTGAGAGCTGGTTCTGGCATGTCCGGCAGATGATTCCGGAGTGTCCACCAAGTGGTTCTGGTATACCTGGCAGGTGATTTTGGCGTGTCAGGAAGGTGGTTCCGGCTAGTTGAGCAGGTGGATCAGGCGTGCTCGCCAGGGGGTTCAGGCAGGTCTGGCAGGTGGTTTCGGTCTGTTCGGGGTGTGTTTACGGCATCTCAGTCACATGGTTCTGGCACGTCTGAGAGGTGGTTCCGGCCGGCCCGACAGGTGTTTCCGGAGTGTCCGCCAAGTGGTTCTGGCGAAGCCGGCAGGTGATTTTGCATGTCCGGCAATGGTTCCGGCGAGTCGAGCCGGTGGTTCCGGCATGTCCGGCATGGGGTTCCGGCATGCCCGGCAGGTGATACCGGAGTCCGGCCTTTGGTTCTGGCACCTCTGAGAGGTGGTTCCGGCATGCCCGGCAGGTGGTTCCGGAGTTTCTGCCGAGTGGTTCTGGAGCCAGCCCGTCAGTTGATTCCGAAGAGTTCACCAAATGGTTGCGGCGTAGCCGGAATCTGATTTTTGCATGTCCAGCAGGTGGTTTTGGCGAGTCGAGCAGGTGGTTCTGGCGTGCTCGGCAGGTGCTTCCGGTGTCATTGGCATGTGGTTCCGGCATGTCTGAGAGGTGGTTCCGCCATGCCCGGCACGTGATTCCGGAGTGTTCGCCAAGTGGTTCTGGCGTAGCCGGCAGGTGATTTTGCATGGCCGGCAATGGTTCCGGCGAGTCGAGCCGGTGGTTCCGGCATGTCCGGCAGGTGGTTCCAGCATGCACGGCAGGTGATTCCGCAGTCTCCGGCATTTGGTCCTGGCACCTCTGAGAGGTGGTTCAGGCATGCCCGACAGGTGATTCCGGAGCGTCCGCCAAGTGTTTCTGGCGTACCCGGCAGGTGATTTTGGCATGTCCGACAGGTGTTTCTTGCGAGTCGAGCAGGTGGCTCAGGCATGCTCAGCTGGTGCTTCCGGCGTCTCTGGCACGTGGTTCTGGTGTGTCTGAGAGCTGGTTCTGGCATGTCCGGCAGATGATTCCGGAGTGTCCACCAAGTGGTTCTGGTATACCTGGCAGGTGATTTTGGCGTGTCAGGAAGGTGGTTCCGGCTAGTTGAGCAGGTGGATCAGGCGTGCTCGCCAGGGGGTTCATGCGGGTCTGGCAGGTGGTTTCGGTCTGTTCGGGGAGTGGTTCCGGCATCTCAGGCACATGGTTCTGGCACGTCTGAGAGGTGGTTCTGGCCGGCCGGAGAGGTGTTTCCGGAGTGTCCGCCAAGTGGTTCTGGCGTAGGTGAAAGGCGACGTTGGCGTGACCGGTAGGTGGTTCCAGCCAGCCCGGCAGGTGATGCCGGAGTGTCTGCCGTGTGGTTCTGGCGTAGCTGGCAGGTGATTTTGGCGTGTCCAGCAGGTGGTTCCGGCGAGATCGGCAGGTGGTACCAGCGTGTCCGGAACATGGTTCTGGCACGGCTGAGAGATGGTTCCGTCATGCCCGGCAGGTGAATCCGGAGTGTCCGGCATGTGGTTCTGGCACCTCTGAGATGTGGTTCCCCCATGCCCGGCAGGTGATTCCGGAGTGTTCGGCATGTGGTTCTGGCACCTCTGCGAGGTGGTTCCAGCATGCCCGGCAGGTGGTTCCGGAGTGTCTGCCTAGTGGTTCTGGCGTAGTCGGCAGGTGATTCTGGCGTGTCCAGCAGGTGGTTCTGGGGAGTGGATCAGGTGGTTCCGGCATTCTCGGCAGGTGGTACCGGCGTGTCCGGAACATGGTTCTGGCAAGTCTGAGAGGCGGTTCCGGCATGCCCGACAGGTGATTCCGGAGTGTTCGCCAAGTGGTTCTGGCGTAGCCGGCAGGTCATTTTGCATGTCCGGCGGTGGTTCCGCGAGTCGAGCCGGTGGTTCCGGTGTGTCCGGCAGGTGGTTCTGGCGTGACCGGCACGAGGTTCTGGCACGTCTGAGAGTTGGTTCCGGCATGCCCGACAGGTGATTCCGGAGTGTCCGCCACGTGGTTCTGGCGTACCCGGCAGGTGATTTTGGCGTGTCTGGCAGGTGTTTCTTGCAAGTCGAGCATTTGGCTCAGGCATGCTCAGCAGGTGCTTCCGGCGTGTCTGGCAGGTGGTTCTGGTGTGTCTGAGAGCTGGTTCTGGCGTGTCTGGCAGATGATTCCGGAGTGTCCACCAAGTGGTTGTGGCATACCCGGCAGGTGATTTTAGCGTGTCAGGTAGGTGGTTCCAGCGAGTCGAGTAGGTGGTTCCGGCGTGCTCGGCAGGTGGTTCAGGCGGGTCTGGCAGGTGGTTTCGGTCTGTTCGGGGAGTGGTTCCGGCTTCTCAGGCACATGGTTCTGGCACGTCTGATAGGTGGTTCCGGCCGGCCCGACAGGTGTTTCCATGGTGTCCGCCAAGTGGTTCTGGCATAGCAGGCAGGTGACGTTGGCGTGACCGGCAGGTGGTTCCAGCCAGCCCGGCAGGTGATTCCGAAGTTTTCACCAAATGGTTGTGGCGTAGCCGGAATCTGATTTTTGCATGTCCAGCAGGTGGTTTTGGCGAGTCGAGCAGGTGGTTCTGGCGTGCTCGGCAGGTGCTTCCGGTGTCATTGGCATGTGGTTCCGGCATGTCTGAGAGGTGGTTCCGCCATGCCCGACAGGTGATTCCGGAGTGTTCGCCAAGTGGTTCTGGCGTAGCCGGCAGGTCATTTTGCATGTCCAGCGGTGGTTCCGGCGAGTCGAGCCGGTGGTTCCGGCGTAGCCGGCAGTTGCTCTTGGCGTGTCCACTAGGTGGTTCTGGGGAGTGGATCAGCTGGTTCCGGGATACTCGGCAGGTGGTACCGGCGTGTCCAGAACATGGTTCTGGCAAGTCTGAGAGGTGGTTCCGGCACGCCCGACAGTGATTCCGGAGCGTCCGCCAAGTGTTTCTGGCGTACCCGGCAGGTGATTTTGGCATGTCCGACAGGTGTTTCTTGCGAGTCGAGCAGGTGGCTCAGGCATGCTCAGCTGGTGCTTCCGGCGTCTCTGGCACGTGGTTCTGGTGTGTCTGAGAGCTGGTTCTGGCATGTCCGGCAGATGATTCCGGAGTGTCCACCAAGTGGTTCTGGTATACCTGGCAGGTGATTTTGGCGTGTCAGGAAGGTGGTTCCGGCTAGTTGAGCAGGTGGATCAGGCGTGCTCGCCAGGGGGTTCATGCGGGTCTGGCAGGTGGTTTCGGTCTGTTCGGGGAGTGGTTCCGGCATCTCAGGCACATGGTTCTGGCACGTCTGAGAGGTGGTTCCGGCCGGCCGGAGAGGTGTTTCCAGAGTGTCCGCCAAGTGGTTCTGGCGTAGGTGAAAGGCGACGTTGGCGTGACCGGTAGGTGGTTCCAGCCAGCCCGAAGGTGATTCCAGAGTGTCTGCGGTGTGGTTCTGGCGTAGCTGGCAGGTGATTTTGGCGTGTCCAGCAGGTGGTTCCGGCGAGATCGGCAGGTGGTACCAGCGTGTCCGGAACATGGTTCTGGCACGGCTGAGAGATGGTTCCGTCATGCCCGGCAGGTGAATCCGGAGTGTCCGGCATGTGGTTCTGGCACCTCTGAGATGTGGTTCCAGCATGCCCGGCAGGTGTTTCCGGAGTGTCTGCCTAGTGGTTCTGGCGTAGTCGGCAGGTGATTCTGGCGTGTCCAGCAGGTGGTTCTGTGGAGTGGATCAGGTGGTTCCGGCATTCTCGGCAGGTGGTACCGGCGTGTCCGGAACATGGTTCTGGCAAGTCTGAGAGGCGGTTCCGGCATGCCCGACAGGTGATTCCGGAGTGTTCGCCAAGTGGTTCTGGCGTAGCCGGCAGGTCATTTTGCATGTCCGGCGGTGGTTCCGCGAGTCGAGCCGGTGGTTCCGGTGTGTCCGGCAGGTGGTTCTGGCGTGACCGGCACGAGGTTCTGGCACGTCTGAGAGTTGGTTCCGGCGTGCCCGACAGGTGATTCCGGAGTGTCCGCCACGTGGTTCTGGCATACCCGGCAGGTGATTTTGGCGTGTCTGGCAGGTGTTTCTTGCAAGTCGAGCATTTGGCTCAGGCATGCTCAGCAGGTGCTTCCGGCGTGTCTGGCAGGTGGTTCTGGTGTGTCTGAGAGCTGGTTCTGGCATGTCTGGCAGATGATTCCGGAGTGTCCACCAAGTGGTTGTGGCATACCCGGCAGGTGATTTTAGCGTGTCAGGTAGGTGGTTCCAGCGAGTCGAGTAGGTGGTTCCGGCGTGCTCGGCAGGTGGTTCAGGCGGGTCTAGCAAGTGGTTTCGGTCTGTTCGGGGAGTGGTTCCGGCATCTCAGGCACATGGTTCTGGCACGTCTGATAGGTGGTTCCGGCCGGCCCGACAGGTGTTTCCATGGTGTCCGCCAAGTGGTTCTGGCATAGCTGGCAGGTGATTTTGGCGTGACCGGCAGGTGGTTCCAGACAGCCCGGCAGGTGATTCCGAAGTGTTCACCAAATGCTTGTGGAGTAGCCGGAAGTTGATTTTGGCATGTCCAGCAGGTGGTTTTGGCGAGTCGAGCAGGTGGATCTGGCGTGCTCGGCAGGTGATTCCGGTGTCATTGGCATGCGGTTCCGGCATGTCTGAGAGGTGGTTCCGCCATGCCCGGCAGGTGATTCCGGAGTGTTCGCCAAGTGGTTCTGGCGTAGCCGGCAGGTGATTTTGCATGTCCGGCAATGGTTCCGGCGAGGCGAGCCGGTGGTTCTGGAATGTCCGGCAGGTGGTTCCGGCATGTCCGGCAGGTGGTTCCGGCATGTCCAGCACGTGGTTCCAGCATGCCTGGCAGGTGATTCCGGAGTGTCCGGCATGTGGTTCTGGCACCTCTGAGACGTGGTTCCGGCATGCCCGGCAGGTGATACCGGAGTGTCCGGCATTTGGTTCTGGCACCTCTGAGAGGTGGTTCCGGAATGCGTGGCCTGTGATTCCGGAGTGTCTGCCGAGTGGTTCTGGCGTAGCCGGCAGTTGATTTTGGCGTGTCCACTATGTGGTTCTGTGGAGTGGATCAGCTGGTTCCGGCATACTCGGCAGGTGGTACTGGCGTGTCCAGAACATGGTTCTGGCAAGTCTGAGAGGTGGTTCCGGCACGCCCGACAGGTGATTCCGGAGCGTCCGCCAAGTGTTTCTGGCGTACCCGGCGGGTGATTTACGCCTGTCCGACAGGTGTATCTTGCGAGTCGAGCAGGTGGCTCAGGCATGCTCAGCTGGTGCTTCCGGCGTCTCTGGCACTTGGTTCTGGTGTGTCTGAGAGCTGGTTCTGGCATCTCCGGCAGATGATTCCGGAGTGTCCACCAAGTGGTTCTTGTATACCTGGCAGGTGATTTTGGCGTGTCAGGAAGGTGGTTCCGGCTAGTTGAGCAGGTGGATAAGGCGTGCTCGCCAGGGGGTTCAGGCGGGTCTGGCAGGTGGTTTTGGTCTGTTCGGGGAGTGGTTCCAGCATCTCAGGCACATGGTTCTGGCACGTCTGAGAGGTGGTTCCGGCCGGCCCGACAGGTGTTTCCATGGTGTCCGCCAAGTGGTTCTGGCATAGCTGGCAGGTGATGGTGGCGTGACCAGCAGGTGGTTCCAGCAAGCCCGGCAGGTGATTCCGAAGAGTTCAACAAATGTTTGTGGCGTAGCCGGCAGGTGATTTTGCCGTGTCCAGCAGGTGGTTTTGGCGAGTCGAGCAGGTGGTTCTGGCGTGCTCGGCAGGTGCTTCCGGTGTCATTGGCATGTGGTAACGGCATGTCTGAGAGGTGGTTCCGGCATGCCCGGCAGGTGGTTCCGAAGAGTTCACCAAATGGTTGCGGCGTAGCAGGCAGTTGCTTTTGGCGTGTCAGGAAGGTGGTTCCGGCTAGTTGAGCAGGTGGATCAGGCGTGCTCGCCAGGGGGTTCATGCGGGTCGGGCAGGTGGTTTCGGTCTGTTCGGGGAGTGGTTCCGGCATCTCAGGCACATGGTTCTGGCACGTCTGAGAGGTGGTTCCGGCCGGCCGGAGAGGTGTTTCCGGAGTGTCCGCCAAGTGGTTCTGGCGTAGGTGAAAGGCGACGTTGGCGTGACCGGTAGGTGGTTCCAGCCAGCCCGGCAGGTGATGCCGGAGTGTCTGCCGTGTGGTTCTGGCGTAGCTGGCAGGTGATTTTGGCGTGTCCAGCAGGTGGTTCCGGCGAGATCGGCAGGTGGTACCAGCGTGTCCGGAACATGGTTCTGGCACGGCTGAGAGATGGTTCCGTCATGCCCGGCAGGTGAATCCGGAGTGTCCGACATGTGGTTCTGGCACCTCTGAGATGTGGTTCCCCCATGCCCGGCAGGTGATTCCGGAGTGTTCGGCATGTGGTTCTGGCACCTCTGCGAGGTGGTTCCAGCATGCCCGGCAGGTGGTTCCTTAGTGTCTGCCTAGTGGTTCTGGCGTAGTCGGCAGGTGATTCTGGAGTGTCCAGCAGGTGGTTCTGGGGAGTGGATCAGGTGGTTCCGGCATTCTCGGCAGGTGGTACCGGCGTGTCCGGAACATGGTTCTGGCAAGTCTGAGAGGCGGTTCCGGCATGCCCGACAGGTGATTCCGGAGTGTTCGCCAAGTGGTTCTGGCGTAGCCGGCAGGTCATTTTGCATGTCCGGCGGTGGTTCCGCGAGTCGAGCCGGTGGTTCCGGTGTGTCCGGCAGGTGGTTCTGGCGTGACCGGCACGAGGTTCTGGCACGTCTGAGAGTTGGTTCCGGCATGCCCGACAGGTGATTCCGGAGTGTCCGCCACGTGGTTCTGGCGTACCCGGCAGGTGATTTTGGCGTGTCTGGCAGGTGTTTCTTGCAAGTCGAGCATTTGGCTCAGGCATGCTCAGCAGGTGCTTCCGGCGTGTCTGGCAGGTGGTTCTGGTGTGTCTGAGAGCTGGTTCTGGCGTGTCTGGCAGATGATTCCGGAGTGTCCACCAAGTGGTTGTGGCATACCCGGCAGATGATTTTAGCATGTCAGGTAGGTGGTTCCAGCGAGTCGAGTAGGTGGTTCCGGCGTGCTCGGCAGGTGGTTCAGGCGGGTCTGGCAGGTGGTTTCGGTCTGTTCGGGGAGTGGTTCCGGCATCTCAGGCACATGGTTCTGGCACGTCTGATAGGTGGTTCCGGCCGGCCCGACAGGTGTTTCCATGGTGTCCGCCAAGTGGTTCTGGCATAGCTGGCAGGTGATGTTGGCGTGACCGGCAGGTGGTTCCAGTCAGCCCGGCATATGATTCCGAATGTTCACCAAATGCTTGTGGAGTAGCCGGAAGTTGATTTTGGCATGTCCAGCAGGTGGTTTTGGCGAGTCGAGCAGGTGGTTCTGGCGTGCTCGGCAGGTGCTTCCTGTGTCATCGGCATGTGGTTCCGGCATGTCTGAGAGGTGGTTCCGCCATGCCCGGCAGGTGATTCCGGAGTGTTCCCCAAGTGGTTCTGGCATAGCCGGCAGGTGATTTTGCATGTCCGGCAATGGTTCCGGCGAGTCGAGCCGCTGGTTCCGGCATGTCCGGCAGGTGGTTCCGGCATGCCCGGCAGGTGATTCCGGAGTGTCCGGCATGTGGTTCTGGCACCTCTGAGAGGTGGTTCCGGCATGCCCGGCAGGTGGTTCCGGCGTGTCTGCCGAGTGGTTCTGGCGTAGTCGGCAGGTGATTGTGGCGTGTCCAGCAGGTGGTTCTGAGGAGTGGATCAGGTGGTTCCGGCATACTCTGCAGGTGGTACCGGCGTGTCCGGAACATGGTTCTGGGAAGTCTGAGAGGTGGTTCCGGCATGCCCGACAGGTGATTCCGGAGTGTTCGCCAAGTGGTTCTGGCGTAGCCGGCAGGTCATTTTGCATGTCCGGCGGTGGTTCCGCGAGTCGAGCCGGTGGTTCCGGTGTGTCCGGCAGGTGGTTCTGGCGTGACCGGCACGAGGTTCTGGCACGTCTGAGAGTTGGTTCCGGCATGCCCGACAGGTGATTCCGGAGTGTCCGCCACGTGGTTCTGGCGTACCCGGCAGGTGATTTTGGCGTGTCTGGCAGGTGTTTCTTGCAAGTCGAGCATTTGGCTCAGGCATGCTCAGCAGGTGCTTCCGGCGTGTCTGGCAGGTGGTTCTGGTGTGTCTGAGAGCTGGTTCTGGCATGTCTGGCAGATGATTCCGGAGTGTCCACCAAGTGGTTGTGGCATACCCGGCAGGTGATTTTAGCGTGTCAGGTAGGTGGTTCCAGCGAGTCGAGTAGGTGGTTCCGGCGTGCTCGGCAGGTGGTTCAGGCGGGTCTGGCAGGTGGGTTCGGTCTGTTCGGGGAGTGGTTCCGGCTTCTCAGGCACATGGTTCTGGCACGTCTGATAGGTGGTTCCGGCCGGCCCGACAGGTGTTTCCATGGTGTCCGCCAAGTGGTTCTGGCATAGCAGGCAGGTGACGTTGGCGTGACCGGCAGGTGGTTCCAGCCAGCCCGGCAGGTGATTCCGAAGTTTTCACCAAATGGTTGTGGCGTAGCCGGAATCTGATTTTGGCATGTCCAGCAGGTGGTTTTGGCGAGTCGAGCAGGTGGTTCTGGCGTGCTCGGCAGGTGCTTCCGGTGTCATTGGCATGTGGTTCCGGCATGTCTGAGAGGTGGTTCCGCCATGCCCGGCAGGTGATTCCGGAGTGTTCGCCAAGTGGTTCTGGCGTAGCCGGCAGGTGATTTTGCATGGCCGGCAATGGTTCCGGCGAGTCGAGCCGGTGGTTCCGGCGTAGCCGGCAGTTGCTCCTGGCGTGTCCACTAGGTGGTTCTGGGGAGTGGATCAGCTGGTTCCGGGATACTCGGCAGGTGGTACCGGCGTGTCCAGAACATGGTTCTGGCAAGTCTGAGAGGTGGTTCCGGCACGCCCGACAGTGATTCCGGAGCCTCCGCCAAGTGTTTCTGGCATACCCGGCAGGTGATTTTGGCATGTCCGACAGGTGTTTCTTGCGAGTCGAGCAGGTGGCTCAGGCATGCTCAGCTGGTGCTTCCGGCGTCTCTGGCACGTGGTTCTGGTGTGTCTGAGAGCTGGTTCTGGCATGTCCGGCAGATGATTCCGGAGTGTCCACCAAGTGGTTCTGGTATACCTGGCAGGTGATTTTGGCGTGTCAGGAAGGTGGTTCCGGCTAGTTGAGCAGGTGGATCAGGCGTGCTCGCCAGGGGGTTCATGCGGGTCTGGCAGGTGGTTTCGGTCTGTTCGGGGAGTGGTTCCGGCATCTCAGGCACATGGTTCTGGCACGTCTGAGAGGTGGTTCCGGCCGGCCGGAGAGGTGTTTCCAGAGTGTCCGCCAAGTGGTTCTGGCGTAGGTGAAAGGCGACGTTGGCGTGACCGGTAGGTGGTTCCAGCCAGCCCGAAGGTGATTCCAGAGTGTCTGCGGTGTGGTTCTGGCGTAGCTGGCAGGTGATTTTGGCGTGTCCAGCAGGTGGTTCCGGCGAGATCGGCAGGTGGTACCAGCGTGTCCGGAACATGGTTCTGGCACGGCTGAGAGATGGTTCCGTCATGCCCGGCAGGTGAATCCGGAGTGTCCGGCATGTGGTTCTGGCACCTCTGAGATGTGGTTCCCCCATGCCCGGCAGGTGATTCCGGAGTGTTCGGCATGTGGTTCTGGCACCTCTGAGAGGTGGTTCCAGCATGCCCGGCAGGTGTTTCCGGAGTGTCTGCCTAGTGGTTCTGGCGTAGTCGGCAGGTGATTCTGGCGTGTCCAGCAGGTGGTTCTGGGGAGTGGATCAGGTGGTTCCGGCATTCTCGGCAGGTGGTACCGGCGTGTCCGGAACATGGTTCTGGCAAGTCTGAGAGGCGGTTCCGGCATGCCCGACAGGTGATTCCGGAGTGTTCGCCAAGTGGTTCTGGCGTAGCCGGCAGGTCATTTTGCATGTCCGGCGGTGGTTCCGCGAGTCGAGCCGGTGGTTCCGGTGTGTCCGGCAGGTGGTTCTGGCGTGACCGGCACGAGGTTCTGGCACGTCTGAGAGTTGGTTCCGGCGTGCCCGACAGGTGATTCCGGAGTGTCCGCCACGTGGTTCTGGCATACCCGGCAGGTGATTTTGGCGTGTCTGGCAGGTGTTTCTTGCAAGTCGAGCATTTGGCTCAGGCATGCTCAGCAGGTGCTTCCGGCGTGTCTGGCAGGTGGTTCTGGTGTGTCTGAGAGCTGGTTCTGGCATGTCTGGCAGATGATTCCGGAGTGTCCACCAAGTGGTTGTGGCATACCCGGCAGGTGATTTTAGCGTGTCAGGTAGGTGGTTCCAGCGAGTCGAGTAGGTGGTTCCGGCGTGCTCGGCAGGTGGTTCAGGCGGGTCTGGCAGGTGGTTTCGGTCTGTTCGGGGAGTGGTTCCGGCTTCTCAGGCACATGGTTCTGGCACGTCTGATAGGTGGTTCCGGCCGGCCCGACAGGTGTTTCCATGGTGTCCGCCAAGTGGTTCTGGCATAGCAGGCAGGTGACGTTGGCGTGACCGGCAGGTGGTTCCAGCCAGCCCGGCAGGTGATTCCGAAGTTTTCACCAAATGGTTGTGGCGTAGCCGGAATCTGATTTTGGCATGTCCAGCAGGTGGTTTTGGCGAGTCGAGCAGGTGGTTCTGGCGTGCTCGGCAGGTGCTTCCGGTGTCATTGGCATGTGGTTCCGGCATGTCTGAGAGGTGGTTCTGCCATGCCCGGCAGGTGATTCCGGAGTGTTCGCCAAGTGGTTCTGGCGTAGCCGGCAGGTGATTTTGCATGGCCGGCAATGGTTCCGGCGAGTCGAGCCGGTGGTTCTGGCATGTCCGGCAGGTGGTTCTGGCATGCCCGGCAGGTGATTCCGCAGTCTCCGTCATTTGGTCCTGGCACCTCTGAGAGGTGGTTCAGGCATTCCCGACAGGTGATTCCGGAGTGTTCGCCAAGTGGTTCTGGCGTAGCCGGCAGGTCATTTTGCATGTCCAGCGGTGGTTCCGGCGAGTCGAGCCGGTGGTTCCGGCGTAGCCGGCAGTTGCTCTTGGCGTGTCCACTAGGTGGTTCTGGGGTGTGGATCAGCTGGTTCCGGGATACTTGGCAGGTGGTACCGGCGTGTCCAGAACATGGTTCTGGCAAGTCTGAGAGGTGGTTCCGGCACGCCCGACAGTGATTCCGGAGCGTCCGCCAAGTGTTTCTGGCGTACCCGGCAGGTGATTTTGGCATGTCCGACAGGTGTTTCTTGCGAGTCGAGCAGGTGGCTCAGGCATGCTCAGCTGGTGCTTCCGGCGTCTCTGGCACGTGGTTCTGGTGTGTCTGAGAGCTGGTTCTGGCATGTCCGGCAGATGATTCCGGAGTGTCCACCAAGTGGTTCTGGTATACCTGGCAGGTGATTTTGGCGTGTCAGGAAGGTGGTTCCGGCTAGTTGAGCAGGTGGATCAGGCGTGCTCGCCAGGGGGTTCATGCGGGTCTGGCAGGTGGTTTCAGTCTGTTCGGGGAGTGGTTCCGGCATCTCAGGCACATGGTTCTGGCACGTCTGAGAGGTGGTTCCGGCCGGCCGGAGAGGTGTTTCCAGAGTGTCCGCCAAGTGGTTCTGGCGTAGGTGAAAGGCGACGTTGGCGTGACCGGTAGGTGGTTCCAGCCAGCCCGAAGGTGATTCCAGAGTGTCTGCGGTGTGGTTCTGGCGTAGCTGGCAGGTGATTTTGGCGTGTCCAGCAGGTGGTTCCGGCGAGATCGGCAGGTGGTACCAGCGTGTCCGGAACATGGTTCTGGCACGGCTGAGAGATGGTTCCGTCATGCCCGGCAGGTGAATCCGGAGTGTCCGGCATGTGGTTCTGGCACCTCTGAGATGTGGTTCCCCCATGCCCGGCAGGTGATTCCGGAGTGTTCGGCATGTGGTTCTGGCACCTCTGAGAGGTGGTTCCAGCATGCCCGGCAGGTGTTTCCGGAGTGTCTGCCTAGTGGTTCTGGCGTAGTCGGCAGGTGATTCTGGCGTGTCCAGCAGGTGGTTCTGGGGAGTGGATCAGGTGGTTCCGGCATTCTCGGCAGGTGGTACCGGCGTGTCCGGAACATGGTTCTGGCAAGTCTGAGATGCGGTTCCGGCATGCCCGACAGGTGATTCCGGAGTGTTCGCCAAGTGGTTCTGGCGTAGCCGGCAGGTCATTTTGCATGTCCGGCGGTGGTTCCGCGAGTCGAGCCGGTGGTTCCGGTGTGTCCGGCAGGTGGTTCTGGCGTGACCGGCACGAGGTTCTGGCACGTCTGAGAGTTGGTTCCGGCGTGCCCGACAGGTGATTCCGGAGTGTCCGCCACGTGGTTCTGGCATACCCGGCAGGTGATTTTGGCGTGTCTGGCAGGTGTTTCTTGCAAGTCGAGCATTTGGCTCAGGCATGCTCAGCAGGTGCTTCCGGCGTGTCTGGCAGGTGGTTCTGGTGTGTCTGAGAGCTGGTTCTGGCATGTCTGGCAGATGATTCCGGAGTGTCCACCAAGTGGTTGTGGCATACCCGGCAGGTGATTTTAGCGTGTCAGGTAGGTGGTTCCAGCGAGTCGAGTAGGTGGTTCCGGCGTGCTCGGCAGGTGGTTCAGGCGGGTCTGGCAGGTGGTTTCGGTCTGTTCGGGGAGTGGTTCCGGCTTCTCAGGCACATGGTTCTGGCACGTCTGATAGGTGGTTCCGGCCGGCCCGACAGGTGTTTCCATGGTGTCCGCCAAGTGGTTCTGGCATAGCAGGCAGGTGACGTTGGCGTGACCGGCAGGTGGTTCCAGCCAGCCCGGCAGGTGATTCCGAAGTTTTCACCAAATGGTTGTGGCGTAGCCGGAATCTGATTTTGGCATGTCCAGCAGGTGGTTTTGGCGAGTCGAGCAGGTGGTTCTGGCGTGCTCGGCAGGTGCTTCCGGTGTCATTGGCATGTGGTTCCGGCATGTCTGAGAGGTGGTTCTGCCATGCCCGGCAGGTGATTCCGGAGTGTTCGCCAAGTGGTTCTGGCGTAGCCGGCAGGTGATTTTGCATGGCCGGCAATGGTTCCGGCGAGTCGAGCCGGTGGTTCTGGCATGTCCGGCAGGTGGTTCTGGCATGCCCGGCAGGTGATTCCGCAGTCTCCGTCATTTGGTCCTGGCACCTCTGAGAGGTGGTTCAGGCATTCCCGACAGGTGATTCCGGAGTGTTCGCCAAGTGGTTCTGGCGTAGCCGGCAGGTCATTTTGCATGTCCAGCGGTGGTTCCGGCGAGTCGAGCCGGTGGTTCCGGCGTAGCCGGCAGTTGCTCTTGGCGTGTCCACTAGGTGGTTCTGGGGAGTGGATCAGCTGGTTCCGGGATACTCGGCAGGTGGTACCGGCGTGTCCAGAACATGGTTCTGGCAAGTCTGAGAGGTGGTTCCGGCACGCCCGACAGTGATTCCGGAGCGTCCGCCAAGTGTTTCTGGCGTACCCGGCAGGTGATTTTGGCATGTCCGACAGGTGTTTCTTGCGAGTCGAGCAGGTGGCTCAGGCATGCTCAGCTGGTGCTTCCGGCGTCTCTGGCACGTGGTTCTGGTGTGTCTGAGAGCTGGTTCTGGCATGTCCGGCAGATGATTCCGGAGTCTCCACCAAGTGGTTCTGGTATACCTGGCAGGTGATTTTGGCGTGTCAGGAAGGTGGTTCCGGCTAGTTGAGCAGGTGGATCGGGCGTGCTCGCCAGGGGGTTCATGCGGGTCTGGCAGGTGGTTTCGGTCTTTTCGGGGAGTGGTTCCGGCATCTCAGGCACATGGTTCTGGCACGTCTGAGAGGTGGTTCCGGCCGGCCGGAGAGGTGTTTCCAGAGTGTCCGCCAAGTGGTTCTGGCGTAGGTGAAAGGCGACGTTGGCGTGAGCGGTAGATGGTTCCAGCCAGCCCGAAGTTGATTCCAGAGTGTCTGCGGTGTGGTTCTGGCGTAGCTGGCAGTTGATTTTGGGGTGTCCAGCAGGTGGTTCCGGCGAGAACGGCAGGTGGTACCAGCGTGTCCGGAACATGGTTCTGGCACGGCTGAGAGATGGTTCCGTCATGCCCGGCAGGTGAATCCGGAGTGTCCGGCATGTGGTTCTGGCACCTCTGAGTTGTGGTTCCCCCATGTCCGGCAGGTGATTCCGGAGTGTTCGGCATGTGGTTCTGGCACCTCTGAGAGGTGGTTCCAGCATGCCCGGCAGGTGTTTCCGGAGTGTCTGCCTAGTGGTTCTGGCGTAGTCGGCAGGTGATTCTGGCGTGTCCAGCAGGTGGTTCTGTGGAGTGGATCAGGTGGTTCCGGCATTCTCAGCAGGTGGTACCGGCGTGTCCGGAACATGGTTCTGGCAAGTCTGAGATGCGGTTCCGGCATGCCCGACAGGTGATTCCGGAGTGTTCGCCAAGTGGTTCTGGCGTAGCCGGCAGGTCATTTTGCATGTCCAGCGGTGGTTCCGCGAGTCGAGCCGGTGGTTCCGGTGTGTCCGGCAGGTGGTTCTGGCGTGACCGGCACGAGGTTCTGGCACGTCTGAGAGTTGGTTCCGGCGTGCCCGACAGGTGATTCCGGAGTGTCCGCCACGTGGTTCTGGCATACCCGGCAGGTGATTTTGGCGTGTCTGGCAGGTGTTTCTTGCAAGTCGAGCATTTGGCTCAGGCATGCTCAGCAGGTGCTTCCGGCGTGTCTGGCACGTGGTTCTGGTGTGTCTGAGAGCTGGTTCTGGCATGTCCGGCAGATGATTCCGGAGTGTCCACCAAGTGGTTGTGGCACACCCGGCAGGTGATTTTAGCGTGTCAGGTAGGTGGTTCCAGCGAGTCGAGTAGGTGGTTCCGGCGTGCTCGGCAGGTGGTTCAGGCGGGTCTGGCAGGTGGTTTCGGTCTGTTCGGGGAGTGGTTCCGGCTTCTCAGGCACATGGTTCTGGCACGTCTGATAGGTGGTTCCGGCCGGCCCGACAGGTGTTTCCATGGTGTCCGCCAAGTGGTTCTGGCATAGCAGGCAGGTGACGTTGGCGTGACCGGCAGGTGGTTCCAGCCAGCCCGGCAGGTGATTCCGAAGTTTTCACCAAATGGTTGTGGCGTAGCCGGAATCTGATTTTGGCATGTCCAGCAGGTGGTTTTGGCGAGTCGAGCAGGTGGTTCTGGCGTGCTCGGCAGGTGCTTCCGGTGTCATTGGCATGTGGTTCCGGCATGTCTGAGAGGTGGTTCTGCCATGCCCGGCAGGTGATTCCGGAGTGTTCGCCAAGTGGTTCTGGCGTAGCCGGCAGGTGATTTTGCATGGCCGGCAATGGTTCCGGCGAGTCGAGCCGGTGGTTCTGGCATGTCCGGCAGGTGGTTCTGGCATGCCCGGCAGGTGATTCCGCAGTCTCCGTCATTTGGTCCTGGCACCTCTGAGAGGTGGTTCAGGCATTCCCGACAGGTGATTCCGGAGTGTTCGCCAAGTGGTTCTGGCGTAGCCGGCAGGTCATTTTGCATGTCCAGCGGTGGTTCCGGCGAGTCGAGCCGGTGGTTCCGGCGTAGCCGGCAGTTGCTCTTGGCGTGTCCACTAGGTGGTTCTGGGGAGTGGATCAGCTGGTTCCGGGATACTCGGCAGGTGGTACCGGCGTGTCCAGAACATGGTTCTGGCAAGTCTGAGAGGTGGTTCCGGCACGCCCGACAGTGATTCCGGAGCGTCCGCCAAGTGTTTCTGGCGTACCCGGCAGGTGATTTTGGCATGTCCGACAGGTGTTTCTTGCGAGTCGAGCAGGTGGCTCAGGCATGCTCAGCTGGTGCTTCCGGCGTCTCTGGCACGTGGTTCTGGTGTGTCTGAGAGCTGGTTCTGGCATGTCCGGCAGATGATTCCGGAGTCTCCACCAAGTGGTTCTGGTATACCTGGCAGGTGATTTTGGCGTGTCAGGAAGGTGGTTCCGGCTAGTTGAGCAGGTGGATCGGGCGTGCTCGCCAGGGGGTTCATGCGGGTCTGGCAGGTGGTTTCGGTCTTTTCGGGGAGTGGTTCCGGCATCTCAGGCACATGGTTCTGGCACGTCTGAGAGGTGGTTCCGGCCGGCCGGAGAGGTGTTTCCAGAGTGTCCGCCAAGTGGTTCTGGCGTAGGTGAAAGGCGACGTTGGCGTGAGCGGTAGATGGTTCCAGCCAGCCCGAAGTTGATTCCAGAGTGTCTGCGGTGTGGTTCTGGCGTAGCTGGCAGTTGATTTTGGGGTGTCCAGCAGGTGGTTCCGGCGAGAACGGCAGGTGGTACCAGCGTGTCCGGAACATGGTTCTGGCACGGCTGAGAGATGGTTCCGTCATGCCCGGCAGGTGAATCCGGAGTGTCCGGCATGTGGTTCTGGCACCTCTGAGTTGTGGTTCCCCCATGTCCGGCAGGTGATTCCGGAGTGTTCGGCATGTGGTTCTGGCACCTCTGAGAGGTGGTTCCAGCATGCCCGGCAGGTGTTTCCGGAGTGTCTGCCTAGTGGTTCTGGCGTAGTCGGCAGGTGATTCTGGCGTGTCCAGCAGGTGGTTCTGTGGAGTGGATCAGGTGGTTCCGGCATTCTCAGCAGGTGGTACCGGCGTGTCCGGAACATGGTTCTGGCAAGTCTGAGATGCGGTTCCGGCATGCCCGACAGGTGATTCCGGAGTGTTCGCCAAGTGGTTCTGGCGTAGCCGGCAGGTCATTTTGCATGTCCAGCGGTGGTTCCGCGAGTCGAGCCGGTGGTTCCGGTGTGTCCGGCAGGTGGTTCTGGCGTGACCGGCACGAGGTTCTGGCACGTCTGAGAGTTGGTTCCGGCGTGCCCGACAGGTGATTCCGGAGTGTCCGCCACGTGGTTCTGGCATACCCGGCAGGTGATTTTGGCGTGTCTGGCAGGTGTTTCTTGCAAGTCGAGCATTTGGCTCAGGCATGCTCAGCAGGTGCTTCCGGCGTGTCTGGCACGTGGTTCTGGTGTGTCTGAGAGCTGGTTCTGGCATGTCCGGCAGATGATTCCGGAGTGTCCACCAAGTGGTTGTGGCACACCCGGCAGGTGATTTTAGCGTGTCAGGTAGGTGGTTCCGGCGTGTCGAGTTGGTGGTTCCGGCGTGCTCGGCAGGTGGTTCAGGCGGGTCTGGCAGGTGGTTTCGGTCTGTTCGGGGAGTGGTTCCGGCATCTCAGGCACATGGTTCTGGCACGCCTGATAGGTGGTTCCGGCCGGCCCGACAGGTGTTTCCATGGTGTCCGCCATGTGGTGCTG
The DNA here is from genome assembly GCF_041296265.1 of Equus caballus. Lineage (NCBI taxonomy): Eukaryota > Metazoa > Chordata > Mammalia > Perissodactyla > Equidae > Equus > Equus caballus. Next base: position 4,925,620 of record NW_027222395.1, read on the forward strand.
GCATAGCTGGCAGGTGATGTTGGCGTGACCGGCAGGTGGTTCCAGACAGCCCGGCAGGTGATTCCGAAGTGTTCACCAAATGCTTGTGGAGTAGCCGGAAGTTGATTTTGGCGTGTCCAGCAGGTGGTTTTGGCGAGTCGAGCAGGTGGTTCTGGCGTGCTCGGCAGGTGCTTCCGGTGTCATCGGCATGTGGTTCTGGCATGTCTGAGATGTGGTTCCGCCATGCCAGGCAGGTGATTCCGGAGTGTTCCCCAAGTGGTTCTGGCATAGCCGGCAGGTGATTTTGCATGTCCGGCAATGGTTCCGGCGAGTCGAGCCGCTGGTTCCGGCATGTCCGGCAGGTGGTTCCGGCATGCCCGGCAGGTGATTCCGGAGTGTCCGGCATGTGGTTCTGGCACCTCTGAGAGGTGGTTCCGGCATGCCCGGCAGGTGGTTCCGGCGTGTCTGCCGAGTGGTTCTGGCGTAGTCGGCAGGTGATTGTGGCGTGTCCAGCAGGTGGTTCTGAGGAGTGGATCAGGTGGTTCCGGCATACTCTGCAGGTGGTACCGGCGTGTCCGGAACATGGTTCTGGCAAGTCTGAGAGGTGGTTCCGGCATGCCCGACAGGTGATTCCGGAGTGTTCGCAAAGTGGTTCTGGCGTAGCCGGCAGGTCATTTTGCATGTCCGGCGGTGGTTCCGGCGAGTCGAGCCGGTGGTTCTGGCGTGTCCGGCAGGTGGTTCTGGCGTGACCGGCACGAGGTTCTGGCACGTCTGAGAGTTGGTTCCGGCATGCCCGACAGGTGATTCCGGAGTGTCCGCCACGTGGTTCTGGCGTACCCGGCAGGTGATTTTGGCGTGTCTGGCAGGTGTTTCTTGCAAGTCGAGCATTTGGCTCAGGCATGCTCAGCAGGTGCTTCCGGCGTGTCTGGCACATGGTTCTGGTGTGTCTGAGAGCTGGTTCTGGCATGTCCGGCAGATGATTCCGGAGTGTCCACCAAGTGGTTGTGGCATACCCGGCAGGTGATTTTAGCGTGTCAGGTAGGTGGTTCCAGCGAGTCGAGTAGGTGGTTCCGGCGTGCTCAGCAGGTGGTTCAGGCGGGTCTGGCAGGTGGTTTCGGTCTGTTCGGGGTGTGGTTCCGGCGTCTCAGGCACATGGTTCTGGCACGTCTGATAGGTGGTTCCGGCCGGCCCGACAGGTGTTTCCATGGTGTCCGCCAAGTGGTTCTGGCATAGCTGGCAGGTGATGTTTGTGTGACCGGCACGTGGTTCCAGAAAGCCCGGCAGGTGATTCCGAAGAGTTCACCAAATGGTTGTGGCCTAGCCGGCAGGTGATTTCGGCGTGTCCTGCATGTGGTTTTGGCGAGTCAAGCAGGTCGTTCTGGCGTGCTCGGCAGGTGCTTGCGGTTTCATTGGCATGTGGTTCCGGCATGTCTGAGACGTGGTTCCGCCATGCCCGGCAGGTGATTCCGGAGTGTTCCCCAAGTGGTTCTGGCGTAGCCGGCAGATGATTTTGCATGTCCGGCAATGGTTCCGGCGAGTCGAGCCGGTGGTTCCGGCATGTCCGGCAGGTGATTCCGGCATGTCCAGCAGGTGGTTCTGAGAAGTGGATCAGGTGGTTCCGGCAGGCACGGCAGGTGATTCCGGAGTGTCCGGCATGTGATTCTGTCACCTCTGAGAGTTTGTTCTGGCATGCCCGGCAGGTGATACCACAGTGTCCGGCATTTGGTTCTGGCACCTCTGACAGGTGGTTCCGGGATGCCTGGCATGTGATTCCGGAGTGTCTGCCGAGTGGTTCTGGCGTGTCCAGCAGGTGTTTCTGGTCTTTCCGGCAGGTGGTTCTGGCGTGTCCGGCACGAGGTTCTGGCACGTCTGAGAGTTGGTTCCGGCATGCCCGACAGGTGATTCCGGAGTGTCCGCCACGTGGTTCTGGCGTACCCGGCAGGTGATTTTGGCGTGTCTGGCAGGTGTTTCTTGCAAGTCGAGCATGTGGCTCAGGCATGATCAGCAGGTGCTACCGGCCTGTCCGGCACGTGGTTCTGGTGTGTCTGAGAGCTGGTTCTGGCATGTCCGGCAGATTATTCCGGAGTGTCCACCAAGTGGTTGTGGCATACCCGGCAGGTGATTTTAGCGTGTCAGGTAGGTGGTTCCGGCGAGTCGAGTTGGTGGTTCCGGCGTGCTCGGCAGGTGGTTCAGGCGGGTCTGGCAGGTGGTTTCGGTCTGTTCGGGGAGTGGTTCCGGCATCTCAGGCACATGGTTCTGGCACGTCTGATAGGTGGTTCCGGCCGGCCCGACAGGTGTTTCCATGGTGTCCGCCAAGTGGTTCTGGCATAGCAGGCAGGTGACGTTGGCGTGACCAGCAGGTGGTTCCAGCCAGCCCGGCAGGTGATTCCGAAGTTTTCACCAAATGGTTGTGGCGTAGCCGGAATCTGATTTTTGCATGTCCAGCAGGTGGTTTTGGCGAGTCGAGCAGGTGGTCCTGGCGTGCTCGGCAGGTGCTTCCGGTGTCATTGGCATGTGGTTCCGGCATGTCTGAGAGGTGGTTCCGCCATTCCCGGCAGGTGATTCCGGAGTGTTCGGCAAGTGGTTCTGGCGTAGCCGGCAGGTGATTTTGCATGGCCGGCAATGGTTCCGGCGAGTCGAGCCGGTGGTTCCGGCATGTCCGGCAGGTGGTTCCGGCATGCCCGGCAGGTGATTCCGCAGTCTCCGTCATTTGGTCCTGGCACCTCTGAGAGGTGGTTCCGGCATGCCCGACAGGTGATTCCGGAGTGTTCGCCAAGTGGTTCTGGCGTAGCCGGCAGGTCATTTTGCATGTCCAGCGGTGGTTCCGGCGACTCGAGCCTGTGGTGCCGGCGTAGCCGGCAGTGGCTCTTGGCGTGTCAACTAGGTGGTTCTGGGGAGTGGATCAGCTGGTTCCGGCATACTCGGCAGGTGGTACCGGCGTGTCCAGAACATGGTTCTGGCAAGTCTGAGAGGTGGTTCCGGCACGCCAGACAGTGATTCCGGAGCGTCCGCCAAGTGTTTCTGGCGAACCCGGCAGGTGATTTTGGCATGTCCGACAGGTGTTTCTTGCGAGTCGAGCAGGTGGCTCAGGCATGCTCAGCTGGTGCTTCCGGCGTCTCTGGCACGTGGTTCTGGGGTGTCTGAGAGCTGGTTCTGGCATTTGCGGCAGATGATTCCGGAGTGTCCAGCAAGTGGTTCTGGTATACCTGGCAGGTGATTTTGGCGTGTCAGGAAGGTGGTTCCGGCTAGTTGAGCAGGTGGATCAGGCGTGCTCGCCAGGGGGTTCATGCGGGTCTGGAAGGTGGTTTCGGTCTGTTCGGGGAGTGGTTCCGGCATCTCAGGCACATGGTTCTGGCACGTCTGAGAGGTGGTTCCGGCCGGCCGGAGAGGTGTTTCCGGAGTCTCCTCCAAGTGGTTCTGGCGTAGGTGAAAGGCGACGTTGGCGTGACCGGTAGGTGGTTCCAGCCAGCCCGGCAGGTGATTCCAGAGTGTCTGCGGTGTGGTTCTGGCGTAGCTGGCAGGTGATTATGGCGTGTCCAGCAGGTGGTTCCGGCGAGATCGGCAGGTGGTACCAGCGTGTCCGGAACATGGTTCTGGCACGGCTGAGAGATGGTTCCGTCATGCCCGGCAGGTGGTTCCGGCATGCCCGGCAGGTGATTCCGGAGTGTCCGGCATGTGGTTCTGGCACCTCTGAGAGGTGGTTCTGGCATGCCCGGCAGGTGATACCGGAGTGTTGGCCAAGTGGTTCTAGCATAGCCGGTAGGTGATTTTGCATGTCCAGCAATGGTTCCGGCGAGTCGAGCCGGTGGTTCCGGAATGTCCGGCAGGTGGTTCCGGCATGTCCGTCAGGTGGTTCCGGCATGTCCAGCACGTGTTTCCAGCATGCCCGGCAAGTGATTCCGGAGTGTCCGGCATGTGGTTCTGGCACCTCTGAGAGGTGGTTCCGGCATGCCCGGCAGGTGATACCGGAGTGTCCGGCATTTGGTTCTGGCATCTCTGAGAGGTGGTTCCGGAATGCCTGGCCTGTGATTCCGGAGTGTCTGCCGAGTGGTTCTGGCGTAGCCGGCAGTTGATTTTGGCGTGTGCAGCAGGTGGTTTTGGCGAGTCGAGCAGTTGGTTCTGGCGTGCTTGGCAGGTGCTTCAGGTGTCATTGGCATGTGGTTCCGGCATGTCTGAGAGGTGGTTCCGGCATGCCCGGCAGATGGTTCTGGAGAGTCTTCCGAGTGGTTCTGGAGCCAGCACGGCAGGTGATTCCGAAGAGTTCACCAAATGGTTGTGGCGTACCGGCAGGTTATTTTGGCCTGTCAGGAAGTTGGTTCGGGCTAGTTGAGCAGGTGGATCAGGCGTTCTCGCCAGGGGGTTCAGGCGGGTCTGGCAGGTGGTTTCGGTCTGTTCGGGGAGTGGTTCCGGCATCTCAGGCACATGGTTCTGGCACGTCTGACAGGTGGTTCCGGCCAACCGGAGAGGTGTTTCCGGAGTGTCCGCCATGTGGTTCTGGCGTAGCTGAAAGGTGATGTTGGCGTGAGTGGCAGGTGGTTCCAGCCAGCCCGGCATGTGATTCCGGAGTGTCTGCCGTGTGGTTCTGGCGTAGCCGGCAGGTGATTTTGGCGTGTCCAGCAGGTGGTTCCGGCGAGCTCGGCAGGTGGTAGCGGCGCGTCCGGAACATGGTTCTGGCACATCTGAGAGATGGTTCCGGCATGCCCGGCAGGTGATTCCGGAGTGTCCGGCATGTGGTTCTGGCACCTCTGAGAGGTGGTTCCGGCATGCCCGGCAGGTGGTTCCGGAGTGTCTGCCGAGTGGTTCTGGCGTAGCCGGCAGGTGATTCTGGCGTGTCCAGAAGGTGGTTCTGGGGAGTGGATCAGCTGGTTCCGGCATACTCGGCAGGTGGTACCGGCGTGTCCGGAACATGGTTCTGGCAAGTCTGAGAGGTGGTTCCGGCACGCCCGACAGGTGATTCCGGAGCGTCCGCCAAGTGTTTCTGGCGTACCCGTCAGGTGATTTTCGCCTGTCGGACAGGTGTATCTTGCGAGTCGAGCAGGTGGCTCAGGCATGCTCAGCTGGTGCTTCCGGCGTCTCTGGCACGTCGTTCTGGTGTGTCTGAGAGCTGGTTCTGGCATCTCCGGCAGATGATTCCGGAGTGTCCACCAAGTGGTTCTGGTATACCTGGCAGGTGATTTTGGCGTGTCAGGAAGGTGGTTCCGGCTAGTTGAGCAGGTGGATCAGGCGTGCACGCCAGGGGGTTCAGGCGGGTCTGGCAGGTGGTTTCGGTCTGTTCTGGGAGTGGTTCCGGCATCTCAGGCTCATGGTTCTGGCACGTCTGAGAGGTGGTTCCGGCCGGCCCGACAGGTGTTTCCATGGTGTCCGCCAAGTGGTTCTGGCGTAGCCGGCAGTTGATTTTGGCGTGTCCACTGGGTGGTTCTGGGGAGTGGATCAGCTGGTTCCGGCATACTCTGCAGGTGGTACCGGCGTGTCCAGAACATGGTTCTGGCAAGTCTGAGAGGAGGTTCCGGCACGCCCGACAGGTGATTCCAAGCGTCGGCCAAGTGTCTCTGGCATACCCGGCAGGTGATTATGGCATGTCCGACAGGTGATTCTTGCGAGTAGAGCAGGTGGCTCAGGCATGCTCAGCTGGTGCTTCCGGTGTCTCTGGCACGTGGTTCCGGTGTGTCTGAGAGCTGGTTCTGGCAAGTCCGGCAGATGATTCCGGAGTGTCCATAAAGTGGTTCTGGTATACCTGGCAGGTGATTTTGGCGTGTCAGGAAGTTGGTTCCAGCTAGTTGAGCAGGTGGATCAGGCGTGCTCGCCAGGGGGTTCAGTCGGGTCTGGCAGGTGGTTTCGGTGTGTTCGGGGTGTGGTTCCGGCATCTCAGGTTCATGGTTCTGGCACGTCTGAGAGGTGGTTCCGGCCGACCCGACAGCTGTTTCCATGGTGTCCACCAAGTGGTTCTGGCATAGCTGGCAGGTGATGTTGGCGTGACCGGCAGGTGGTTCCAGCAAGCCCGGCAGGTGATTCCGAAGAGTTCACCAAATGGTTGTGTCGTAGCCGGCAGGTGATTATGGCGTGTCAGGAATTTGGTTCCGGCTAGTTGAGCAGGTGGATCAGGCGTGCTCGCCAGGGGGTTCAGGCGGGTCTGGCAGGTGGTTTCGGTCTGTTCGGGTAGTGGTTCCGGCATCTCAGGCACATGGATCTGGCACATCTGAGACATGGTTCCGGCCGGCCGGAGAGGTGTTTCCGGAGTGTCCTCCAAGTGGTTCTGGCGTAGGTGAAAGGCGACGTTGGCGTGACCGGTAGGTGGTTCCAGCCAGCCCGGCAGGTGATTCCAGAGTGTCTGCGGTGTGGTTCTGGCGTAGCTGGCAGGTGATTATGGCGTGTCCAGCAGGTGGTTCCGGCGAGATCGGCAGGTGGTACCAGCGTGTCCGGAACATGGTTCTGGCACGGCTGAGAGATGGTTCCGTCATGCCCGACAGGTGATTCCGGAGCGTCCGCCAAGTGTTTCTGGCGTACCCGGCGGGTGATTTACGCCTGTCCGACAGGTGTATCTTGTGAGTCGAGCAGGTGGCTCAGGCATGCTCAGCTGGTGCTTCCGGCGGTTCTGGCACGTGGTTCTGGTGTGTCTGAGAGCTGGTTCAGGCATCTCCGGCAGACGATTCCGGAGTGTCCACCAAGCGGTTCTTGTATACCTGGCAGGTGATTTTGGCGTGTCAGGAAGGTGGTTCCGGCTAGTTGAGCAGGTGGATAAGGCGTGCTCGCCAGGGGGTTCAGGCGGGTCTGGCAGGTGGTTTTGGTCTGTTCGGGGAGTGGTTCCGACATCTCAGGCTCATGGTTCTGGCACGTCTGAGAGGTGGTTCCGGCCGGCCCGACAGGTGTTTCCATGGTGTCCGCCAAGTGGTTCTGGCATAGCTGGCAGGTGATGTTGGCGTGACCAGCAGGTGGTTCCAGCAAGCCCGGCAGGTGATTCCGAAGAGTTCACCAAATGGTTGTGGCGTAGCCGGCAGGTGATTTTGGCGTGTCCAGCAGGTGGTTTTGGCGAGTCGAGCAGGTGGTTCTGGCGTGCTCGGCAGGTGCTTCCGGTGTCATTGGCATGTGGTAACGGCATGTCTGAGAGGTGGTTCCGGCATGCCCGGCAGGTGGTTCCGAAGAGTTCACCAAATATTTGCGGCATAGCAGGCAGTTGCTTTTGGCGTGTCAGGAAGGTGGTTCCGGCTAGTTGAGCAGGTGGATCAGGCGTGCTCGCCAGGGGGTTCATGCGGGTCTGGCAGGTGGTTTCGGTCTGTTCGGGGAGTGGTTCCGGCATCTCAGGCACATGGTTCTGGCACGTCTGAGAGGTGGTTCCGGCCGGCCGGAGAGGTGTTTCCGGAGTGTCCGCCAAGGGGTTCTGGCGTAGGTGAAAGGCGACGTTGGCGTGACCGGTAGGTGGTTCCAGCCAGCCCGGCAGGTGATGCCGGAGTGTCTGCCGTGTGGTTCTGGCGTAGCTGGCAGGTGATTATGGCGTGTCCAGCAGGTGGTTCCGGCGAGATTGGCAGGTGGTACCAGCGTGTCCGGAACATGGTTCTGGCACGGCTGAGAGATGGTTCCGTCATGCCCGGCAGGTGAATCCGGAGTGTCCGGCATGTGGTTCTGGCACCTCTGAGATGTGGTTCCCCCATGCCCGGCAGGTGATTCCGGAGTGTTCGGCATGTGGTTCTTGCACCTCTGAGAGGTGGTTCCGGCATGCCCGGCAGGTGGTTCCGGAGTGTCTGCCTAGTGGTTCTGGCGTAGTCGGCAGGTGATTCTGGCGTGTCCAGCAGGTGGTTCTGGGGAGTGGATCAGGTGGTTCCGGCATTCTCGGCAGGTGGTACCGGCGTGTCCGGAACATGGTTCTGGCAAGTCTGAGAGGCGGTTCCGGCATGCCCGACAGGTGATTCCGGAGTGTTCGCCAAGTGGTTCTGGCGTAGCCGGCAGGTCATTTTGCATGTCCGGCGGTGGTTCCGCGAGTCGAGCCGGTGGTTCCGGTGTGTCCGGCAGGTGGTTCTGGCGTGACCGGCACGAGGTTCTGGCACGTCTGAGAGTTGGTTCCGGCATGCCCGACAGGTTTTTGCGAGTCAAGCAGGTCGTTCTGGCGTGCTCGGCAGGTGCTTGCGGTTTCATTGGCATGTGGTTCCGGCATGTCTGAGAGGTGGTTCCGCCATGCCCGGCAGGTGATTCCGGAGTGTCTGCCGAGTGGTTCTGGCGTGTCCAGCAGGTGTTTCCGGTATTTCCGGCACGTGGTTCTGGCGTGTCCGGCACGAGGTTCTGGCACGTCTGAGAGTTGGTTCCGGCATGCCCGACAGGTGATTCCGGAGTGTCCGCCACGTGGTTCTGGCGTACCCGGCAGGTGATTTTGGCGTGTCTGGCAGGTGTTTCTTGCAAGACGAGCATGCGGCTCAGGCATGATCAGCAGGTGCTTCCGGCCTGTCCGGCACGTGGTTCTGGTGTGTCTGAGAGCTGGTTCTGGCATGTCCGGCAGATTATTCCGGAGTGTCCACCAAGTGGTTGTGGCATACCCGGCAGGTGATTTTAGCGTGTCAGGTAGGTGGTTCCGGCGAGTCGAGTTGGTGGTTCCGGCGTGCTCGGCAGGTGGTTCAGGCGGGTCTGGCAGGTGGTTTCGGTCTTTTCGGGGAGTGGTTCCGGCATCTCAGGCACATGGTTCTGGCACGTCTGATAGGTGGTTCCGGCCGGCCCGACAGGTGTTTCCATGGTGTCCGCCAAGTGGTTCTGGCATAGCTGGCAGGTGATGTTGGCGTAACCGGCAGGTGGTTCCAGCCAGCCCGGCAGGTGATTCCGAAGTGTTCACCAAATGCTTGTGGAGTAGGGGGAAGTTGATTTTGGCATGTCCGGCAGGTGGTTTTGGCGAGTCGAGCAGGTGGTTCTGGCGTGCTCGGCAGGTGCTTCCGGTGTCATCGGCATGTGGTTCCGGCATGTCTGAGAGGTGGTTCCGCCATGCCCGGCAGGTGATTCCGGAGTGTTCCCCAAGTGGTTCTGGCATAGCCGGCAGGTGATTTTGCATGTCCGGCAATGGTTCCGGCGAGTCGAGCCGCTGGTTCCGGCATGTCCGGCAGGTGGTTCCGGCATGCCCGGCAGGTGATTCCGGAGTGTCCGGCATGTGGTTCTGGCACCTCTGAGAGGTGGTTCCGGCATGCCCGGCAGGTGGTTCCGGCGTGTCTGCCGAGTGGTTCTGGCGTAGTCGGCAGGTGATTGTGGCGTGTCCAGCAGGTGGTTCTGAGGAGTGGATCAGGTGGTTCCGGCATATTCTGCAGGTGGTACCGGCGTGTCCGGAACATTGTTCTGGCAAGTCTGAGAGGTGGTTCCGGCATGCCCGACAGGTGATTCCGGAGTGTTCGCCAAGTGGTTCTGGCGTAGCCGGCAGGTCATTTTGCATGTCCGGCGGTGGTTCCGGCGAGTCGAGCCGGTGGTTCTGGCGTGTCCGGCAGGTGGTTCTGGCGTGACCGGCACGAGGTTCTGGCACGTCTGAGAGTTGGTTCCGGCATGCCCGACAGGTGATTCCGGAGTGTCCGCCACGTGGTTCTGGCGTACCCGGCAGGTGATTTTGGCGTGTCTGGCAGGTGTTTCTTGCAAGACGAGCATGTGGCTCAGGCATGATCAGCAGGTGCTTCCGGCCTGTCCGGCACGTGGTTCTGGTGTGTCTGAGAGCTGGTTCTGGCATGTCCGGCAGATTATTCCGGAGTGTCCACCAAGTGGTTGTGGCATACCCGGCAGGTGATTTTAGCGTGTCAGGTAGGTGGTTCCGGCGAGTCGAGTTGGTGGTTCCGGCGTGCTCGGCAGGTGGTTCAGGCGGGTCTGGCAGGTGGTTTCGGTCTGTTCGGTGTGTGGTTCCGGCATCTCAGGCACATGGTTCTGGCACGTCTGATAGGTGGTTCCGGCTGGCCCGACAGGTGTTTCCATGGTGTCCGCCAAGTGGTTCTGGCATAGCAGGCAGGTGACGTTGGCGTGACCGGCAGGTGGTTCCAGCCAGCCCGGCAGGTGATTCCGAAGTTTTCACCAAATGGTTGTGGCGTAGCCGGAATCTGATTTTTGCATGTCCTGCAGGTGGTTTTGGCGAGTCGAGCAGGTGGTTCTGGCGTGCTCGGCAGGTGCTTCCGGTGTCATTGGCATGTGGTTCTGGCATGTCTGAGAGGTGGTTCCGCCATGCCCGGCAGGTGATTCCGGAGTGTTCGCCAAGTGGTTCAGGCGTAGCTGGCAGGTGATTTTCCATGGCCGGCAATGGTTCCGGCGAGTCGAGCCTGTGGTTCCGGCATGTCCGGCAGGTGATTCCGCAGTCTCCGTCATTTGTTCCTGGCACCTCTGAGAGGTGCTTCAGGCATGCCCGACAGGTGATTCCGGAGTTTTCGCCAAGTTGTTCTGGCGTAGCCGGCAGGTCATTTTGCATGTCCAGCGGTGGTTCCGGCGAGTCGAGCCGGTGGTTCTGGCGTAGCCGGCAGTTGCTCTTGGCGTGTCCACTAGATGGTTCTGGGGAGTGGATCAGCTGGTTCCGGGATACTCGGCAGGTGGTACCGGCGTGTCCAGTACATGGTTCTGGCAAGTCTGAGAGGTGGTTCCGGAACGCCCGACAGGTGATTCCGGAGCGTCCGCCAAGTGTTTCTGGCGTACCCGGCAGGTGATTTTGGCATGTCCGACAGGTGTTTCTTGCGAGTCGAGCAGGTGGCTCAGGCATGCTCAGCTGGTGCTTCCGGCGTCTCTGGCACGTGGTTCTGGTGTGTCTGAGAGCTGGTTCTGGCATGTCCGGCAGATGATTCCGGAGTGTCCACCAAGTGGTTCTGATATACCTGGTAGGTGATTTTGGCGTGTCAGGAAAGTGGTTCCGGCTAGTTGAGCAAGTGGATCAGGCGTGCTCGCCAGGGGGTTCATGCGGGTCTGGCAGGTGGTTTCGGTCTGTTCGGGGAGTGGTTCCGGCATCTCAGGCACATGGTTCTGGCACGTCTGAGAGGTGGTTCCGGCCGGCCGGAGAGGTGTTTCCGGAGTGTCCGCCAAGTGGTTCTGGCGTAGGTGAAAGGCGACTTTGGCGTGACCGGTAGGTGGTTCCAGCCAGCCCGGAGGTGATTCCAGAGTGTCTGCGGTGTGGTTCTGGCGTAGCTGGCAGGTGATTTTGGCGTGACCAGCAGGTGGTTTTGGCGAGTCAAGCAGGTTTTCTGGCGTGCTCGGCGGGTGCTTCAGGTGTCATTAGCATGTGGTTCCGGCATGTCTGAGAGGTGGTTCCGCCATGCGCGGCAGGTGATTCCGGAGTGTTCGCCAAGTGGTTCTGGCGTAGCCGGCAGGTGATTTTGCATGTCCGGCAATGGTTCCGGCGAGTCGAGCCGGTGGTTCCGGAATGTCCGGCAGGTGGTTCCGGCATGTCCGGCAGGTGGTTCCGGCATGTCCAGCACGTGGTTCCAGCATGCCCGGCAGGTGATTCCGGATTGTCCGGCATGTGGTTTTGGCACCTCTGAGAGGTGGTTCTGGCATGCCCGGCAGGTGATTCCGGAGTGTCCGGCATGTGGTTCTGGCACCTCTGAGAGGTGGTTCCGGCAAGCCCGGCAGTTGGTTACGGAGTGTCTGCCGAGTGGTTCTGGAGTAGCCGGCAGGTGATTCCAGCGTATCCAGCAGGTGGTTCTGTGGAGTGGATCAGGTGGTTCCGGCATACTCGGCAGGTGGTACCGGCGTGTCCGGAACATGGTTCTGGCAAGTCTGAGAGGTGGTACCGGCATGCCCGACAGGTGATTCCGGAGTGTTCGCCAAGTGGTTCTGGCGTAGCCGGCAGGTCATTTTGCATGTCCGGCGGTGGTTCCGGCGAGTCGAGCCGGTGGTTGCGGCGTATCCAGCAGGTGTTTCCGGTCTGTCCGGCAGGTGATTCTGGCGTGACCGGCACGAGGTTCTGGCACGTCGGAGAGCTGGTTCCGGCATGCCCGACAGGTGATTCCGGAGTGTCCGCCACGTGGTTCTGGCGTACCCGGCAGGTGATTTTGGCGTGTCTGGCAGGTGTTTCTGGCAAGTCGAGCATTTGGCTCAGGCATGCTCAGCAGGTGCTTCCGGCGTGTCTGGCACGTGGTTCTGGTGTGTCTGAGAGCTGGTTCTGGCATGTCCGGCAGATGATTCCGGAGTGTCCACCAAGTGGTTGTGGCATACCCGGCAGGAGATTTTAGCGTGTCATGTAGCTGGATCCGGCGAGTCGAGTAGGTGGTTCCGGCGTGCTCGGCAGGTGGTTCAGGCGGGTCTGGCAGGTGGTTTCGGTCTGTTCGGGGTGTGGTTCCGGCATCTCAGGCACATGGTTCTGGCACGTCTGATAGGTGGTTCCGGCCGGCCCGACAGGTGTTTCCATGGTGTCCGACAAGTGGTTCTGGCATAGCTGGCAGGTGATGTTGGCGTGACCCGCAGGTGGTTCCAGCCAGCCAAGCAGGTGATTCCAAAGAGTTCACCAAATGATTGTGGCGTAGCCGGCAGGTGATTTTGGCGTGTCCAGCAGGTGGTTTTGGCGAGTCGAGCAGGTGGATTTGGCGGGCTGGGCAGGTGCTTCCGGTGTCATTGGCATGTGGTTCCGGCATGTCTGAGAGGTGGTTCCGCCATGCCCGGCAGGTGATTCCGGAGTGTTCGCCAAGTGGTTCTGGCGTAGCCGGCAGGTGATTTTGCATGTCCGGCAATGGTTCCGGAGAGGCGAGCCGGTGGTTCCGGCATGTCCGGCAGGTGGTTCCGGCATGTCCAGCACGTGGTTCCAGCATGCCTGGCAGGTGATTCCGGAGTGTCCGGCATGTGGTTCTGACACCTCTGAGAGGTGGTTCCGGCATGCCCGGCAGGTGATACCGGAGTGTCCGGCATTTGGTTCTGGCACCTCTGAGAGGTGGTTACGGAATGCGTGGCCTGTGATTCCGGAGTGTCTGCGGAGTGGTTCTGGCGTAGCCGGCAGTTGATTTTGGCGTGTCCACCAGGTGGTTCTGGGGAGTGGTTCAGCTGGTTCCGGCATACTCGGCAGGTGGTACCGGCGTGTCCAGAACATGGTTCTGGCAAGTCTGAGAGGTGGTTCCGGCACGCCCGACAGGTGATTCCGGAGCGTCCGCCAAGTGTTTCTGGCGTACCCGGCAGGTGATTTTGGCATGTCCGACTGGTGTTTCTTGCGAGTCGAGCAGGTGGCTCAGGCATGCTCAGCTGGTGCTTCCGGCGTCTCTGGCACGTGGTTCTGGGGTGTCTGAGAGCTGGTTCTGGCATTTGCGGCAGATGATTCCGGAGTGTCCAGCAAGTGGTTCTGGTATACCTGGCAGGTGATTTTGGCGTGTCAGGAAGGTGGTTCCGGCTAGTTGATCAGGTGGATCAGGCGTGCTCGCCAGGGGGTTCATGCGGGTCTGGCAGGTGGTTTCGGTCTGTTCGGGGAGTGGTTCCGGCATCTCAGGCACATGGTTCTGGCACGTCTGAGAGGTGGTTCCGGCCGGCCGGAGAGGTGTTTCCGGAGTGTCCGCCAAGGGGTTCTGGTGTAGGTGAAAGGTGACGTTGGCGTGACCGGTAGGTGGTTCCAGCCAGCCGGCAGGTGATTCCGGAGTGTCTGCCGTGTGGTTCTGGCGTAGCTGGCAGGTGATTTTGGCGTGTCCAGCAGGTGGTTCCGGCGAGATCGGCAGGTGGTACCAGCGTGTCCGGAACATGGTTCTGGCACGGCTGAGAGATGGTTCCGTCATGCCCGGCAGGTGAATCCGGAGTGTCCGGCATGTGGTTCTGGCACCTCTGAGATGTGGTTCCCCCATGCCCGGCAGGTGATTCCGGAGTGTTCGGCATGTGGTTCTGGCACCTCTGAGAGTTGGTTCCAGAATGCCCGGCAGGTGGTTCCGGAGTGTCTGCCTAGTGGTTCTGGGGTAGTCGGCAGGTGATTCTGGCGTGTCCAGCAGGTGGTTCTGGGGAGTGGATCAGGTGGTTCCGGCATTCTCGGCAGGTGGTACCGGCGTGTCCGGAACATGGTTCTGGCAAGTCTGAGAGGCGGTTCCGGCATGCCCGACAGGTGATTCCGGAGTGTTCGCCAAGTGGTTCTGGCGTAGCCGGCAGGTCATTTTGCATGTCCGGCGGTGGTTCCGCGAGTCGAGCCGGTGGTTCCGGTGTGTCCGGCAGGTGGTTCTGGCGTGACCGGCACGAGGTTCTGGCACGTCTGAGAGTTGGTTCCGGCATGCCCGACAGGTGATTCCGGAGTGTCCGCCACGTGGTTCTGGCGTACCCGGCAGGTGATTTTGGCGTGTCTGGCAGGTGTTTCTTGCAAGTCGAGCATTTGGCTCAGGCATGCTCAGCAGGTGCTTCCGGCGTGTCTGGCAGGTGGTTCTGGTGTGTCTGAGAGCTGGTTCTGGCGTGTCTGGCAGATGATTCCGGAGTGTCCACCAAGTGGTTGTGGCATACCCGGCAGGTGATTTTAGCGTGTCAGGTAGGTGGTTCCAGCGAGTCGAGTAGGTGGTTCCGGCGTGCTCGGCAGGTGGTTCAGGCGGGTCTGGCAGGTGGTTTCGGTCTGTTCGGGGAGTGGTTCCGGCATCTCAGGCACATGGTTCTGGCACGTCTGATAGGTGGTTCCGGCCGGCCCGACAGGTGTTTCCATGGTGTCCGCCAAGTGGTTCTGGCATAGCTGGCAGGTGATGTTGGCGTGACCGGCAGGTGGTTCCAGTCAGCCCGGCATGTGATTCCGAATGTTCACCAAATGCTTGTGGAGTAGCCGGAAGTTGATTTTGGCATGTCCAGCAGGTGGTTTTGGCGAGTCGAGCAGGTGGTTCTGGCGTGCTCGGCAGGTGCTTCCTGTGTCATCGGCATGTGGTTCCGGCATGTCTGAGAGGTGGTTCCGCCATGCCCGGCAGGTGATTCCGGAGTGTTCCCCAAGTGGTTCTGGCATAGCCGGCAGGTGATTTTGCATGTCCGGCAATGGTTCCGGCGAGTCGAGCCGCTGGTTCCGGCATGTCCGGCAGGTGGTTCCGGCATGCCCGGCAGGTGATTCCGGAGTGTCCGGCATGTGGTTCTGGCACCTCTGAGAGGTGGTTCCGGCATGCCCGGCAGGTGGTTCCGGCGTGTCTGCCGAGTGGTTCTGGCGTAGTCGGCAGGTGATTGTGGCGTGTCCAGCAGGTGGTTCTGAGGAGTGGATCAGGTGGTTCCGGCATACTCTGCAGGTGGTACCGGCGTGTCCGGAACATGGTTCTGGCAAGTCTGAGAGGTGGTTCCGGCATGCCCGACAGGTGATTCCGGAGTGTTCGCCAAGTGGTTGTGGCATACCCGGCAGGTGATTTTAGCGTGTCAGGTAGGTGGTTCCAGCGAGTCGAGTAGGTGGTTCCGGCGTGCTCGGCAGGTGGTTCAGGCGGGTCTGGCAGGTGGTTTCGGTCTGTTCGGGGAGTGGTTCCGGCATCTCAGGCACATGGTTCTGGCACGTCTGATAGGTGGTTCCGGCCGGCCCGACAGGTGTTTCCATGGTGTCCGCCAAGTGGTTCTGGCATAGCTGGCAGGTGATGTTGGTGTGACCGGCAGGTGGTTCCAGCCAGCCTGGCATGTGATTCCGAAGAGTTCACCAAATGGTTGTGGCCTAGCCGGCAGGTGATTTTGGCGTGTCCAGCAGGTGGTTTTGGAGAGTCAAGCAGGTTGTTCTGGCGTGCTCGGCGGCTGCTTCAGGTGTCATTAGCATGTGGTTCCGGCATGTCTGAGAGGTGGTTCCGCCATGCCCGGCAGGTGATTCCGGAGTGTTCGCCAAGTGGTTCTGGCGTAGCCGGCAGGTGATTTTGCATGTCCGGCAATGGTTCCGGCGAGTCGAGCCGGTGGTTCCGGCATGTCCGGCAGGTGGTTCCGGCATGACCGGCAGGTGATACCGGAGTGTTCGCCAAGTGGTTCTGGCGTAGCCGGCAGGTGATTTTGCATGTCCGGCAATGGATCCGGCGAGTCGAGCCGGTGGTTCCGGAATGTCCGGCAGGTGGTTCCGGCATGTCCGGCAGGTGGTTCCGGCATGTCCAGCACGTGGTTCCAGCATGCCCGGCAGGTGATTCCGGAGTGTCAGGCATGTGGTTCTGGAACCTCTGAGAGGTGGTTCCGGCATGCATGGCAGGTGATACCGGAGTCTCCGGCATTTGGTTCTGGCACCTCTGAGAGGTGGTTCCGGAATGCCTGTCATGTGATTCCGGAGTGTCTGCCGAGTGGTTCTGGCGTGTCCAGCAGGTGTTTCCGGTCTTTCCGGCACGTGGTTCTGGCGTGTCCGGCACGAGGTTCTGGCACGTCTGAGAGTTGGTTCCGGCATGCCCGACAGGTGATTCCGGAGTGTCCGCCACGTGGTTCTGGCGTACCCGGCAGGTGATTTTGGCGTGTCTGGCAGGTTTTTCTTGCAAGTCGAGCATGTGGCTCAGGCATGCTCAGCAGGTGCTTCCGGCGTGTCTGGCACGTGGTTCTGGTGTGTCTGAGAGCTGGTTCTGGCATGTCCGGCAGATGATTCCGGAGTGTCCACCAAGTGGTTGTGGCATACCTGGCAGGTGATTTTAGCGTGTCAGGTAGGTGGTTCCAGCGAGTCGAGTAGGTGGTTCCGGCGTGCTCGGCAGGTGGTTCAGGCGGGTCTGGCAGGTGGTTTCGGTCTGTTCGGGGTGTGGTTCCGGCGTCTCAGGCACATGGTTCTGGCACGTCTGATAGGTGGTTCCGGCCGGCCCGACAGGTGTTTCCATGGTGTCCGCCAAGTGGTTCTGGCATAGCTGGCAGGTGATGTTTGTGTGACCGGCACGTGGTTCCAGAAAGCCCGGCAGGTGATTCCGAAGAGTTCACCAAATGGTTGTGGCCTAGCCGGCAGGTGATTTCGGCGTGTCCTGCAGGTGGTTTTGGCGAGTCAAGCAGGTCGTTCTGGCGTGCTCGGCAGGTGCTTGCGGTTTCATTGGCATGTGGTTCCGGCATGTCTGAGAGGTGGTTCCGCCATGCCCGGCAGGTGATTCCGGAGTGTTCGCCAAGTGGTTCTGGCGTAGCCGGCAGGTGATTTTGCATGTCCGGCAATGGTTCCGGCGAGTCGAGCCGGTGGTTCCGGCATGTCCGGCAGGTGATTCCGGCATGTCCAGCAGGTGGTTCTGAGAAGTGGATCAGGTGGTTCCGGCAGGCACGGCAGGTGATTCCGGAGTGTCCGGCATGTGATTCTGTCACCTCTGAGAGTTTGTTCTGGCATGCCCGGCAGGTGATACCACAGTGTCCGGCATTTGGTTCTGGCACCTCTGACAGGTGGTTCCGGGATGCCTGGCATGTGATTCCGGAGTGTCTGCCGAGTGGTTCTGGCGTGTCCAGCAGGTGTTTCCGGTCTTTCCGGCAGGTGGTTCTGGCGTGTCCGGCACGAGGTTCTGGCACGTCTGAGAGTTGGTTCCGGCATGCCCGACAGGTGATTCCGGAGTGTCCGCCACGTGGTTCTGGCGTACCCGGCAGGTGATTTTGGCGTGTCTGGCAGGTGTTTCTTGCAAGTCGAGCATGTGGCTCAGGCATGATCAGCAGGTGCTTCCGGCCTGTCCGGCACGTGGTTCTGGTGTGTCTGAGAGCTGGTTCTGGCATGTCCGGCAGATTATTCCGGAGTGTCCACCAAGTGGTTGTGGCATACCCGGCAGGTGATTTTAGCGTGTCAGGTAGGTGGTTCCGGCGAGTCGAGTTGGTGGTTCCGGCGTGCTCGGCAGGTGGTTCAGGCGGGTCTGGCAGGTGGTTTCGGTCTGTTCGGTGTGTGGTTCCGGCATCTCAGGCACATGGTTCTGGCACGTCTGATAGGTGGTTCCGGCCGGCCCGAGAGGTGTTTCCATGGTGTCCGCCAAGTGGTTCTGGCATAGCAGGCAGGTGACGTTGGCGTGACCGGCAGGTGGTTCCAGCCAGCCCGGCAGGTGATTCCGAAGTTTTCACCAAATGGTTGTGGCGTAGCCGTAATCTGATTTTTGCATGTCCAGCAGGTGGTTTTGGCGAGTCGAGCAGGTGGTTCTGGCGTGCTCGGCAGGTGCTTCCGGTGTCATTGGCATGTGGTTCCGGCATGTCTGAGAGGTGGTTCCGCCATGCCCGGCAGGTGATTCCGGAGTGTTCGCCAAGTGGTTCTGGCGTAGCCGGCTGGTGATTTTGCATGTCCGGCAATGGTTCCGGCGAGTCGAGCCGGTGGTTCCGGCATGTCCGGCAGGTGGTTCCGGCATGCCCGGCAGGTGATTCCGCAGTCTCCGGCATTTGGTCCTGGCACCTCTGAGAGGTGGAACAGGCATGCCCGACAGGTGATTCCAGAGTGTTCGCCAAGTGGTTCTGGCGTTGCCGGCAGGTCATTTTGCATGTCTAGCTGTGGTTCCGGCGAGTCGAGCCGGTGGTTCCGGCGTAGCCGGCAGTTGCTCTTGGCGTGTCCACTAGGTGGTTCTGGGGAGTGGAGCAGCTGGTTCCGGCATACTCGGCAGGTGGTACCGGCGTGTCCAGAACATGGTTCTGGCAAGTCTGAGAGGTGGTTCCGGCACGCCCGACAGGTGATTCCGGAGCGTCCGCCAAGTGTTTCTGGCGTACCCGGCAGGTGATTTTGGCATGTCCGACAGGTGTTTCTTGCGAGTCGAGCAGGTGGCTCAGGCATGCTCAGCTGGTGCTTCCGGCGTCTCTGGCACGTGGTTCTGGTGTGTCTGAGAGCTGGTTCTGGCATGTCCGGCAGATGATTCCGGAGTGTCCACCAAGTGGTTCTGGTATACCTGGCAGGTGATTTCGGCATTTCAGGAAGGTGGTTCCGGCAAGTTGAGCAGGTGGATCAGGCGTGCTCGCCAGGGGGTTCATGCGGGTCTGGCAGGTGGTTTCGGTCTGTTCGGGGAGTGGTTCCGGCATCTCAGGCACATGGTTCTGGCACGTATGATAGGTGGTTCCGGCCGGCCCGACAGGTGTTTCCATGGTGTCCACCAAGTGGTTCTGGCATAGCTGGCAGGTGATGTTGGCGTAACCGGCAGGTGGTTCCAGACAGCCCGGCAGGTGATTCCGAAGTGTTCACCAAATGCTTGTGGAGTAGCCGGAAGTTGATTTTGGCATGTCCAGCAGGTGGTTTTGGCGAGTCGAGCAGGTGGTTCTGGCGTGCTCGGCAGGTGCTTCCGGTGTCATCGGCATGTGGTTCCGGCATGTCTGAGAGGTGGTTCCGCCATGCCCGGCAGGTGATTCCGGAGTGTTCCCCAAGTGGTTCTGGCATAGCCGGCAGGTGATTTTGCATGTCCGGCAATGGTTCCGGCGAGTCGAGCCGCTGGTTCCGGCATGTCCGGCAGGTGGTTCCGGCATGCCCGGCAGGTGATTCCGGAGTGTCCGGCATGTGGTTCTGGCACCTCTGAGAGGTGGTTCCGGCATGCCCGGCAGGTGGTTCCGGCGTGTCTGCCTAGTGGTTCTGGCGTAGTCGGCAGGTGATTGTGGCGTGTCCAGCAGGTGGTTCTGAGGAGTGGATCAGGTGGTTCCGGCATACTCGGCAGGTGGTACCGGTGTGTCCGGAACATGGTTCTGGCAAGTCTGAGAGGTGGTTCCGGCATGCCCGACAGGTGATTCCGGAGTGTTCGCCAAGTGGTTCTGGCGTAGCCGGCAGGTCATTTTGCATGTCCGGGGGTGGTTCCGGCGAGTCGAGCCGGTGGTTCTGGCGTGTCCAGCAGGTGGTTCTGGCGTGACCGGCACGAGGTTCTGGCACGTCTGAGAGTTGGTTCCGGCATGCCCGACAGGTGATTCCGGAGTGTCCGCCACGTGGTTCTGGCGTACCCGGCAGGTGATTTTGGCGTGTCTGGCAGGTGTTTCTTGCAAATCGAGCATTAGGCTCAGGCATGCTCAGCAGGTGCTTCCGGCGTGTCTGGCACATGGTTCTGGTGTGTCTGAGAGCTGGTTCTGGCATGTCCGGCAGATTATTCCGGAGTGTCCACCAAGTGGTTGTGGCATACCCGGCAGGTGATTTTAGCGTGTCAGGTAGGTGGTTCCGGCGAGTCGAGTTGGTGGTTCCGGCGTGCTCGGCAGGTGGTTCAGGCGGGTCTGGCAGGTGGTTTCGGTCTGTTCGGGGTGTGGTTCCGGCGTCTCAGGCACATGGTTCTGGCACGTCTGATAGGTGGTTCCGGCCGGCCCGACAGGTGTTTCCATGGTGTCCGCCAAGTGGTTCTGGCATAGCTGGCAGGTGATGTTTGTGTGACCGGCACATGGTTCCAGAAAGCCCGGCAGGTGATTCCGAAGAGTTCACCAAATGGTTGTGGCCTAGCCGGCAGGTGATTTCGGCGTGTCCAGCAGGTGGTTTTGGCGAGTCAAGCAGGTCGTTCTGGCGTGCTCGGCAGGTGCTTGCGGTTTCATTGGCATGTGGTTCCGGCATGTCTGAGAGGTGGTTCCGCCATGCCCGGCAGGTGATTCCGGAGTGTTCGCCAAGTGGTTCTGGCGTAGCCGGCAGGTGATTTTGCATGTCCGGCAATGGTTCCGGCGAGTCGAGCCGGTGGTTCTGGCAAGTCCGGCTGGTGATTCCGGCATGTCCAGCAGGTGGTTCTGAGAAGTGGATCAGGTGGTTCCGGCAGGCACGGCAGGTGATTCCGGAGTGTCCGGCATGTGATTCTGTCACCTCTGAGAGGTTGTTCTGGCATGCCCGGCAGGTGATACCACAGTGTCCGGCATTTGGTTCTGGCACCTCTGACAGGTGGTTCCGGGATGCCTGGCATGTGATTCCGGAGTGTCTGCCGAGTGGTTCTGGCGTGTCCAGCAGGTGTTTCCGGTCTTTCCGGCAGGTGGTTCTGGCGTGTCCGGCACGAGGTTCTGGCACGTCTGAGAGTTGGTTCCGGCATGCCCGACAGGTGATTCCGGAGTGTCCGCCACGTGGTTCTGGCGTACCCGGCAGGTGATTTTGGCGTGTCTGGCAGGTGTTTCTTGCAAGTCGAGCATGTGGCTCAGGCATGATCAGCAGGTGCTTCCGACCTGTCCGGCACGTGGTTCTGGTGTGTCTGAGAGCTGGTTCTGGCATGTCCGGCAGATGATTCCGGAGTGTCCACCAAGTGGTTGTGGCATACCCGGCAGGTGATTTTAGCGTGTCAGGTAGGTGGTTCCAGCGAGTCGAGTAGGTGGTTCCGGCGTGCTCGGCAGGTGGTTCAGGTGGGTCTGGCAGGTGGTTTCGGTCTGTTCGGGGAGTGGTTCCGGCATCTCAGGCACATGGTTCTGGCACGTCTGATAGGTGGTTCCGGCCGGCCCGACAGGTGTTTCCATGGTGTCCGCCAAGTGGTTCTGGCATAGCTGGCAGGTGATGTTGGCGTGACCGGCAGGTGGTTCCACTCAGCCCGGCAGGTGATTCCGAAGTGTTCACCAAATGCTTGTGGAGTAGCCGGAAGTTGATTTTGGCATGTCCAGCAGGTGGTTTTGGCGAGTCGAGCAGGTGGTTCTGGCGTGCTCGGCAGGTGCTTCCTGTGTCATCGGCATGTGGTTCCGGCATGTCTGAGAGGTGGTTCCGCCATGCCCGGCAGGTGATTCCGGAGTGTTCCCCTAGTGGTTCTGGCATAGCCGGCAGGTGATTTTGCATGTCCGGCAATGGTTCCGGCGAGTCGAGCCGCTGGTTCCGGCATGTCCGGCAGGTGGTTCCGGCATGCCCGGCAGGTGATTCCGGAGTGTCCGGCATGTGGTTCTGGCACCTCTGAGAGGTGGTTCCGGCATGCCCGGCAGGTGGTTGCGGCGTGTCTGCCGACTGGTTCTGGCGTAGTCGGCAGGTGATTGTGGCGTGTCCAGCAGGTGGTTCTGAGGAGTGGATCAGGTGGTTCCGGCATACTCTGCAGGTGGTACCGGCGTGTCCGGGACATGGTTCTGGCAAGTCTGAGAGGTGGTTCCGGCATGCCCGACAGGTGATTCCGGAGTTTCCGGCATGTGGTCCTGGCACCTCTGAGAGGTGGTTCCGGCATGCCCGGCAGGTGATTCCGGAGTGTTCGCCAAGTGGTTCTGGCGTAGCCGGCAGGTCATTTTGCATGTCCGGGGGTGGTTCCGGCGAGTCGAGCCGGTGGTTCTGGCGTGTCCAGCAGGTGGTTCTGGCGTGACCGGCACGAGGTTCTGGCACGTCTGAGAGTTGGTTCTGGCATGCCCGACAGGTGATTCCGGAGTGTCCGCCACGTGGTTCTGGCGTACCCGGCAGGTGATTTTGGCGTGTCTGGCAGGTTTTTCTTGCAAGTCGAGCATGTGGCTCAGGCATGCTCAGCAGGTGCTTCCGGCGTGTCTGGCACGTGGTTCTGGTGTGTCTGAGAGCTGGTTCTGGCATGTCCGGCAGATGATTCCGGAGTGTCCACCAAGTGGTTGTGGCATACCTGGCAGGTGATTTTAGCGTGTCAGGTAGGTGGTTCCAGCGAGTCGAGTAGGTGGTTCCGGCGTGCTCGGCAGGTGGTTCAGGCGGGTCTGGCAGGTGGTTTCGGTCTGTTCGGGGTGTGGTTCCGGCGTCTCAGGCACATGGTTCTGGCACGTCTGATAGGTGGTTCCGGCCGGCCCGACAGGTGTTTCCATGGTGTCCGCCAAGTGGTTCTGGCATAGCTGGCAGGTGATGTTTGTGTGACCGGCACGTGGTTCCAGAAAGCCCGGCAGGTGATTCCGAAGAGTTCACCAAATGGTTGTGGCCTAGCCGGCAGGTGATTTCGGCGTGTCCTGCAGGTGGTTTTGGCGAGTCAAGCAGGTCGTTCTGGCGTGCTCGGCAGGTGCTTGCGGTTTCATTGGCATGTGGTTCCGGCATGTCTGAGAGGTGGTTCCGCCATGCCCGGCAGGTGATTCCGGAGTGTTCGCCAAGTGGTTCTGGCGTAGCCAGCAGGTGATTTTGCATGTCCGGCAATGGTTCCGGCGAGTCGAGCCGGTGGTTCCGGCATGTCCGGCAGGTGATTCCGGCATGTCCAGCAGGTGGTTCTGAGAAGTGGATCAGGTGGTTCCGGCAGGCACGGCAGGTGATTCCGGAGTGTCCGGCATGTGATTCTGTCACCTCTGAGAGTTTGTTCTGGCATGCCCGGCAGGTGATACCACAGTGTCCGGCATTTGGTTCTGGCACCTCTGACAGGTGGTTCCGGGATGCCTGGCATGTGATTCCGGAGTGTCTGCCGAGTGGTTCTGGCGTGTCCAGCAGGTGTTTCCGGTCTTTCCGGCAGGTGGTTCTGGCGTGTCCGGCACGACGTTCTGGCACGTCTGAGAGTTGGTTCCGGCATGCCCGACAGGTGATTCCGGAGTGTCCGCCACGTGGTTCTGGCGTACCCGGCAGGTGATTTTGGCGTGTCTGGCAGGTGTTTCTTGCAAGTCGAGCATGTGGCTCAGGCATGATCAGCAGGTGCTTCCGGCCTGTCCGGCACGTGGTTCTGGTGTGTCTGAGAGCTGGTTCTGGCATGTCCGGCAGATGATTCCGGAGTGTCCACCAAGTGGTTGTGGCATACCCGGCAGGTGATTTTAGCGTGTCAGGTAGGTGGTTCCGGCGAGTCGAGTTGGTGGTTCCGGCATGCTCGGCAGGTGGTTCAGGCGGGTCTGGCAGGTGGTTTCGGTCTGTTCGGTGTGTGGTTCCGGCATCTCAGGCACATGGTTCTGGCACGTCTGATAGGTGGTTCCGGCCGGCCCGACAGGTGTTTCCATGGTGTCCGCCAAGTGGTTCTGGAATAGCAGGCAGGTGACGTTGGCGTGACCGGCAGGTGGTTCCAGCCAGCCCGGCAGGTGATTCCGAAGTTTTCACCAAATGGATGTGGCGTAGCCGGAATCTGATTTTTGCATGTCCAGCAGGTGGTTTTGGCGAGTCGAGCAGGTGGTTCTGGCGTGCTCGGCAGGTGCTTCCGGTGTCATTGGCATGTGGTTCCGGCATGTCTGAGAGGTGGTTCCGCCATGCCCGGCAGGTGATTCCGGAGTGTTCGCCAAGTGGTTCTGGCGTAGCCGGCAGGTGATTTTGCATGGCCGGCAATGGTTCCGGCGAGTCGAGCCGGTGGTTCCGGCATGTCCGGCAGGTGGTTCCGGCATGCCCGGCAGGTGATTCCGCAGCCTCCGGCATTTGGTCCTGGCACCTCTGAGAGGTGGTTCAGGCATGCCCGACAGGTGATTCCGGAGTGTTCGCCAAGTGGTTCTGGCGTTGCCGGCAGGTCATTTTGCATGTCTAGCGGTGGTTCCGGTGAGTCGAGCCGGTGGTTCCGGCGTAGCCGGCAGTTGCTCTTGGCGTGTCCACTAGGTGGTTCTGGGGAGTGGATCAGCTGGTTCCGGCATACTCGGCAGGTGGTACCGGCGTGTCCAGAACATGGTTCTGGCAAGTCTGAGAGGTGGTTCCGTCACGCCCGACAGGTGATTCCGGAGCGTCCGCCAAGTGTTTCTGGCGTACCCGGCAGGTGATTTTGGCATGTCCGACTGGTGTTTCTTGCGAGTCGAGCAGGTGGCTCAGGCATGCTCAGCTGGTGCTTCCGGCGTCTCTGGCACGTGGTTCTGGTGTGTCTGAGAGCTGGTTCTGGCATGTCCGGCAGATGATTCCGGAGTGTCCACCAAGTGGTTCTGGTATACCTGGCAGGTGATTTTGGCATTTCAGGAAGGTGGTTCCGGCAAGTTGAGCAGGTGGATCAGGCGTGCTCGCCAGGGGGTTCATGCGGGTCTGGCAGGTGGTTTCGGTCTGTTCGGGGAGTGGTTCCGGCATCTCAGGCACATGGTTCTGGCACGTATGATAGGTGGTTCCGGCCGGCCGGACAGGTGTTTCCATGGTGTCCGCCAAGTTGTTCTGGCATAGCTGGCAGGTGATGTTGGCGTAACCGGCAGGTGGTTCCAGACAGCCCGGCAGGTGATTCCGAAGTGTTCACCAAATGCTTGTGGAGTAGCCGGAAGTTGATTTTGGCATGTCCAGCCGGTGGTTTTGGCGAGTCGAGCAGGTGGTTCTGGCGTGCTCGGCAGGTGATTCCGGTGTCATCGGCATGTGGTTCCGGCATGTCTGAGAGGTGGTTCCGCCATGACCGGCAGGTGATTCCGGAGTGTTCCCCAAGTGGTTCTGGCATAGCCGGCAGGTGATTTTGCATGTCCGGCAATGGTTCCGGCGAGTCGAGCCGCTGGTTCCGGCATGTCCGGCAGGTGGTTCCGGCATGCCCGGCAGGTGATTCCGGAGTGTCCGGCATGTGGTTCTGGCACCTCTGAGAGGTGGTTCCGGCATGCCCGGCAGGTGGTTCCGGCGTGTCTGCCGAGTGGTTCTGGCGTAGTCGGCAGGTGATTGTGGCGTGTCCAGCAGGTGGTTCTGAGGAGTGGATCAGGTGGTTCCGGCATACTCGGCAGGTGGTACCGGCGTGTCCGGAACATGGTTCTGGCAAGTCTGAGAGGTGGTTCCGGCATGCCCGACAGGTGATTCCGGAGTGTTCGCCAAGTGGTTCTGGCGTAGCCGGCAGGTCATTTTGCATGTCCGGGGGTGGTTCCGGCGAGTCGCGCCGGTGGTTCTGGCGTGTCCAGCAGGTGGTTCTGGCGTGACCGGCACGAGGTTCTGGCACGTCTGAGATTTGGTTCCGGCATGCCCGACAGGTGATTCCGGAGTGTCCGCCACGTGGTTCTGGCGTACCCGGCAGGTTATTTTGGCGTGTCTGGCAGGTGTTTCTTGCAAGTCGAGCATTTGGCTCAGGCATGCTCAGCAGGTGCTTCCGGCGTGTCAGGCACATGGTTCTGGTGTGTCTGAGAGCTGGTTCTGGCATGTCCGGCAGATGATTCCGGAGTGTCCACCAAGTGGTTGTGGCATACCTGGCAGGTGATTTTAGCGTGTCAGGTAGGTGGTTCCAGCGAGTCGAGTAGGTGGTTCCGGCGTGCTCGGCAGGTGGTTCAGGCGGGTCTGGCAGGTGGTTTCGGTCTGTTCGGGGTGTGGTTCCGGCGTCTCAGGCACATGGTTCTGGCACGTCTGATAGGTGGTTCCGGCCGGCCCGACAGGTGTTTCCATGGTGTCCGCCAAGTGGTTCTGGCATAGCTGGCAGGTGATGTTTGTGTGACCGGCACATGGTTCCAGAAAGCCCGGCAGGTGATTCCGAAGAGTTCACCAAATGGTTGTGGCCTAGCCGGCAGGTGATTTCGGCGTGTCCTGCAGGTGGTTTTGGCGAGTCAAGCAGGTCGTTCTGGCGTGCTCGGCAGGTGCTTGCGGTTTCATTGGCATGTGGTTCCGGCATGTCTGAGAGGTGGTTCCGCCATGCCCGGCAGGTGATTCCGGAGTGTTCGCCAAGTGGTTCTGGCGTAGCCGGCAGGTGATTTTGCATGTCCGGCAATGGTTCCGGCGAGTCGAGCCGGTGGTTCTGGCAAGTCCGGCTGGTGATTCCGGCATGTCCAGCAGGTGGTTCTGAGAAGTGGATCAGGTGGTTCCGGCAGGCACGGCAGGTGATTCCGGAGTGTCCGGCATGTGATTCTGTCACCTCTGAGAGGTTGTTCTGGCATGCCCGGCAGGTGATACCACAGTGTCCGGCATTTGGTTCTGGCACCTCTGACAGGTGGTTCCGGGATGCCTGGCATGTGATTCCGGAGTGTCTGCCGAGTGGTTCTGGCGTGTCCAGCAGGTGTTTCCGGTCTTTCCGGCAGGTGGTTCTGGCGTGTCCGGCACGAGGTTCTGGCACGTCTGAGAGTTGGTTCCGGCATGCCCGACAGGTGATTCCGGAGTGTCCGCCACGTGGTTCTGGCGTACCCGGCAGGTGATTTTGGCGTGTCTGGCAGGTGTTTCTTGCAAGTCGAGCATGTGGCTCAGGCATGATCAGCAGGTGCTTCCGGCCTGTCCGGCACGTGGTTCTGGTGTGTCTGAGAGCTGGTTCTGGCATGTCCGGCAGATTATTCCGGAGTGTCCACCAAGTGGTTGTGGCATACCCGGCAGGTGATTTTAGCGTGTCAGGTAGGTGGTTCCGGCGAGTCGAGTTGGTGGTTCCGGCATGCTCGGCAGGTGGTTCAGGCGGGTCTGGCAGGTGGTTTCGGTCTGTTCGGTGTGTGGTTCCGGCATCTCAGGCACATGGTTCTGGCACGTCTGATAGGTGGTTCCAGCCGGCCCGACAGGTGTTTCCATGGTGTCCGCCAAGTGGTTCTGGAATAGCAGGCAGGTGACGTTGGCGTGACCGGCAGGTGGTTCCAGCCAGCCCGGCAGGTGATTCCGAAGTTTTCACCAAATGGTTGTGGCGTAGCCGGAATCTGATTTTTGCATGTCCAGCAGGTGGTTTTGGCGAGTCGAGCAGGTGGTTCTGGCGTGCTCGGCAGGTGCTTCCGGTGTCATTGGCATGTGGTTCCGGCATGTCTGAGAGGTGGTTCCGCCATGCCCGGCAGGTGATTCCGGAGTGTCCACCAAGTGGTTCTGGTAGACCTGGCAGGTGATTTTGGCGTGTCTGGAAGGTGGTTCCGGCTAGTTGAGCAGGTGGATCAGGCGTGCTCGCCAGGGGGTTCAGGCGGGTCTGGCAGGTGGTTTCGGTCTGTTCGGGGAGTGGTTCCGGCATCTCAGGCACATGGTTATGACACGTCTGAGAGGTGTTTCCGGCCGGCCGGAGAGGTGTTTCCGGAGTGTCCGCCTTGTCGTTCTGGCGTAGCTGAAAGGTGATGTTGGCGTGACCGGCAGGTGGTTCCAGCCAGCCCGGCAGGTGATTCCGGAGTGTCTGCCGAGTGGTTCTGGCGTAGCCGGCAGGTGATTTTGGCGTGTCCAGCAGGTGGTTCCGGCGAGCTCGGCAGGTGGTACCGGCGTGTCCGGAACACGGTTCTGGCACATCTGAGAGATGGTTCCGGCATGCCCGGCAGGTTACTCCGGAGTGTCCGGCATGTGGTTCTGGCACCTCTGAGAGGTGGTTCTGGCATGCCCGGCAGGTGATACCGGAGTGTCCAGCATTTGGTTCTTGCACCTGTGAGATATGGTTCCGGCATGTCCAGCAGGTGATTCCGGAGTGTCCGGCATGTGGTTCTGGCACCTCTGAGAGGTGGTTCCGGCATGCCCGGCAGGTGATACCGTAGTGTTCGCAAAGTGGTTCTGGCGTAGCCGGCAGGTGATTTTGCATGTCCGGCAATGGTTCCGGCGAGTCGAGCCGGTGGTTCCGGAATGTCCGGCAGGTGGTTCCGGCATGTCCGGCAGGTGGTTCCGTCATGTCCAGCACATGGTTCGAGCATGCCCGGCAGGTGATTCCGGAGTGTCCGGCATGTGGTTCTGGCAGCTCTGAGAGGTGGTTCCGGAATGCCTGGCCTGTGATTCCGGAGTGTCTGCCGACTGGTTCTGGCGTAGCCGGCAGTTGATTTTGGCGTGACCACTAGGTGGTTCTGGGGAGTGGATCAGCTGGTTCCGGCATACTCGGCAGGTGGTACCGGCGTGTCCAGAACATGGTTCTGGCAAGTCTGAGAGGAGGTTCCGGCACGCCCGACAGGTGATTCCGGAGTGTTCCCCAAGTGGTTCTGGCATAGCCGGCAGGTGATTTTGCATGTCCGGCAATGGTTCCGGCGAGTCGAGCCGGTGGTTCCGGCGTGTCCAGCAGGTGTTTCCGGGGTGCCCAGCAGGTGGTTCCGGAGTGTCTGCCGAGTGGTTCTGGCATAGCCGGCAGGTGATTCTGGGGTGTCCAGCAGGTGGTTCTGGGGAGTGGATCAGCTGGTTCTGGCATACTCGGCAGGTGGTACCGGTGTGTCCGAAACATGGTTCTGGCAAGTCTGAGAGGTGGTTCCGGCATGCCCCGCAGGTGGTTCCGGAGTGTCCAGCATGTGGTTCTGGCACCTCTGAGAGGTGGTTCCGGCATGCCCGGCAGGTGATAACGGAGTTGCCGGCATGTGGTTCTGGCACCTCTGAGAGGTGGTTCCGGCATGCCCGTCAGGTGATTCCGGAGTGTTCGCAAACTGGTTCTGGCGTAGCCGGCAGGTCATATTGCTTGTCCGGCGGTGGTTCCGGCGAGTCGAGCCGGTGGTTCCGGCGTAGCCGGCAGTTGATTTTGGCGTGTCCACTAGGTGGTTCTGGGGAGTGGATCAGCTGGTTCCGGCATACTCGGCAGGTGGTCCTGGCGTGTCCAGAACATGGTTCTGGCAAGTCTGAGAGGTGGTTCCGGCACGCCCAACAGGTGATTCCGGAGCGTCCGCCAAGTGTTTCTGGCGTACCCGGCAGGTGATATTGGCATGTCCGACAGGTGTATCTTGCGAGTCGAGCAGGTGGTTCTGGCGTGCTCGGCAGGTGCTTCCGGTGTCATTGGCATGTGGTTCCGGCATGTCTGAGAGGTGGTTCCGGCATGCCCGACAGGTGATTCCGGAGTGTCCGCCACGTGGTTCTGGCGTACCCGGCAGGTGATTTTGGCGTGTCTGGCAGGTGTTTCTTGCAAGTCGAGCATGTGGCTCAGGCATGATCAGCAGGTGCTTCCGGCCTGTCCGGCACGTGGTTCTGGTGTGTCTGAGAGCTGGTTCTGGCATGTCCGGCAGATGATTCCGGAGTGTCCACCAAGTGGTTGTGGCATACCCGGCAGGTGATTTTAGCGTGTCAGGTAGGTGGTTCCGGCGAGTCGAGTTGGTGGTTCCGGCATGCTCGGCAGGTGGTTCAGGCGGGTCTGGCAGGTGGTTTCGGTCTGTTCGGTGTGTGGTTCCGGCATCTCAGGCACATGGTTCTGGCACGTCTGATAGGTGGTTCCGGCCGGCCCGACAGGTGTTTCCATGGTGTCCGCCAAGTGGTTCTGGAATAGCAGGCAGGTGACGTTGGCGTGACCGGCAGGTGGTTCCAGCCAGCCCGGCAGGTGATTCCGAAGTTTTCACCAAATGGTTGTGGCGTAGCCGGAATCTGATTTTTGCATGTCCAGCAGGTGGTTTTGGCGAGTCGAGCAGGTGGTTCTGGCGTGCTCGGCAGGTGCTTCCGGTGTCATTGGCATGTGGTTCCGGCATGTCTGAGAGGTGGTTCCGCCATGCCCGGCAGGTGATTCCGGAGTGTTCGCCAAGTGGTTCTGGTGTAGCCGGCAGGTGATTTTGCATGGCCGGCAATGGTTCCGGCGAGTCGAGCCGGTGGTTCCGGCATGTCCGGCAGGTGGTTCCGGCATGCCCGGCAGGTGATTCCGCAGCCTCCGGCATTTGGTCCTGGCACCTCTGAGAGGTGGTTCAGGCATGCCCGACAGGTGATTCCGGAGTGTTCGCCAAGTGGTTCTGGCGTTGCCGGCAGGTCATTTTGCATGTCTAGCGGTGGTTCCGGTGAGTCGAGCCGGTGGTTCCGGCGTAGCCGGCAGTTGCTCTTGGCGTGTCCACTAGGTGGTTCTGGGGAGTGGATCAGCTGGTTCCGGCATACTCGGCAGGTGGTACCGGCGTGTCCAGAACATGGTTCTGGCAAGTCTGAGAGGTGGTTCCGGCACGCCCGACAGGTGATTCCGGAGCGTCCGCCAAGTGTTTCTGGCGTACCCGGCAGGTGATTTTGGCATGTCCGACTGGTGTTTCTTGCGAGTCGAGCAGGTGGCTCAGGCATGCTCAGCTGGTGCTTCCGGCGTCTCTGGCACGTGGTTCTGGTGTGTCTGAGAGCTGGTTCTGGCATGTCCGGCAGATGATTCCGGAGTGTCCACCAAGTGGTTCTGGTATACCTGGCAGGTGATTTTGGCATTTCAGGAAGGTGGTTCCGGCAAGTTGAGCAGGTGGATCAGGCGTGCTCGCCAGGGGGTTCATGCGGGTCTGGCAGGTGGTTTCGGTCTGTTCGGGGAGTGGTTCCGGCATCTCAGGCACATGGTTCTGGCACGTATGATAGGTGGTTCCGGCCGGCCGGACAGGTGTTTCCATGGTGTCCGCCAAGTGGTTCTGGCATAGCTGGCAGGTGATGTTGGCGTAACCGGCAGGTGGTTCCAGACAGCCCGGCAGGTGATTCCGAAGTGTTCACCAAATGCTTGTGGAGTAGCCGGAAGTTGATTTTGGCATGTCCAGCCGGTGGTTTTGGCGAGTCGAGCAGGTGGTTCTGGCGTGCTCGGCAGGTGATTCCGGTGTCATCGGCATGTGGTTCCGGCATGTCTGAGAGGTGGTTCCGCCATGACCGGCAGGTGATTCCGGAGTGTTCCCCAAGTGGTTCTGGCATAGCCGGCAGGTGATTTTGCATGTCCGGCAATGGTTCCGGCGAGTCGAGCCGCTGGTTCCGGCATGTCCGGCAGGTGGTTCCGGCATGCCCGGCAGGTGATTCCGGAGTGTCCGGCATGTGGTTCTGGCACCTCTGAGAGGTGGTTCCGGCATGCCCGGCAGGTGGTTCCGGCGTGTCTGCCGAGTGGTTCTGGCGTAGTCGGCAGGTGATTGTGGCGTGTCCAGCAGGTGGTTCTGAGGAGTGGATCAGGTGGTTCCGGCATACTCGGCAGGTGGTACCGGCGTGTCCGGAACATGGTTCTGGCAAGTCTGAGAGGTGGTTCCGGCATGCCCGACAGGTGATTCCGGAGTGTTCGCCAAGTGGTTCTGGCGTAGCCGGCAGGTCATTTTGCATGTCCGGGGGTGGTTCCGGCGAGTCGCGCCGGTGGTTCTGGCGTGTCCAGCAGGTGGTTCTGGCGTGACCGGCACGAGGTTCTGGCACGTCTGAGATTTGGTTCCGGCATGCCCGACAGGTGATTCCGGAGTGTCCGCCACGTGGTTCTGGCGTACCCGGCAGGTTATTTTGGCGTGTCTGGCAGGTGTTTCTTGCAAGTCGAGCATTTGGCTCAGGCATGCTCAGCAGGTGCTTCCGGCGTGTCAGGCACATGGTTCTGGTGTGTCTGAGAGCTGGTTCTGGCATGTCCGGCAGATGATTCCGGAGTGTCCACCAAGTGGTTGTGGCATACCTGGCAGGTGATTTTAGCGTGTCAGGTAGGTGGTTCCAGCGAGTCGAGTAGGTGGTTCCGGCGTGCTCGGCAGGTGGTTCAGGCGGGTCTGGCAGGTGGTTTCGGTCTGTTCGGGGTGTGGTTCCGGCGTCTCAGGCACATGGTTCTGGCACGTCTGATAGGTGGTTCCGGCCGGCCCGACAGGTGTTTCCATGGTGTCCGCCAAGTGGTTCTGGCATAGCTGGCAGGTGATGTTTGTGTGACCGGCACATGGTTCCAGAAAGCCCGGCAGGTGATTCCGAAGAGTTCACCAAATGGTTGTGGCCTAGCCGGCAGGTGATTTCGGCGTGTCCTGCAGGTGGTTTTGGCGAGTCAAGCAGGTCGTTCTGGCGTGCTCGGCAGGTGCTTGCGGTTTCATTGGCATGTGGTTCCGGCATGTCTGAGAGGTGGTTCCGCCATGCCCGGCAGGTGATTCCGGAGTGTTCGCCAAGTGGTTCTGGCGTAGCCGGCAGGTGATTTTGCATGTCCGGCAATGGTTCCGGCGAGTCGAGCCGGTGGTTCTGGCAAGTCCGGCTGGTGATTCCGGCATGTCCAGCAGGTGGTTCTGAGAAGTGGATCAGGTGGTTCCGGCAGGCACGGCAGGTGATTCCGGAGTGTCCGGCATGTGATTCTGTCACCTCTGAGAGGTTGTTCTGGCATGCCCGGCAGGTGATACCACAGTGTCCGGCATTTGGTTCTGGCACCTCTGACAGGTGGTTCCGGGATGCCTGGCATGTGATTCCGGAGTGTCTGCCGAGTGGTTCTGGCGTGTCCAGCAGGTGTTTCCGGTCTTTCCGGCAGGTGGTTCTGGCGTGTCCGGCACGAGGTTCTGGCACGTCTGAGAGTTGGTTCCGGCATGCCCGACAGGTGATTCCGGAGTGTCCGCCACGTGGTTCTGGCGTACCCGGCAGGTGATTTTGGCGTGTCTGGCAGGTGTTTCTTGCAAGTCGAGCATGTGGCTCAGGCATGATCAGCAGGTGCTTCCGGCCTGTCCGGCACGTGGTTCTGGTGTGTCTGAGAGCTGGTTCTGGCATGTCCGGCAGATTATTCCGGAGTGTCCACCAAGTGGTTGTGGCATACCCGGCAGGTGATTTTAGCGTGTCAGGTAGGTGGTTCCGGCGAGTCGAGTTGGTGGTTCCGGCGTGCTCGGCAGGTGGTTCAGGCGGGTCTGGCAGGTGGTTTCGGTCTGTTCGGTGTGTGGTTCCGGCATCTCAGGCACATGGTTCTGGCACGTCTGATAGGTGGTTCCAGCCGGCCCGACAGGTGTTTCCATGGTGTCCGCCAAGTGGTTCTGGAATAGCAGGCAGGTGACGTTGGCGTGACCGGCAGGTGGTTCCAGCCAGCCCGGCAGGTGATTCCGAAGTTTTCACCAAATGGTTGTGGCGTAGCCGGAATCTGATTTTTGCATGTCCAGCAGGTGGTTTTGGCGAGTCGAGCAGGTGGTTCTGGCGTGCTCGGCAGGTGCTTCCGGTGTCATTGGCATGTGGTTCCGGCATGTCTGAGAGGTGGTTCCGCCATGCCCGGCAGGTGATTCCGGAGTGTCCACCAAGTGGTTCTGGTAGACCTGGCAGGTGATTTTGGCGTGTCTGGAAGGTGGTTCCGGCTAGTTGAGCAGGTGGATCAGGCGTGCTCGCCAGGGGGTTCAGGCGGGTCTGGCAGGTGGTTTCGGTCTGTTCGGGGAGTGGTTCCGGCATCTCAGGCACATGGTTATGACACGTCTGAGAGGTGTTTCCGGCCGGCCGGAGAGGTGTTTCCGGAGTGTCCGCCTTGTCGTTCTGGCGTAGCTGAAAGGTGATGTTGGCGTGACCGGCAGGTGGTTCCAGCCAGCCCGGCAGGTGATTCCGGAGTGTCTGCCGAGTGGTTCTGGCGTAGCCGGCAGGTGATTTTGGCGTGTCCAGCAGGTGGTTCCGGCGAGCTCGGCAGGTGGTACCGGCGTGTCCGGAACACGGTTCTGGCACATCTGAGAGATGGTTCCGGCATGCCCGGCAGGTTACTCCGGAGTGTCCGGCATGTGGTTCTGGCACCTCTGAGAGGTGGTTCTGGCATGCCCGGCAGGTGATACCGGAGTGTCCAGCATTTGGTTCTTGCACCTGTGAGATATGGTTCCGGCATGTCCAGCAGGTGATTCCGGAGTGTCCGGCATGTGGTTCTGGCACCTCTGAGAGGTGGTTCCGGCATGCCCGGCAGGTGATACCGTAGTGTTCGCAAAGTGGTTCTGGCGTAGCCGGCAGGTGATTTTGCATGTCCGGCAATGGTTCCGGCGAGTCGAGCCGGTGGTTCCGGAATGTCCGGCAGGTGGTTCCGGCATGTCCGGCAGGTGGTTCCGTCATGTCCAGCACATGGTTCGAGCATGCCCGGCAGGTGATTCCGGAGTGTCCGGCATGTGGTTCTGGCAGCTCTGAGAGGTGGTTCCGGAATGCCTGGCCTGTGATTCCGGAGTGTCTGCCGACTGGTTCTGGCGTAGCCGGCAGTTGATTTTGGCGTGACCACTAGGTGGTTCTGGGGAGTGGATCAGCTGGTTCCGGCATACTCGGCAGGTGGTACCGGCGTGTCCAGAACATGGTTCTGGCAAGTCTGAGAGGAGGTTCCGGCACGCCCGACAGGTGATTCCGGAGTGTTCCCCAAGTGGTTCTGGCATAGCCGGCAGGTGATTTTGCATGTCCGGCAATGGTTCCGGCGAGTCGAGCCGGTGGTTCCGGCGTGTCCAGCAGGTGTTTCCGGGGTGCCCAGCAGGTGGTTCCGGAGTGTCTGCCGAGTGGTTCTGGCATAGCCGGCAGGTGATTCTGGGGTGTCCAGCAGGTGGTTCTGGGGAGTGGATCAGCTGGTTCTGGCATACTCGGCAGGTGGTACCGGTGTGTCCGAAACATGGTTCTGGCAAGTCTGAGAGGTGGTTCCGGCATGCCCCGCAGGTGGTTCCGGAGTGTCCAGCATGTGGTTCTGGCACCTCTGAGAGGTGGTTCCGGCATGCCCGGCAGGTGATAACGGAGTTGCCGGCATGTGGTTCTGGCACCTCTGAGAGGTGGTTCCGGCATGCCCGTCAGGTGATTCCGGAGTGTTCGCAAACTGGTTCTG
This sequence comes from Equus caballus, assembly GCF_041296265.1. Taxonomy (NCBI): domain Eukaryota; kingdom Metazoa; phylum Chordata; class Mammalia; order Perissodactyla; family Equidae; genus Equus; species Equus caballus. Next base: position 4,960,308 of record NW_027222395.1, read on the forward strand.
GCGTAGCCGGCAGGTCATATTGCTTGTCCGGCGGTGGTTCCGGCGAGTCGAGCCGGTGGTTCCGGCGTAGCCGGCAGTTGATTTTGGCGTGTCCACTAGGTGGTTCTGGGGAGTGGATCAGCTGGTTCCGGCATACTCGGCAGGTGGTCCTGGCGTGTCCAGAACATGGTTCTGGCAAGTCTGAGAGGTGGTTCCGGCACGCCCAACAGGTGATTCCGGAGCGTCCGCCAAGTGTTTCTGGCGTACCCGGCAGGTGATATTGGCATGTCCGACAGGTGTATCTTGCGAGTCGAGCAGGTGGTTCTGGCGTGCTCGGCAGGTGCTTCCGGTGTCATTGGCATGTGGTTCCGGCATGTCTGAGAGGTGGTTCCGGCATGCCCGGCAGGTGATTCCGGAGTGTCTGCCTTGAGGTTCTGGCGTAGCTGGCAGGTGATTTTGGCGTGTCCAGCAGGTGGTTCTGGCGAGCTCGGCAGGTGGTACCAGCGTGTCCGGAACATGGTTCTGGCACGTCTGAGAGATGGTTCCGGCATGCCCGGCAGGTGATTCCGGAGTGTCCGGCATGTGGTTCTGGCACCTCTGAGAGGTGGTTCCGGCATGCCCGGCAGGTGGTTCCGGAGTGTCTGCCGAGTGGTTCTGGCGTAGTCGGCAGGTGATTCTGGCGTGTCCAGCAGGTGGTTCTGGGGAGTGGATCAGGTGGTTCCGGCATACTCGGCAGGTGGTACCAGCGTGTCCGGAACATGGTTCTGGGAAGTCTGAGAGGTGGTTCCGGCATGCCCGACAGGTGATTCCGGAGTGTTCGCCAAGTGGTTCTGGCGTAGCCATCAGGTCATTTTGCATGTCCGGCGGTGGTTCCGGCGAGTCGAGCCGGTGGTTCCGGCATGTCCGGCAGGTATTTCCGGGCTGTCCGGCAGGTGGTTGTGGCGTGTCCGGCACGAGGTTCTGGCACGTCTGAGAGTTGGTTCCGGCATGCCCGAACGGTGATTCCGGAGTGTCTGGCATGTGGTTCTGGCACCTCTGAGAGGTGGTTACGGCATGCACGGCAGGTGATACCGGAGTCCCCGGCATTTGGTTCTGGCACCTCTGAGAGGTGGTTCCGGAATGCCTGGCCTGTGATTCCGGAGTGTCTGCCGAGTGGTTCTGGCGTAGCCGGCAGTTGATTTTGGCGTGTCCACTAGGTGGTTCTGGGGAGTAGATCAGCTGGTTCCGGCATACTCGGCAGGTGGTACCGGCGTGTCCAGAACATGGTTCTGGCACGTCTGAGAGGAGGTTCCGGCACGCCCGACAGGTGATTCCGGAGCGTCCGCCAAGTGTTTCTGGCGTACCCGGCAGGTGATATTGGCATGTCCGACAGGTGTATCTTGCGAGTCGAGCAGGTGGTTCTGGCGTGCTCGGCAGGTGCTTCCGGTGTCATTGGCATGTGGTTCCGGCATGTCTGAGAGGTGGTTCCGGCATGCCCGGCAGGTGGTTCCGGAGAGTCTGCCGAGTGGTTCTGGAGACAGCCCGGCAGGTGATTCCGAAGAGTTCACCAAATGGTTGTGGCGTAGCCGGCAGGTTATTTTGGCGTGTCAGGAAGTTGGTTCCGGCTAGTTGAGCAGGTGGATCAGGCGTGCTCGCCAGGGGGTTCAGGCGGGTCTGGCAGGTGGTTTCGGTCTGTTCGGGGAGTGGTTCCGGCATCTTAGGCACATGGTTCTGGCACGTCTGAGAGGTGGTTCCGGCCAGCCGGAGAGGTGTTTCCGGAGTGTCCGCCAAGTGGTTCTGGCGTAGCTGAAAGGTGATGTTGGCGTGACTGGCAGGTGGTTCCAGGCAGCCCGGCACGTGATTCCGGAGTGTCTGCCGTGTCGTTCTGGCGTAGCTGGCAGGTGATTTTGGCGTGTCCAGCAGGTGGTTCTGGTGAGCTCAGCAGGTGGTACCAGCGTGTCCGGAACATGGTTCTGGCACGTCTGAGAGATGGTTCCGGCATGCCCGGCAGGTGATTCCGGAGTGTCCGACATGTGGTTTTGGCACCTGTGAGAGGTGGTTCCGGCATGCCCGGAAGGTGGTTCCGGAGTGTCTACCGAGTGGTTCTGGCGTAGTCGGCAGGTGATTCTGGCGTGTCCAGCAGGTGGTTCTGGGGAGTGGATCAGGTGGTTCTGGCATACTCTGCAGGTGGTACCGGCGTGTCCGGAGCATGGTTCTGGCAAGTCTGAGAGGTGGTTCCGGCATGCCGGACAGTTGATTCCGGAGTGTTCGCCAAGTGGTTCTGGTGTAGCCGGCTGGTCATTTTGCATGTCAGGCGGTGGTTCCGGCGAGTCGAGCCGGTGGTTCCGGCGTGTCCGGCAGGTGGATCTGGCGTGACCGGCACGAGGTTCTGGCACGTCTGAGAGTTGGTTCCGGCATGCCCGACAGGTGATTCCGGAGTGTCCGCCACGTGGTTCTGGCGTACCCGGCAGGTGATTTTGGTGTGTCTGGCAGGTGTTTCTTGCAAGTCGAGCATTTGGCTCAGGCATGCTCAGCAGGTGCTTCCAGCGTGTCTGGCACGTGGTTCTGGTGTGTCTGAGATCTGGTTCTGGCATGTCCGGCAGATGATTCCGGATTGTCCACCAAGTGGTTGTGGCATACCCGGCCGGTGATTTTAGCATGTCAGGTAGGTGGCTCCAGCGAGTCGAGAAGGTGGTTCCAGTGTGCTCGGCAGGTGGTTCAGGCGGGTCTGGCAGGTGGTTTCGGTCTGTTCGGGGTGTGGTTCCAGCATCTCAGGCACATGGTTCTGGCTCGTCAGATAGGTGGTTCCGGCCGGCCCGACAGGTGTTTCCATGGTGTCCGCCAAGTGGTTCTGTCATAGCTGGCAGGTGATGTTGGCGTGACCGGCAGGTGGTTCCAGCCAGCCCGGCAGGTGATTCCGAAGTGTTCACCAAATGGTTGTGGCGTAGCCGGAAGGTGATTTTGGCGTGTCCAGAAGGTGGTTTTGGCGAGTCGAGCAGGTGATTCTGGCGTGCTCGGCAGGTGCTTCCGGTGTCATTGGCATGTGGTTCCGGCATGTGTGAGAAGTGGTTCCGCCATGCCCGGCAGGTGATTCCGGAGTGTTCCCCAAGTGGTTCTGGCATAGCCGACAGGTGATTTTGCATGTCCGGCAATGGTTCCGGCGAGTCGAGCCGGTGGTTCCGGCAAGTCCGGCAGGTGATTCCGGCATGTCCAGCAGGTTGTTCCGGCATGCCCGGCAGGTGATACCGGAGTGTCCGGCATTTGGTTCTGGCTCCTCTGAGAGGTGGTTCCGGATGCCTGGCATGTGATTCCGGAGTGTCTGCCTTGAGGTTCTGGCGTAGCTGGCAGGTGATTTTGGCGTGTCCAGCAGGTGGTTCTGGCGAGCTCGGCAGGTGGTACCAGCGTGTCCGGAACATGGTTCTGGCACGTCTGAGAGATGGTTCCGGCATGCCCGGCAGGTGATTCCGGAGTGTCCGGCATGTGGTTCTGGCACCTCTGAGAGGTGGTTCCGGCATGCCCGGCAGGTGGTTCCGGAGTGTCTGCCGAGTGGTTCTGGCGTAGTCGGCAGGTGATTCTGGCGTGTCCAGCAGGTGGTTGTGGGGAGTGGATCAGGTGGTTCCGGCATACTCGGCAGGTGGTACCAGCGTGTCCGGAACATGGTTCTGGGAAGTCTGAGAGGTGGTTCCGGCATGCCCGACAGGTGATTCCGGAGTGTTCGCCAAGTGGTTCTGGCGTAGCCGTCAGGTCATTTTGCATGTCCGGCGGTGGTTCCGGCGAGTCGAGCCGGTGGTTCTGGCATGTCCGGCAGGTATTTCCGGGCTGTCCGGCAGGTGGTTCTGGCGTGTCCGGCACGAGGTTCTGGCACGTCTGAGAGTTGGTTCCGGCATGCCCGAACGGTGATTCCGGAGTGTCTGGCATGTGGTTCTGGCACCTCTGAGAGGTGGTTACGGCATGCACGGCAGGTGATACCGGAGTCCCCGGCATTTGGTTCTGGCACCTCTGAGAGGTGGTTCCGGAATGCCCGGCATGCGATTCCGGAATGTCTGCCAAGTGGTTCTGGCGTAGCCGGCAGTTGATTTTGGCGTGTCCACTAGGTGGTTCTGGGGAGTGGATCAGCTGGTTCCGGCATACTCGGCGGGTGGTACCGGCGTGTCCAGAACATGGTTCTGGCAAGTCTGAGAGGAGGTTCCGGCACGCCCGACAGGTGATTCCGGAGCGTCCGCCAAGTGTTTCTGGCATACCCGGCAGGTGATTTTGGCATGTCCGACAGGTGTATCTTGCGAGTCGAGCAGGTGGCTCAGGCATGCTCAGCTGGTGCTTCCGGCGTCTCTGGCACGTGGTTCTGGTGTGTCTGAGAGCTGGTTCTGGCATGTCCGGCAGATGATTCCGGAGTGTCCACCAAGTGGTTCTGGTAGACCTGGCAGGTGATTTTGGCGTGTCTGGAAGGTGGTTCCGGCTAGTTGAGCAGGTGGATCAGGCGTGCTCGCCAGGGGGTTCAGGCGGGTCTGGCAGGTGGTTTCGGTCTGTTCGGGGAGTGGTTCCGGCATCTCAGGCACATGGTTATGACACGTCTGAGAGGTGTTTCCGGCCGGCCGGAGAGGTGTTTCCGGAGTGTCCGCCTTGTCGTTCTGGCGTAGCTGAAAGGTGATGTTGGCGTGACCGGCAGGTGGTTCCAGCCAGCCCGGCAGGTGATTCCGGAGTGTCTGCCGAGTGGTTCTGGCGTAGCCGGCAGGTGATTTTGGCGTGTCCAGCAGGTGGTTCCGGCGAGCTCGGCAGGTGGTACCGGCGTGTCCGGAACACGGTTCTGGCACATCTGAGAGATGGTTCCGGCATGCCCGGCAGGTTACTCCGGAGTGTCCGGCATGTGGTTCTGGCACCTCTGAGAGGTGGTTCTGGCATGCCCGGCAGGTGATACCGGAGTGTCCAGCATTTGGTTCTTGCACCTGTGAGATATGGTTCCGGCATGTCCAGCAGGTGATTCCGGAGTGTCCGGCATGTGGTTCTGGCACCTCTGAGAGGTGGTTCCGGCATGCCCGGCAGGTGATACCGTAGTGTTCGCAAACTGGTTCTGGCGTAGCCGGCAGGTGATTTTGCATGTCCGGCAATGGTTCCGGCGAGTCGAGCCGGTGGTTCCGGAATGTCCGGCAGGTGGTTCCGGCATGTCCTGCAGGTGGTTCCGGCATGTCCAGCACGTGGTTCGAGCATGCCCGGCAGGTGATTCCGGAGTGTCCGGCATGTGGTTCTGGCAGCTCTGAGAGGTGGTTCCGGAATGCCTGGCCTGTGATTCCGGAGTGTCTGCCGACTGGTTCTGGCGTAGCCGGCAGTTGATTTTGGCGTGACCACTAGGTGGTTCTGGGGAGTGGATCAGCTGGTTCCGGCATACTCGGCAGGTGGTACCGGCGTGTCCAGAACATGGTTCTGGCAAGTCTGAGAGGAGGTTCCGGCACGCCCGACAGGTGATTCCGGAGTGTTCCCCAAGTGGTTCTGGCATAGCCGGCAGGTGATTTTGCATGTCCGGCAATGGTTCCGGCGAGTCGAGCCGGTGGTTCCGGCGTGTCCAGCAGGTGTTTCCGGGGTGTCCAGCAGGTGGTTCTGGCGTGTCCGGCACGAGGTTCTGGCACGTCTGAGAGTTGCTTCCGGCATGACCGAAAGGTGATTCCGGAGTGTTCGCCAAGTGGTTCTGGCGTAGCCATCAGGTCATTTTGCATGTCCGGCGGTGGTTCCGGCGAGTCGAGCCGGTGGTTCCGGCATGTCCGGCAGGTATTTCCGGGCTGTCCGGCAGGTGGTTCTGGCGTGTCCGACACGAGGTTCTGGCACGTCTGAGAGTTGGTTCCGGCATGCCCGAATGGTGATTCCGGAGTGTCTGGCATGTGGTTCTGGCACCTCTGAGAGGTGGTTACGGCATGCACGGCAGGTGATACCGGAGTCTCCGGCATTTGGTTCTGGCACCTCTGAGAGGTGGTTCCGGAATGCCTGGCCTGTGATTCCGGAGTGTCTGCCGAGTGGTTCTGGCGTAGCCGGCAGTTGATTTTGGCGTGTCCACTAGGTGGTTCTGGGGAGTGGATCAGCTGGTTCCGGCATACTCGGCAGGTGGTACCGGCGTGTCCAGAACATGGTTCTGGCACGTCTGAGAGGAGGTTCCGGCACGCCCGACAGGTGATTCCGGAGCGTCCGCCAAGTGTTTCTGGCATACCCGGCAGGTGATATTGGCATGTCCGACAGGTGTATCTTGCGAGTCGAGCAGGTGGTTCTGGCGTGCTCGGCAGGTGCTTCCGGTGTCATTGGCATGTGGTTCCGGCATGTCTGAGAGGTGGTTCCGGCATGCCCGGCAGGTGGTTCCGGAGAGTCTGCCGAGTGGTTCTGGAGCCAGCCCGGCAGGTGATTCCGAAGAGTTCACCAAATGGTTGTGGCGTAGCCGACAGGTTATTTTGGCGTGTCAGGAAGTTGGTTCCGGCTAGTTGAGCAGGTGGATCAGGCGTGCTCGCCAGGGGGTTCAGGCGGGTCTGGCAGGTGGTTTCGGTCTGTTCGGGGAGTGGTTCCGGCATCTTAGGCACATGGTTCTGGCACGTCTGAGAGGTGGTTCCGGCCAGCCGGAGAGGTGTTTCCGGAGTGTCCGCCAAGTGGTTCTGGCGTAGCTGAAAGGTGATGTTGGCGTGACTGGCAGGTGGTTCCAGGCAGCCCGGCACGTGATTCCGGAGTGTCTGCCGTGTCGTTCTGGCGTAGCTGGCAGGTGATTTTGGCGTGTCCAGCAGGTGGTTCTGGTGAGCTCAGCAGGTGGTACCAGCGTGTCCGGAACATGGTTCTGGCACGTCTGAGAGATGGTTCCGGCATGCCCGGCAGGTGATTCCGGAGTGTCCGACATGTGGTTTTGGCACCTGTGAGAGGTGGTTCCGGCATGCCCGGAAGGTGGTTCCGGAGTGTCTACCGAGTGGTTCTGGCGTAGTCGGCAGGTGATTCTGGCGTGTCCAGCAGGTGGTTCTGGGGAGTGGATCAGGTGGTTCCGGCATACTCTGCAGGTGGTACCGGCGTGTCCGGAGCATGGTTCTGGCAAGTCTGAGAGGTGGTTCCGGCATGCCGGACAGTTGATTCCGGAGTGTTCGCCAAGTGGTTCTGGTGTAGCCGGCTGGTCATTTTGCATGTCAGGCGGTGGTTCCGGCGAGTCGAGCCGGTGGTTCCGGCGTGTCCGGCAGGTGGATCTGGCGTGACCGGCACGAGGTTCTGGCACGTCTGAGAGTTGGTTCCGGCATGCCCGACAGGTGATTCCGGAGTGTCCGCCACGTGGTTCTGGCGTACCCGGCAGGTGATTTTGGTGTGTCTGGCAGGTGTTTCTTGCAAGTCGAGCATTTGGCTCAGGCATGCTCAGCAGGTGCTTCCAGCGTGTCTGGCACGTGGTTCTGGTGTGTCTGAGATCTGGTTCTGGCATGTCCGGCAGATGATTCCGGATTGTCCACCAAGTGGTTGTGGCATACCCGGCCGGTGATTTTAGCATGTCAGGTAGGTGGCTCCAGCGAGTCGAGAAGGTGGTTCCAGTGTGCTCGGCAGGTGGTTCAGGCGGGTCTGGCAGGTGGTTTCGGTCTGTTCGGGGTGTGGTTCCAGCATCTCAGGCACATGGTTCTGGCTCGTCAGATAGGTGGTTCCGGCCGGCCCGACAGGTGTTTCCATGGTTTCCGCCAAGTGGTTCTGTCATAGCTGGCAGGTGATGTTGGCGTGACCGGCAGGTGGTTCCAGCCAGCCCGGCAGGTGATTCCGAAGTGTTCACCAAATGGTTGTGGCGTAGCCGGAAGGCGATTTTGGCGTGTCCAGAAGGTGGTTTTGGCGAGTCGAGCAGGTGATTCTGGCGTGCTCGGCAGGTGCTTCCGGTGTCATTGGCATGTGGTTCCGGCATGTGTGAGAAGTGGTTCCGCCATGCCCGGCAGGTGATTCCGGAGTGTTCCCCAAGTGGTTCTGGCATAGCCGACAGGTGATTTTGCATGTCCGGCAATGGTTCCGGCGAGTCGAGCCGGTGGTTCCGGCAAGTCCGGCAGGTGATTCCGGCATGTCCAGCAGGTTGTTCCGGCATGCCCGGCAGGTGATACCGGAGTGTCCGGCATTTGGTTCTGGCTCCTCTGAGAGGTGGTTCCGGATGCCTGGCATGTGATTCCGGAGTGTCTGCCGAGTGGTTCTGGCGTAGCCGGCAGTTGATTTTTGCGTGTCCAGGAGGTGGTTCTGGGGAGTGGATCAGGCGGTTCCGGCATACTCGGCAGGTGGTACCGGCGTGTCAGGAACATGGTTCTGGCAAGTCTGAGAGGTGGTTCTGGGATGCCCGACAGGTGATTCTGGAGTGTTCGCCAAGTGCTTCTGGCGTAGCCGACATGTCATTTTGCATGTCCGGCGGTGGTTCCGGCGAGTCGAGCCGGTGGTGCCGGCGTGTCCAGCAGGTGTTTCTGGTCTGTCCGGCAAGTGGTTCTGGCGTGTCCGGCACGAGGTTCTGGCACGTCTGAGAGTTGGTTCCAGCAAACCCGGCAGGTGATTCCGAAGAGTTCACCAAATGGTTGTGGCGTAGCCGGCAGGTGATTTTGGCGTGTCCAGCAGGTGGTTTTGGCGAGTCGAGCAGGTGGTTCTGGCATGCACGGCCGGTGCTTCCGGTGTCATTGACATGTGGTTCCGGCATGTCCGAGAGGTGGTTCCGGCATGCCCGGCAGGTGGTTCCGGAGAGTCTGCCGAGTGGTTCTGGAGCCAGCCCAGCAGGTGATTCTGAAGAGTTCACCAAATGGTTGTGGCGTAGCCGGCAGGTGATTTTGGCGTGTCAGGAAGGTGGTTCCAGCTAGTTGAGCAGGTGGATCAGGCGTGCTCGCCAGTGGGTTCAGGCGGGTCTGGCAGGTGGTTTCGGTCTGTTCGGGGAGTGGTTCCGGCATCTCAGGCACATGGTTCTGACATGTCTGAGAGGTGTTTCCGGCCGGCCGGAGAGGTGTTTCCGGAGTGTCCGCCTTGTCGTTCTGGCGTAGCTGAAAGGTGATGTTGGCGTGACCGGCAGGTGGTTCCAGCCAGCCCGGCATGTGATTCCGGAGTGTCTGCCTTGAGGTTCTGGCGTAGCTGGCAGGTGATTTTGGCGTGTCCAGCAGGTGGTTCTGGCGAGCTCGGCAGGTGGTACCAGCGTGTCCGGAACATGGTTCTGGCACGTCTGAGAGATGGTTCCGGCATGCCCGGCAGGTGATTCCGGAGTGTCCGGCATGTGGTTCTGGCACCTCTGAGAGGTGGTTCCGGCATGCCCGGCAGGTGATAACGGAGTTGCCGGCATGTGGTTCTGGCACCTCTGAGAGGTGGTTCCGGCATGCCCGTCAGGTGATTCCGGAGTGTTCGCCAACTGGTTCTGGCGTAGCCGGCAGGTCATATTGCATGTCCGGCGGTGGTTCCGGCGAGTCGAGCCGGTGGTTCCGGCGTAGCCGGCAGTTGATTTTGGCGTGTCCACTAGGTGGTTCTGGGGAGTGGATCAGCTGGTTCCGGCATACTCGGCAGGTGGTCCCGGCGTGTCCAGAACATGGTTCTGGCAAGTCTGAGAGGTGGTTCCGGCACGCCCAACAGGTGATTCCGGAGCGTCCGCCAAGTTTTTCTGGCGTACCCGGCAGGTGATTTGGCATGTCCGACAGGTGTTTCTTGTAAGTCGAGCAGGTGGCTCAGGCATGCTCAGCTGGTGCTTCCGGCATCTCTGGCACGTGGTTCTGGTGTGTCTGAGAGCTGGTTCTGGCATGTCCGGCAGATGATTCCGGAGTGTCCACCAAGTGGTTCTGGTATATCTGGCAGGTGATTTTGGCGTGTCAGAAGTTGGTTCCAGCTAGTTGAGCAGGTGGATCAGGCGTGCTCGCCAGGGGTTTCAGGCGGGTCTGGCAGGTGGTTTCGGTCTGTTCGGGGAGTGGTTCCGGCATCTCAGGCACATGGTTGTGCCACGTCTGATAGGTGGTTCCGGCCGGCCGGAGAGGTGTTTCCGGAGTGTCCGCCAAGTGGTTCTGGCGTAGGTGAAAGGTGATGTTGGCGTGACCGGCAGGTGGTTCCAGCCAGCCCGGCAGGTGATTCCGGAGTGTCTGCCAAGTGGTTCTGGCGTAGCCTGCAGGTGATATTGGTGTGTCCAGCGGGTGGCTTTGGCGAGTCGAGCAGGTGGTTCTGGCGTGCTCGGCAGGTGCTTCCGGTGTCATTGGCATGTGGTTCCGGCATGTCTGAGAGGTGGTTCCGCCATGCCCGGCAGGTGATTCCGGAGTGTTCACCAAGTGGTTCTGGCGTAGCTGGCAGGTGATTTTGGCGTGTCCAGCAGGTGGTTCCGGCGAGCTCGGCAGGTGGTACCAGCGTGTCCGGAACTTGGTTCTGGCACGTCTGAGAGATGGTTCTGGCATGCCTGGCAGGTGATTCCGGAGTGTCCGGCATGTGGTTATGGCACCTCTGATAGGTGGTTCCGGCATGCCCGGCAGGTGATTCCGGAGTGTCCGGCATGTGGTTCTGGCTAGTCTGAGAGGCTGTTCCGGCATGCCCGACAGGTGATTCCGGAGTGTTCGCCAAGTGGTTCTGGCGTAGCCGGCAGGTGATTTTGGCGTGTCCAGCAGGTGGTTCCGGCGAGCTCGGCAGGTGGTACCGGCGTGTCCGGAACACGGTTCTGGCACATCTGAGAGATGGTTCCGGCATGCCCGGCAGGTTACTCCGGAGTGTCCGGCATGTGGTTCTGGCACCTCTGAGAGGTGGTTCTGGCATGCCCGGCAGGTGATACCGGAGTGTCCAGCATTTGGTTCTTGCACCTGTGAGATATGGTTCCGGCATGCCCAGCAGGTGATTCCGGAGTGTCCGGCATGTGGTTCTGGCACCTCTGAGAGGTGGTTCCGGCATGCCCGGCAGGTGATACCGGAGTGTTCGCAAAGTGGTTCTGGCGTAGCCGGCAGGTGATTTTGCATGTCCGGCAATGGTTCCGGCGAGTCGAGCCGGTGGTTCCGGAATGTCCGGCAGGTGGTTCCGGCATGTCCGGCAGGTGGTTCCGGCATGTCCAGCACGTGGTTCCAGCATGCCCGGCAGGTGATTCCGGAGTGTCCGGCATGTGGTTCTGGCAGCTCTGAGAGGTGGTTCCGGAATGCCTGGCCTGTGATTCCGGAGTGTTTGCCGACTGGTTCTGGCGTAGCCGGCAGGTGATTTTGGTGTGTCCAGCGGGTGGTTTTGGCGAGTCAAGCAGGTGGTTATGGCGTGCTCGGCAGGTGCTTCCGTTGTCATTGGCATGTGGTTCCGGCATGTCTGAGAGGTGGTTCCGCCATGCCCGGCAGGTGATTCCGGAGTGTTCGCCAAGCGGTTCTGGCGTAGCTGGCAGGTGATTTTGGCGTGTCCAACAGGTGGTTCCGGCGAGCTCGGCAGGTGGTACCAGCGTGTCCGGAACTTGGTTCTGGCACGTCTGAGAGATGGTTCCGGCATGCCCGGCAGGTGATTCCGGAGTGTCCGGCATGTGGTTCTGGCAAGTCTGAGAGGCGGTTCCGGCATGCCCTACAGGTGATTCCGGAGTGTTCGCCAAGTGTTTCTGGCGTAGCCGGCAGGTCAATTTGCGTGTCCGGCGGTGGTTCCGGCGAGTCGTGCCGGTGGTTCCGGAGTGTCCGGCAGGTGGTTCTGGCGTGACCGGCACGAGGTTCTGGCACGTCTGAGAGTTGTTTCCGGCATGCCCGACAGGTGATTCCGGAGTGTTCGCCAAGTGGTTCTGGCGTAGCCGTCAGGTGATTTTGCATGTCCGGCAATGGTTCCGGCGAGTCGAGCCGGTGGTTCCGGCATGTCCAGCAGGTGGTTCCGGTATGCCCGGCAGGTGATTCCGGAGTGCCCGGCATGTGGTTTTGGCACCTCTGAGACGTGGTTCCGGCATGCCCGGCAGGTGATTCCGGAGTGCCCGGCATGTCGTTCTGGCACCTCTGAGAGGTGGTTCCGGCAAGCCCAGCAGTTGGTTACGGAGTGTCTGCCAAGTGGTTCTGGAGTAGCCGGCAGGTGATTCTGGCGTATCCAGCAGGTGGTTCTGGGGAGTGGATCAGGTGGTTCCGGCATACTCGGCAAGTGGTACCGGCGTGTCCGGAACATGGTTCTGGCAAGTCTGAGAGGTGGTACCGGCATGCCCGACAGGTGATTCCGGAGTGTTCGCCAAGTGGTTCTGGCGTAGCCGGCAGGTCATTTTGCATGTCCGGCGGTGGTTCCGGCGAGTCGAGCCGGTGGTTGCGGCGTATCCAGCAGGTGTTTCCGGACTGTCCGGCAGGTGATTCTGGGGTGACCGGCACGAGGTTCTGGCACGTCTGAGAGTTGGTTCCGGCATGCCCGACAGGTGATAACAGAGTGTCCGCCACGTGGTTCTGGCATACCCGGCAGGTGATTTTGGCGTGTCTGGCAGGTGTTTCTGGCAAGTCGAGCATTTGGCTCAGGCATGCTCAGCAGGTGCTTCCGGCGTGTCTGGCACGTGGTTCTGGTGTTTCTGAGAGCTGGTTCTGGCATGTCCGGCAGATGATTCCGGAGTGTCCACCAAGTGGTTGTGGCATACCCGGCAGGTGATTTTAGCGTGTCAGGAAGGTGGTTCCGGCTAGTTGAGCAGGTGGATCAGGCGTGCTCGCCAGGGGGTTCAGGCGGGACTGACAGGTGGTTTCGGTCTGTTTGGGGAATGGTTCCGGCATGTCAGGCACATTGTTCTGGCACGTCTGCGAGGTGGTTCCGGACGGCCGGAGAGGTGTTTCCGGAGTGTCCGCCAAGTGGTTCTGGCGTAGCTGAAAGGTGATGTTGGCGTGACCGTCAGGTGGTTCCAGCCAGCCCGGCATTTGATTCCGGAGTGTCTGCCGTATGGTTCTGGCGTAGCTGGCAGGTGATTTTGGCGTGTCCAGCAGGTGGTTCCGGCGAGCTCGGCAGGTGGTACCAGCGTGTCCGGAACATGGTTCTGGCACGTCTGAGAGATGGTTCCGTCATGCCAGGCAGGTGATTCCGGAGTGTCCGGCATGTGGTTCTGGCACCTCTGAGAGGTGGTTCCGGCATGCCCGGCAGGTGATTCCGGAGTGTCCGGCATGTGGTTCTGGCACCCCTGAGAGGTGGTTCCGGCATGCCCGGCAGGTGGTTCCGGAGTGTCTGCCGAGTGGTTCTGGCGTAGTCCGCAGGTAATTCTGGCGTGTCCAGCTGGTGGTTGTGGGGAGTGGATCAGGTGGTTCCGGCATACTCGGCAGGTGGTACCTGCGTGTCCGGAACATGGTTCTGGCACGTCTGAGAGTTGGTTCCGGAATGCCTGGCATGTGATTCCGGAGTGTCTGCCGAGTGGTTCTGGCGTAGCCGGCAGTTGATTTTGGTGTGTCCACTAGGTGGTTCTGGGGAGTGGAGCAGCTGGTTCCGGCATACTCGGCAGGTTGTACCAGCGTGTCCAGAACATGGTTCTGGCAAGTCTGAGAGGTGGTTCCGGCACGCCCGACAGGTGATTCCGGAGCGTCCACCAAGTGTTTCTGGCGTACCCGGCAGGTGATTTTGGCATGTCCGTCAGGTGTTTCTTGCGAGTCGAGCAGGTGGCTCAGGCATGCTCAGCTTGTGCTTCCGGCGTCTCTGGCACGTGGTTCTGGTGTTTCTGAGAGCTGGTTCTGGCATGTCCGGCAGATGATTCCGGAGTGTCCACCAAGTGGTTCTGGTATACCTGCAAGGTGATTTTGGCGTGTCAGGAAGGTGGTTCCGGCTAGTTGAGCAGGTGGATCAGGCGTGCTCGCCAGGGGGTTCAGGCGGGTCTGGCACGTGGTTTCGGGCTGTTCGGGGAGTGGTTCCGGCATCTCAGGCACATGGTTCTGGCACGTCTGAGAGGTGGTTGTGGCCGGCCCGACAGGTGATTCCGGAGTGTCCGCCAAGTGGTTCTGGCGTAGCTGAAAGGTGATGTTGGCGTGACCGGCAGGTGGTTCCAGCCAGCCCGGCAGGTCATTCCGGAGTGTCTGCCAAGTGGTTCTGGCGTAGCCGGCAGGTGATTTTGGCGTGTCCAGCAGGTGGTTCCGGCGAGCTCGGCAGGTGGTATCGGCGAGTCCGGAACATGGTTCTGGCACATCTGAGAGATGGTTCCGGCATGCCCGACAGGTGATTCCAGAGTGTTCGCCAAGTGGTTCTGGCGTAGCCGGCAGGTCATTTTGCATGTCTGGCGGTGGTTCCAGCGAGTCGAGCCGGTGGTTCCGGCGTGTCCAGCAGGTGTTTCCGGTCTGTCCGGCAGGTGGTTCTGGCGTGTCCGGCACGAGGTTCTGGCAAGTCTGAGAGGTGGTTCCGGCACGCCTGACAGGTGATTCCGGAGCGTACGCCAAGTGTTTCTCACGTACCCGGCAGGTGATTTTGGCATGTCCGACAGGTGTTTCTTGCGAGTCGAGCAGGTGGCTCAGGCATGCTCAGCTGGTGCTTCCGGCGTCTCTGGCACGTGGTTCTGGTGTGTCTGAGAGCTGGTTCTGGCATGTCTGGCAGATGATTCCGGAGTGTCCACCAAGTGGTTGTGGCATACCCGGCAGGTGATTTTAGCGTGTCAGGTAGGTGGTTCCGGCGAGTCGAGTAGGTGGTTCCGGCGTGCTCGGCAGGTGGTTCAGGCGGGTCTGGCAGGTGGTTTCGTTTGTTCGGGGTGTGGTTCCGGCATCTCAGGCACATGGTTCTGGCAGGTCTGATAGGTGGTTCCGGCCAGCCCGACTGGTGTTTCCATGGAGTCCGCCAAGTGGTTCTGGCATAGCTGGCAGGTGATGTTGGCGTGACCGGCAGGTGTTTCCAGCCAGCCCGGAAGGTGATTTCGAAGATTTCACCAAATTGTTGTGGCGTAGCCGGCAGGTGATTTTGGCGTGTCCAGCAGGTGGTTTTGGCGAGTCGAGCAGGTGGTTCTGGCGTGCTCGGCAGGTGCTTCCGGTGTCATTGGCATGTGGTTCCGGCATGTCTGAGAGGTGGTTCCGCCATGCCCAGCAGATGATTCCGGAGTGTTCGCCAAGTGGTTCTGGCGTAGTCGGCAGGTGATTTTGCATGTCCGGCAATGGTTCCGGCGAGTCGAGACGATGGTTCCGGCATGTCCGTCAGGTGGTTCCGGCATGCCCGGCAGGTGATTCCGCAGTGTCCGGCATGTGGTTCTGGCACCTCTGAGAGGTGGTCCCGGCATGCCCGGCAGGTGATACCGGAGTGTCCGTCATTTGGTTCTGGCACCTCTGAGAGGTGGTTCCGGAATGCCTGGCATGTGATACCGGAGTGTCTGCCGAGTGGTTCTGGCGTAGCCGGCAGTTGATTTTGGCGTGTCCACTAGGTGGTTCTGGGGAGTGGATCAGCTGGTTCCGACATACTCGGCAGGTGGTACCGGCGTGTACAGAACATGGTTCTGGCAAGTCTGAGAGGTGGTTCCGGCACGCCCGACAGGTGATTCCGGAGCGTCCGCCAAGTGTTTCTGGCGTACCCGGCAGGTGATTTTGGCATGTCCGACAGGTGTTTCTTGCGAGTCGAGCAGGAGGCTGAGGCATGCTCAGATGGCGCTTCCGGCGTCTCTGGCACGTGGTTCTGGTGTGTCTGAGAGCTGGTTCTGGCATGTCCGGCAGATGATTCCGGAGTGTCCACCAAGTGGTTGTGGCATACCTGGCAGGTGAATATAGCGTGTCAGGTAGGTGGTTCCAGAGAGTCGAGTAGGTGTTTCCGGCGTGCTCGGCAGGTGGTTCAGGCGGGTCTGGCAGGTGGTTTCGGTCTGTTCGGGGTGTGGTTCCCGCATCTCAGGCACATGGTCCTGGCATGTCTGATAGGTGGTTCCGGCCGGCCCGACAGGTGTTTCCATGGTGTCCGCCAAGTGGTTCTGGCATAGCTGGCAGGTGATGCTGGCGTGACCGGCAGGTGGTTGCAGCCAGCCCGGCAGGTGATTCCGAAGTGTTCACCAAATGGTTGTGGGGTAGCCGGCAGGTGATTTTGGTGTGTCGAGCAGGTGGTTTTGGCGAGTCGAGCAGGTGGTTCTGGCGTGCTCGGCAGGTGCTTCCGGTGTCATTGGCATGTGGTTCTGGCATGTCTGAGAGGTGGTTCCGCCATGCCCGGCAGGTGATTCCGGAGTGTTCCCCAAGTGGTTCTGGCATAGCCGGCAGGTGATTTTGCATGTCCGGCAATGGTTCCGGCGAGTCGAGCCGCTGGTTCCGGCATGTCCGGCAGGTGGTTCCGGCATGCCCGGCAGGTCATTCCGGAGTGTCCGGCATGTGGTTCTGGCCCCTCTGAGAGGTGGTTCCGGCATGCCCGGCAGGTGATACCGGAGTGTCCAGCATTTGGTT
This sequence comes from Equus caballus, assembly GCF_041296265.1. NCBI lineage: Eukaryota > Metazoa > Chordata > Mammalia > Perissodactyla > Equidae > Equus > Equus caballus. Next base: position 4,976,504 of record NW_027222395.1, read on the forward strand.
CTGGCACCTCTGAGAGGTGGTTCCGGAATGCCTGGCATGTGATTCCGGAGTGTCTGCCGAGTGGTTCTGGCGTAGCCGGCAGTTGATCTTGGCGTGTCCACTAGGTGGTTCTGGGGAGTGGATCTGCTGGTTCCGGCATACTCGGCGGGTGGTACCGGCGTCTCCAGAACATGGTTCTGGCATGTCTGAGAGGTGGTTCCGGCACGCGCGACAGGTGATTCCGGAGCGTCCGCCAAGTGTTTCTGGCGTACCCGGCGGGTGATTTACGCCTGTCCGACAGGTGTATCTTGCGAGTCGAGCAGGTGGCTGAGGCATGCTCAGCTGGTGCTTCCGGCGTCTCTGGCACGTGGTTCTGGTGTGTCTGAGAGCTGGTTCTGGCATCTCCGGCAGATGATTCCGGAGTGTCCACCAAGTGGTTCTTGTATACCTGGCAGGTGATTTTGGCGTGTCAGGAAGTTGGTTCCGGCTAGTTGAGCAGGTGGATCAGGCGTGCTCGCCAGGGGGTTCAGGCGGGTCTGGCAGGTGGTTTCGGTCTGTTCGGGGAGTGGTTCCGGCATCTCAGGCACATGGTTCTGGCACGTCTGAGAGGTGGTTCCGGCATGCCCGACAGGTGATTACGGAGAGACCGCCTCGTGGTTCTGGCGTACCCGGCAGGTGATTTTGGCGTGTCTGGCAGGTGTTTCTTGCAAGTCGAGCATGTGGCTCAGGCATGATCAGCAGGTGCTTCCGGCGTGTCCGGCACGTCGTTCTGGTGTGTCAGAGGGCTGGTTCTGGCATTTCTGGCAGATGATTCCGGAGTGTCCACCAATTGGTTCTGGTAGACCTGGCAGGTGATTTTGGCGTGTCTGGAAGGTGGTTCCGGCTAGTTGAGCAGGTGGATCAGGCGTGCTCGCCATGGGGTTCAGGCGTGTCTGGCAGGTGGTTTCGGTCTGTTCGGGGAGTGGTTCCGGCATCTCAGGCACATGGTTCTGGCACGTCTGAGAGGTGTTTCCGGCGGGCCGGAGAGGTGTTTCCGGAGTGTCCGCCAAGTGGTTCTGGCTTAGCTGAAAGGTGATGTTGGCGTGACCGGCAGGTGGTTCCAGCCAGCCCGGCAGGTGATTCCGGAGTGTCTGCCGTGTGGTTCTGGCGTAGCTGGCAGGTGAATTTGGCGTGTCTGGCAGGTTGTTTTGGCGAGTCAAGCAGGTGGTTCTGGCGTGCTCGGCAGGTGCTTCCGGTGTCATTGGCATGTGGTTCCGGCATGTCTGAGAGGTGGTTCTGCCATTCCCGGCAGATGATTCCGGAGTGTCCACCAAGTGGTTCTGGCATAGCCGGCAGGTGATTTTGCATGTCCGGCAATGGTTCCGGCGAGTCGAGCCGGTGGTTCCGGCATGTCCGGCAGGTGGTTCCGGCATGCCCGGCAGGTGATTCCGGAGTGTCCGGCATGTGGTTCTGGCACCTCTGAGAGGTGGTTCCGGCATGCCCGGCAGGTGATACCGGAGTGTTCGCCAAGTGGTTCTGGCATAGCCGGCAGGTGATTTTGCATGTACGGCAATGGTTCAGGCGAGTCGAGCCGGTGGTTCCGGAATGTCCGGCAGGTGGTTCCGGCATGTCCAGCAGGTGGTTCCGGCATGTCCAGCACGTGGTTCCAGCATGCCCGGCAGGTGATTCCGGAGTGTCCGGCATGTGGTTCTGGCACCTCTGAGAGGTGGTTCAGGCATGCCCGGCAGGTGATACCGGAGTGTCCGGCATTTGGTTCTGGCACCTCTGAGAGGTGGTTCCGGCATGCCCGTCAGGTGATACCGGAGTGTTCACCAAGTGGTTCTGGCGTAGCCGGCAGGTGATTTTGCATTTCCGGCAATGGTTCCGGCGAGTCGAGCCGGTGGTTGCGGAATGTCCGGCAGGTGGTTCTGACATGTCCGGCAGGTGGTTCCGGCATATCCACAACGAGGTTCCAGCATGCCCGGCAGGTGATTCCGGAGTGTCCGGCATTTGGTTCTGGCACCTCAGAGAGGTGGTTCCGGAATGCCTAGCCTGTGATTCCGGAGTGTCTGACAAGTGGTTCTGGCGTAGCCGGCAGTTGATTTTGGCGTGTGCACTAGGTGGTTCTGGGGAGTGCATCAGCTGGTTCCGGCATACTTGGCAGGTGGTACCGGCGTGTCCAGAACATGGTTCTGGCAAGTCTGAGAGGAGGTTGCGGCACGCCCGACAGGTGATTCCGGAGCGTCCGCCAAGTGTTTCTGGCGTACCCGGCAGGTGATTTTGGCATGTCCGACAGGTGTTTCTTGGGAGTCGAGCAGGTAGCTCAGGCATGCTCAACTGGTGCTTCCGGCGTCTCTGGCACGTGGTTCTGGTGTGTCTGAGAGCTGGTTCTGGCATGTCCGGCAGATGATTCCGGAGTGTCCACCAAGTGGTTCTGGTATACCTGGCAGGTGATTTTGGCGTGTCAGGAAGTTGGTTCCGGCTAGTTGAGCAGGTGGATCAGGCGTGCTCGCCAGGGGGTTCAGGCGGGTCTGGCAGGTGGTTTCGGTCTGCTCGGGGAGTGGTTCCGGCATCTCAGGCACATGGTTCTGGCACGTCTGAGAGGTGGTTGCGGCAGGCCCGACAGGTGTTTCCATGGTGTCTGCCAAGTGGTTCTGGCATAGCTGACAGGTGATGTTGGCGTGACCGGCAGGTGGTTCCAGCAAGCCCGGCAGGTGATTCCGAAGAGTTCACCTTATGGTTGTGGCGTAGCCGGCAGGTGATTTTGGCGGGTCCAGCAGGTGGTTTTGGCGAGTCGAGCAGGTGGTTCTGGCGAGCTCGGCAGGTGCTTCCGGTGTCATTGGCATGTGGTTCCGGCATGTCTGAGAGGTGGTTCCAGCATGCCCGGCAGGTGGTTCCGGAGTGTCTGCCGAGTGGTTCTGGAGTAGTCGGCAGGTGATTCTGGTGTGTCCAGCAGGTGGTTCTGGGTAGTGTATCAGGTGGTTCCAGCATACTCGGCAGGTGGTTCTGGCGTGACCGGCACGAGGTTCCGGCATGTCTTAGAGGTGGTTCCGCCATGCCCGGCAGGTGATTCCGGAGTGTTCCCCAAGTGGTTCAGGCATAGCCGGCAGGTGATTTTGCATGTCCGTCAATGGTTCCCGCGAGTCGAGCCGGTGGTTCCGGCATGAACGGCAGGTGTTTCCGGCATGCCCGGCAGGTGATTCCGGAGCATCCGCCAAGTGTTTCTGGCTACCCGGCAGGTGATTCCGGCATGTCCAGCAGGTGGTTCTGGGGAGTGGGTCAGGTGGTTCCGGCAGGCCCGGCAGGTGATTCCGGAGTGTCCGGCATGTGATTCTGGCACCTCTGAGAGGTTGTTCTGGCATGCCCGGCAGGTGATACCGGAGTGTCCGGCATTTGGTCCTGGCACCTCTGAGAGGTGGTTCCGGGATGCCTGGCGTGTGATTCCGGAGTGTCTGCCAAGTGGTTCTGGCGTGTCCAGCAGGTGATTTTGGCATGTCCGACAGGTGTATCTTGCGAGGGGAGCAGGTGGCTCAGGCATGCTCAACTGGTGCTTCCGGAGTCTCCGGCACGTGGTTCTGTTGTGTCTGAGAGCTGGTTTTGGCATGTCTGGCAGATGATTCCGGAGTGTCCACCAAGTGGTTCTGGTATACCTGGCAGGTGATTTTGGCGTGTCAGGAAGGTGGTTCCGGCTAGTTGAGCAGGTGGATCAGGCGTGCTCGCCATGGGGTTCAGGCGGGTCAGGCAGGAGGTTTCGGTCTGTTCGGGGAGTGGTTCCGGCATCTCAGGCACATAGTTCCGGCACGTCTGAGAAATGGTTCCGGCCGCCGCGACAGGTTTTTCCGGAGTGTCCGCCAAGTGGTTCTGGCGTAGCTGAAAGGTGATGTTGGCGTGACTGGCAGGGGGTTCCAGCCAGCCCTGCAGGTGATTCCGGAGTGTCTGCCGCGTGGTTCTTGCGTAGCCGGCAGGTGATTTTGGCGTGTCCAGCAGGTGGTTCCGGCGAGCTCGGCAGGTGGTACCGGCGTGTGAGGAACATGGTTCTGGCACGTCTGAGAGATGGTTCCGGCATGCCCGGCAGGTGATTCCGGAGTGTCCGGCATGTGATTCTGCCACCTCTGAGAGGTGGTTCCGGCATGCCCGGCAGGTGGTTCCGGAGGGTCTGCCAAGTGGTTCTGGCGTAGCCGGCAGGTGATTCTGGCGTGTCCAGCAGGTGGTTCTGGGGAGTGGATCAGGTGGTCCGGCATACTCGGCAGGTGGTACCGGCGTGTCCGAAACATGGTTCTGGAAAGTCTGAGAGCTGGTTCCAGAATGCCCGACAGTTGATTCCGGAGTGTTCGCCAAGTGGTTCTGGCGCAGCCGGCAGGTCATTTTGCATGTCCGGCGGTGGTTCCGGCAAGTCGAGCCGGGGCTTCCGGCGTGTCCAGCAGGTGTTTCTGGTCTGTCCGGCAGGTTGTTCTGGCGTGACTGGCACGAGGTTCTGGCATGTCTGAGACCTGGTTCTGGCATGTCCAGCAGATGATTCCGGAGTGTCCACCAAGTGGTTGTGGCATACCCGGCAGGTGATTTTAGCGTGTCAGGTAGGCGGTTCCGGCGAGTCGAGTAGGTGGTTCCGGCGTGCTCGGCAGGTGGTTCAGGCGGGTCTGGCAGGCGGTATCGGTCTGTTCGGTGTGTGGTTCCGGCATCTCAGGCACATGGTTCTGGCACATCTGATAGGTGGTTCCGGCCAGCCCGACAGGTGTTTCCATGGTCTCCGCCAAGTGGTTCTGGCATAGCTGGCAGGTGATGTTGTCGTGACCGGCAGGTGGTTCCAGCCAGCCCGGCAGGTGATTCGGAAGAGTTCACCAAATGGTTGTGGCGCAGCCGCCAGGTGATTTTGGCGTATCCAGCAGGTGGTTTTGGCGAGTCGAGAAGGTGGTTCTGGCGTGCTCGGCAGGTGCTTCCAGTGTCATTGGCATGTGGTTCCGGCATGTCTGAGAGGTGGTTCCGCCATGCCCGGCAGGTGATTCTGGAGTGTTCGACAAGGGGTTCTGGCGTAGCCGGCAGGTGATTTTGCATGTCCGGCAATGGTTCCGGCGAGTCGAGCCGGTGGTTCCGGCATGTCCAGCAGGTGGTTCCGGCATGCCCGGCAGGTGATTCCGGCATGCTCGGCAGGTGATCCCGGAGTGTCCGGCATGTGGCTCTGGCACCTCTTAGAGGCGGTTCCGGCATGCCCGGCAGGTGATACCGGAGTCTCCGGCATTTGGTTCTGGCACCTCTGAGAGGTGGTTCCGGAATGCCTGGCATGTGATTCCGGAGTGTCTGCCGAGTGGTTCTGGCGTAGCCGGCAGGTGATTTTGCATGTCCAGAAGGTGGTTTTGGCGAGTCGAGCAGGTGGTTCTGGCGTGCTCGGCCTGTGCTTCCGGTGTCATTGGCATGTGGTTCCGGCATGTCTGAGAGGTGGTTCCGCCATGCCCGGCACGTGATTCCGGAGTGTTCGCCAAGTGGTTCTGCCGTAGCCGGCAGGTGATTCTGCATGTCCGGCAATGGTTCCGGAGAGTCGAGCCTGTAGTTCCGGCATGTCCGGCAGGTGGATCCGGCATGCCCGGCAGGTGAATCCGGAGTGTCCGGCATGTGGTTCTGGCACCACTGAGATGTGGTTCCGGCATGCCCGGCAGGTGATACCGGAGTGTTCGGCATTTGGTTCTGGCACCTCTGAGAGGTGGTTCCGGCATGCCCGACAGGTGATTCCGGAGTGTTCGCCAAGTGGTTCAGGCATAGCCGGCAGGTGATTTTGCATGTCCGTCAATGGTTCCCGCGAGTCGAGCCGGTGGTTCCGGCATGAACGGCAGGTGTTTCCGGCATGCCCGGCAGGTGATTCCGGAGTGTCCGCCAAGTGGTTCTGGCGTAGCTGAAAGGTGATGTTGGCGTGACCGGCAGGTGGTTCCAGCCAGCCCGGCATGTGATTCCGGAGTGTCTGCCTTGAGGTTCTGGCGTAGCTGGCAGGTGATTTTGGCGTGTCCAGCAGGTGGTTCTGGCGAGCTCGGCAGGTGGTACCAGCGTGTCCGGAACATGGTTCTGGGACGTCTGAGAGATGGTTCCGGCATGCCCGGCAGGTGATTCCGGAGTGTCCGGCATGTGGTTCTGGCACCTCTGAGAGGTGGTTCCGGCATGCCCGGCAGGTGGTTCCGGAGTGTCTGCCGAGTGGTTCTGGCGTAGTCGGCAGGTGATTCTGGCGTGTCCAGCAGGTGGTTCTGGGGAGAGGATCAGGTGGTTCCGGCATACTCGGCAGGTGGTACCGGCGTGTCCGGAACATGGTTCTGGCAAGTCTGAGAGGCGGTTCCGGCATGCCCCACAGGTGATTCCGGAGTGTTTGCCAAGTGGTTCTGGCGTAGCCGGCAAATCATTTTGCATGTCCGGCGGTGGTTCCGGCGAGTCGATCCGGTGGTTCCGGCATGCCCGGCAGGTGCTTCCGGCGTGTCCGGCACGTGGTTCTGGTGTGTCAGAGGGCTGGTTCTGGCATTTCCGGCAGATGATTCCGGAGTGTCCAGCATATGGTTCTGGCACCTCTGAGAGGTGGTTCCGGCATGCCCGGCAGGTGATACCGGAGTGTCCGGAATGTGGTTCTGGCACCTCTGAGAGGTGGTTCCGGCATGCCCGACAGGTGATTCCGGAGTGTTCGCCAAGTGGTTCTGGCGTAGCCGGCAGGTCATTTTGCATGTCCGGCGGTGGTTCCGGCGAGTCGAGCCGGTGGTTCCGGCGTGTCCAGCAGGTGTTTCCGGTCTGTCCGGCAGGTGGTTTTGGCGTGTCCGGCTCGAGGTTCCGGCACGTCTGAGAGTTGGTTCCGGCATGCCCGACAGGTGATTCCGGAGTGTCCGGCATGTCGTTCTGGCACCTCTGAGAGGTGGTTCCGGAATGCCCGGCATGCGATTCCGGAATGTCTGCCAAGTGGTTCTGGCGTAGCCGGCAGTTGATTTTGGCGTGTCCACTAGGTGGTTCTGGGGAGTGGATCAGCTGGTTCCGGCATACTCGGCGGGTGGTACCGGCGTGTCCAGAACATGGTTCTGGCAAGTCTGAGAGGAGGTTCCGGCACGCCCGACAGGTGATTCCGGAGCGTCCGCCAAGTGTTTCTGGCATACCCGGCAGGTGATTTTGGCATGTCCGACAGGTGTATCTTGCGAGTCGAGCAGGTGGCTCAGGCATGCTCAGCTGGTGCTTCCGGCGTCTCTGGCACGTGGTTCTGGTGTGTCTGAGAGCTGGTTCTGGCATGTCCGGCAGATGATTCCGGAGTGTCCACCAAGTGGTTCTGGTAGACCTGGCAGGTGATTTTGGCGTGTCTGGAAGGTGGTTCCGGCTAGTTGAGCAGGTGGATCAGGCGTGCTCGCCAGGGGGTTCAGGCGGGTCTGGCAGGTGGTTTCGGTCTGTTCGGGGAGTGGTTCCGGCATCTCAGGCACATGGTTCTGACATGTCTGAGAGGTGTTTCCAGCCGGCCGGAGAGGTGTTTCCGGAGTGTCCGCCTTGTCGTTCTGGCGTAGCTGAAAGGTGATGTTGGCGTGACCGGCAGGTGGTTCCAGCCAGCCCGGCAGGTGATTCCGGAGTGTGTGCCGAGTGGTTCTGGCGTAGCCGGCAGGTGATTTTGGCGTGTCCAGCAGGTGGTTCCGGCGAGCTCGGCAGGTGGTACCGGCGTGTCCGGAACACGGTTCTGGCACATCTGAGAGATGGTTCCGGCATGCCCGGCAGGTTACTCCGGAGTGTCCGGCATGTGGTTCTGGCACCTCTGAGAGGTGGTTCTGGCATGCCCGGCAGGTGATACCGGAGTGTCCAGCATTTGGTTCTTGCACCTGTGAGATATGGTTCCGGCATGTCCAGCAGGTGATTCCGGAGTGTCCGGCATGTGGTTCTGGCACCTCTGAGAGGTGGTTCCGGCATGCCCGGCAGGTGATACCGTAGTGTTCGCAAACTGGTTCTGGCGTAGCCGGCAGGTGATTTTGCATGTCCGGCAATGGTTCCGGCGAGTCGAGCCGGTGGTTCCGGAATGTCCGGCAGGTGGTTCCGGCATGTCCGGCAGGTGGTTCCGGCATGTCCAGCACGTGGTTCGAGCATGCCCGGCAGGTGATTCCGGAGTGTCCGGCATGTGGTTCTGGCAGCTCTGAGAGGTGGTTCCGGAATGCCTGGCCTGTGATTCCGGAGTGTCTGCCGACTGGTTCTGGCGTAGCCGGCAGTTGATTTTGGCGTGACCACTAGGTGGTTCTGGGGAGTGGATCAGCTGGTTCCGGCATACTCGGCAGGTGGTACCGGCGTGTCCAGAACATGGTTCTGGCAAGTCTGAGAGGAGGTTCCGGCACGCCCGACAGGTGATTCCGGAGTGTTCCCCAAGTGGTTCTGGCATAGCCGGCAGGTGATTTTGCATGTCCGGCAATGGTTCCGGCGAGTCGAGCCGGTGGTTCCGGCGTGTCCAGCAGGTGTTTCCGGGGTGTCCAGCATGTGGTTCTGGCGTGTCCGGCACGAGGTTCTGGCACGTCTGAGAGTTGGTTCCGGCATGCCCGAAAGGTGATTCCGGAGTGTCCGCCACGTGGTTCTGGCGTACCCGGCAGGTGATTTTGGCGTGTCTGGCAGGTGTTTCTGGCAAGTCGAGCATTTGGCTCAGGCATGATCAGTAGGTGCATCCGGCGTGTCTGGCACGTGGTTCTGGTGTGTCTGAGAGCTGGTTCTGGCATGTCCGGCAGATGATTCCGGAGTGTCCACCAAGTGGTTGTGGCATACCCGGCAGGTGATTTTTGCGTGTCAGGTAGGTGGTTCCGGCGAGTCGAGTAGGTGGTTCCGCCGTGCTCGTCAGGTGGTTCAGGCGGGTCTGGCCGGTGGTTTTGGTCTTTTCAGTGTGTGGTTCCGGCATCTCAGGCACATGGTTCTGGCACGTCTGAGAGGTGGTTCCGGCCGGACCGACAGGTGTTTCCATGGTGTCCGCCAAGTGGTTGTGGCATAGCTGGCAGGTGATGTTGGCGTGACCGGCAGGTGGTTCCAGCCAGCCCGGCAGGTGATTCCGGAGTGTCTGCCGAGTGGTTCTGGCGTAGCCGGCAGGTGATTTTGGCGTGTCCAGCAGGCGGTTTTGGCGAGTCGAGCAGGTGGTTCTGGCGTGCTCGGCAGGTGCTTCCGTTGTCATTGGCATGTGGTTCCGGCATGTCTGAGAGGTGGTTCCGCCATGCCCGGCAGGTGATTCTGGAGTGTTCGCCAAGTGGTTCTGGCGTAGCCGGCAGGTGATTTTGCATGTCCGGCAATGGTTCCGGCGAGTCGAGCCCGTGGTTCCGGCATGTCCAGCAGGTGGTTCCGGCATGCCCAGCAGGTGGTTCCGGAGTGTCTGCCGAGTGGTTCTTGCGTAGCCGGCAGGTGATTCTGGGGTGTCCAGCAGGTGGTTCTGGGGAGTGGATCAGCTGGTTCTGGCATACTCGGCAGGTGGTACCGATGTGTCCGGAACATGGTTCTGGCAAGTCTGAGAGGTGGTTCCGGCATGCCCCGCAGGTGGTTCCAGAGTGTCCAGCATGTAGTTCTGGCACCTCTGAGAGGTGGTTCCGGCATGCCCGGCAGGTGATAACGGAGTTGCCGGCATGTGGTTCTGGCACCTCTGAGAGGTGGTTCCGGCATGCCCGTCAGGTGATTCCGGAGTGTTCGCCAACTGGTTCTGGCGTAGCCGGCAGGTCATATTGCATGTCCGGCGGTGGTTCCGGCGAGTCGAGCCGGTGGTTCCGGCGTAGCCGGCAGTTGATTTTGGCGTGTCCACTAGGTGGTTCTGGGGAGTGGATCAGCTGGTTCCGGCATACTCGGCAGGTGGTCCCGGCGTGTCCAGAACATGGTTCTGGCAAGTCTGAGAGGTGGTTCCGGCACGCCCAACAGGTGATTCCGGAGCGTCCGCCAAGTGTTTCTGGCGTACCCGGCAGCTGATTTCGCATGTCCGACAGGTGTTTCTTGTAAGTCGAGCAGGTGGCTCAGGCATGCTCAGCTGGTGCTTCCGGCGTCTCTGGCACGTGGTTCTGGTGTGTCTGAGAGCTGGTTCTGGCATGTCCGGCAGATGATTCCGGAGTGTCCTCCAAGTGGTTCTGGTATATCTGGCAGGTGATTTTGGCGTGTCAGAAGTTGGTTCCAGCTAGTTGAGCAGGTGGATCAGGCGTGCTCGCCAGGAGTTTCAGGCGGGTCTGGCAGGTGGTTTCGGTCTGTTCGGGGAGTGGTTCCGGCATCTCAGGCACATGGTTGTGCCACGTCTGATAGGTGGTTCCGGCCGGCCGGAGAGGTGTTTCCGGAGTGTCCGCCAAGTGGTTCTGGCGTAGGTGAAAGGTGATGTTGGCGTGACCGGCAGGTGGTTCCAGCCAGCCCGGCAGGTGATTCCGGAGTGTCTGCCGAGTGGTTCTGGCGTAGCCGGCAGGTGATATTGGTGTGTCCAGCGGGTGGCTTTGGCGAGTCGAGCAGGTGGTTCTGGCGTGCTCGGCAGGTGCTTCCGGTGTCATTGGCATGTGGTTCCGGCATGTCTGAGAGGTGGTTCCGCCATGCCCGGCAGGTGATTCCGGAGTGTTCACCAAGTGGTTCTGGCGTAGCTGGCAGGTGATTTTGGCGTGTCCAGCAGGTGGTTCCGGCGAGCTCGGCAGGTGGTACCAGCGTGTCCGGAACTTGGTTCTGGCACGTCTGAGAGATGGTTCTGGCATGCCTGGCATGTGATTCCGGAGTGTCCGGCATGTGGTTATGGCACCTCTGATAGGTGGTTCCGGCATGCCCGGCAGGTGATTCCGGAGTGTCCGGCATGTGGTTCTGGCTAGTCTGAGAGGCGGTTCCGGCATGCCCGACAGGTGATTCCGGAGTGTTCGCCAAGTGGTTCTGGCGTAGCCTGCAGGTCAATTTGCGTGTCCGGCGGTGGTTCCGGCGAGTCGAGCCTGTGGTTCCGGAGTGTCCGGCAGGTGGTTCTGGCGTGACCGGCACGAAGTTCTGGCACGTCTGAGAGTTGTTTCCGGCATGCCCGACAGGTGATTCCGGAGTGTTCGCCAAGTGGTTCTGGCGTAGCCGTCAGGTGATTTTGCATGTCCGGCAATGGTTCCTGCGAGTCGAGCCGGTGGTTCCGGCATGTCCAGCAGGTGGTTCCGGTATGCCCGGCAGGTGATTCCGGAGTGTCCGGCATGTGGTTTTGGCACCTCTGAGACGTGGTTCCGGCATGCCCGGCAGGTGATTCCGGAGTGTCCGGCATGTGGTTCTGGCACCTCTGAGAGGTGGTTCCGGCAAGCCCGGCAGTTGGTTACGGAGTGTCTGCCGAGTGGTTCTGGAGTAGCCGGCAGGTGATTCTGGCGTATCCAGCAGGTGGTTCTGGGGAGTGGATCAGGTGGTTCCGGCATACTCGGCAGGTGGTACCGGCGTGTCCGGAACATGGTTCTGGCAAGTCTGAGAGGTGGTACCGGCATGCCAGACAGGTGATTCCGGAGTGTTCGCCAAGTGGTTCTGGCGTAGCCGGCAGGTCATTTTGCATGTCCGGCGGTGGTTCCGGCGAGTCGAGCCGGTGGTTGCGGCGTATCCAGCAGGTGTTTCCGGACTGTCCGGCAGGTGATTCTGGCGTGACCGGGACGAGGTTCTGGCACGTCTGAGAGTTGGTTCCGGCATGCCCGACAGGTGATTCCAGAGTGTCCGCCACGTGGTTCTGGCATACCCGGCAGGTGATTTTGGCGTGTCTGGCAGGTGTTTCTGGCAAGTCGAGCATTTGGCTCAGGCATGCTCAGCAGGTGCTTCCGGCGTGTCCGGCACGTGGTTCTGGTGTTTCTGAGAGCTGGTTCTGGCATGTCCGGCAGATGATTCCGGAGTGTCCACCAAGTGGTTGTGGCATACCCGGCAGGTGATTTTAGCGAGTCAGGAACGTGGTTCCGGCTAGTTGAGCAGGTGGATCAGGCGTGCTCGCCAGGGGGTTCAGGCGGGTCTGGCAGGTGGTTTCGGTCTGTTCGGGGTGTGGTTCCGGCGTCTCAGGCACATGGTTCTGGCACGTCTGATAGGTGGTTCCGGCAGGCCCGACAGGTGTTTCCATGGTGTCCGCCAAGTGGTTCTGGCATAGCTGGCAGTTGATGTTTGTGTGACCGGCACGTGGTTCCAGAAAGCCCGGCAGGTGATTCCGAAGAGTTCACCAAATGGTTGTGGCCTAGCCGGCAGGTGATTTCGGCGTGTCCTGCAGGTGGTTTTGGCGAGTCAAGCAGGTCGTTCTGGCGTGCTCGGCAGGTGCTTGCGGTTTCATTGGCATGTGGTTCCGGCATGTCTGAGAGGTGGTTCCGCCATGCCCGGCAGGTGATTCCGGAGTGTTCGCCAAGTGGTTCTGGCGTAGCCGGCAGGTGATTTTGCATGTCCGGCAATGGTTCCGGCGAGTCGAGCCGGTGGTTCCGGCATGTCCGGCAGGTGATTCCGGCATGTCCAGCAGGTGGTTCTGAGAAGTGGATCAGGTGGTTCCGGCAGGCACGGCAGGTGATTCCGGAGTGTCCGGCATGTGATTCTGTCACCTCTGAGAGGTTGTTCTGGCATGCCCGGCAGGTGATACCACAGTGTCCGGCATTTGGTTCTGGCACCTCTGACAGGTGGTTCCGGGATGCCTGGCCTGTGATTCCGGAGTGTCTGCCGAGTGGTTCTGGCATGTCCAGCAGGTGTTTCCGGTCTTTCCGGCAGGTGGTTCTGGCGTGTCCGGCACGAGGTTCTGGCACGTCTGAGAGTTGGTTCCGGCATGCCCGACAGGTGATTCCGGAGTGTCCGCCACGTGGTTCTGGCGTACCCGGCAGGTGATTTTGGCGTGTCTGGCAGGTGTTTCTTGCAAGTCGAGCATGTGGCTCAGGCATGATCAGCAGGTGCTTCCGGCCTGTCCGGCACGTGGTTCTGGTGTGTCTGAGAGCTGGTTCTGGCATGTCCGGCAGATTATTACGGAGTGTCCACCAAGTGGTTGTGGCATACCCGGCAGGTGATTTTAGCGTGTCAGGTAGGTGGTTCCGGCGAGTCGAGTTGGTGGTTCCGGCGTGCTCGGCAGGTGGTTCAGGCGGGTCTGGCAGGTGGTTTCGGTCTGTTCGGTGTGTGGTTCCGGCATCTCAGGCACATGGTTCTGGCACGTCTGATAGGTGGTTCCGGCCGGACCGACAGGTGTTTCCATGGTGTCCGCCAAGTGGTTCTGGCATAGCAGGCAGGTGACGTTGGCGTGACCGGCAGGTGGTTCCAGCCAGCCCGGCAGGTGATTCCGAAGTTTTCACCAAATGGTTGTGGCGTAGCCGGAATCTGATTTTTGCATGTCCAGCAGGTGGTTTTGGCGAGTCGAGCAGGTGGTTCTGGCGTGCTCGGCAGGTGCTTCCGGTGTCATTGGCATGTGGTTCCGGCATGTCTGAGAGGTGGTTCAGCCATGCCCGGCAGGTGATTCCGGAGTGTTCGCCAAGTGGTTCTGGTGTAGTCGGCAGGTGATTTTGCATGGCCGGCAATGGTTCCGGCGAGTCGAGCCGGTGGTTCCGGCATGTCCGGCAGGTGGTTCCGGCATGCCCGGCAGGTGATTCCGGAGTGTCCGGCATGTGTTTCTGACACCTCTGAGAGGTGGTTCCGGCATGCCCGGCAGGTGGTTCCGGAGTGTCTGCCGAGTGGTTCTGGCGTAGTCGGCAGGTGATTCTGGCGTGTCCAGCAGGTGGTTGTGGGGAGTGGATCAGGTGGTTCCGGCATACTCGGCAGGTGTTACCAGCGTGTCCGGAACATGGTTCTGGGAAGTCTGAGAGGTGGTTCCGGCATGCCCGACAGGTGATTCCGGAGTGTTCGCCAAGTGGTTCAGGCGTAGCCGGCAGGTCATTTTGCATGTCCGGCGGTGGTTCCGGCGAGTCGAGCCGGTGGTTCCGGCGTGTCCGACAGGTATTTCCGGGCTGTCCGGCAGGTAGTTCTGGCGTGTCCGGCACGAGGTTCTGGCACATCTGAGAGTTGGTTCCGGCATGCCCGAACGGTGATTCCGGAGTGTCTGGCATGTGGTTCTGGCACCTCTGAGAGGTGATTCCGGCATGCACGGCAGGTGATACCGGAGTCTCCGGCATTTGGTTCTGGCACCTCTGAGAGGTGGTTCCGGAATGCCTGGCCTGTGATTCCGGAGTGTCTGCCGAGTGGTTCTGGCGTAGACGGCAGTTGATTTTGGCGTGTCCAATAGGTGGTTCTGGGGAGTGGATCAGCTGGTTCCGGCATACTCGGCAGGTGGTACCGGCGTGTCCAGAACATGGTTCTGGCACGTCTGAGAGGAGGTTCCGGCACGCCCGACAGGTGATTCCGGAGCGTCCGCCAAGTGTTTCTGGCGTACCCGGCAGCTGATATTGGCATGTCCGACAGGTGTATCTTGCGAGTCGAGCAGGTGGTTCTGGCGTGCTCGGCAGGTGCTTCCGGTGTCATTGGCATGTGGTTCCGGCATGTCTGAGAGGTGGTTCCGGCATGCCCGGCAGGTGGTTCCGGAGAGTCTGCCGAGTGGTTCTGGAGCCAGCCCGGCAGGTGATTCCGAAGAGTTCACCAAATGGTTGTGGCGTAGCCGGCAGGTTATTTTGGCGTGTCAGGAAGTTGGTTCCGGCTAGTTGAGCAGGTGGATCAGGCGTGCTCGCCAGGGGGTTCAGGCGGGTCTGGCAGGTGGTTTCGGTCTGTTCGGGGAGTGGTTCCGGCATCTTAGGCACATGGTTCTGGCACGTCTGAGAGGTGGTTCCGGCCAGCCGGAGAGGTGTTTCCGGAGTGTCCGCCAAGTGGTTCTGGCGTAGCTGAAAGGTGATGTTGGCGTGACTGGCAGGTGGTTCCAGGCAGCCCGGCAGGTGATTCCGGAGTGTCTGTCGTGTCGTTCTGGCGTAGCCGGCAGGTGATTTTGCATGTCCGGTGTTGGTTCCGGAGAGTCAAGCCAGTGGTTCCGGTGTGTCCAGCAGGTGGTTCCAGTCTGTCCTAGAGGTGGTTGCAGAGTGTCTGACGAGTGATTCTTGCATAGCCAGCAGGTGATTTGGTGTGTCCGGCAGGTGGGACCAGTAAGTGAAGCAGGTGGTTCCGGGGAGTGTTTCCCGTGGTTCCGGTCTGTCAGGGAGATGGTTCCGGCCTGTCCGGCACGTGCTTCTGGCACTTCTGAGAGGTTGTGCTGGTATGTCCGGCAGGAGATTCTGGAGTGTCCGCCAAGTGGTTCTGGCGTAGCCGGCAGTTGATTTTGGCATGTCCAGCAGGTGGTTCCGGAGAGCTCTGCAGGTGGTACCGGCGTGTCCGGAACATGGTTCTGGCACGTCTGAGAGATGGTTCCGGCATGCCTGGCAGGTGATCCGGAGTGTCCGGCATGTGGTTCTGGCACCTCTGAGTGGTGGTTCCGGCATGCCCGGCAGGTGGTTCCGGAGTGTCTGCCGAGTGGTTCTGGCGTAGCCGGCAGGTGATTCTGGCGTGTCCAGCAGGTGGTTGTGGGGAGTGGATCAGGTGGTTCCGGCATACTCGGCAGGTGGTACCGGCGTGTCCGGAACATGTTTCTGGCAAGTCTGAGAGGAGGTTCCGGCATGCCCGGCCGGTGATTCCGGAGTGTTCGCCAAGTGGTTCTGGCGTAGCCGGCAAATCATTTTGCATGTCCGGCGGTGGTTCCGGCGAGTCGATCCGGTGGTTCCGGCATGCCCGGCAGGTGCTTCCGGCGTGTCCGGCACGTGGTTCTGGTGTGTCAGAGGGCTGCTTCTGGCATTTCCGGCAGATGATTCCGGAGTGTCCAGCATGTGGTTCTGGCACCTCTGAGAGGTGGTTCCGGCATGCCCGGCAGGTGATACCGGAGTGTCCGGAATGTGGTTCTGGCACCTCTGAGAGGTGGTTCCGGCATGCCCGACAGGTGATTCCGGAGTGTTCGCCAAGTGGTTCTGGCGTAGCCGGCAGGTCATTTTGCATGTCCGGCGGTGGTTCCGGCGAGTCGAGCCGGTGGTTCCGGCGTGTCCAGCAGGTGTTTCCGGTCTGTCCGGCAGGTGGTTCTGGCGTGTCCGGCACGAGGTTCCGGCACGTCTGAGAGTTGGTTCCGGCATGACCGACAGGTGATTCCGGAGTGTCCGGCATGTCGTTCTGGCACCTCTGAGAGGTGGTTCCGGAATGCCCGGCATGCGATTCCGGAATGTCTGCCAAGTGGTTCTGGCGTAGCCGGCAGTTGATTTTGGCGTGTCCACTAGGTGGTTCTGGGGAGCGGATCAGCTGGTTCCGGCATACTCGGCGGGTGGTATCGGCGTGTCCAGAACATGGTTCTGGCAAGTCTGAGAGGAGGTTCCGGCACGCCCGACAGGTGATTCCGGAGCGTCCGCCAAGTGTTTCTGGCATACCCGGCAGGTGATTTTGGCATGTCCGACAGGTGTATCTTGCGAGTCGAGCAGGTGGCTCAGGCATGCTCAGCTGGTGCTTCCGGCGTCTCTGGCACGTGGTTCTGGTGTGTCTGAGAGCTGGTTCTGGCATGTCCGGCAGATGATTCCGGAGTGTCCACCAAGTGGTTCTTGTATACCTGGCAGGTGATTTTGGCGTGTCAGGAAGGTGGATCTGGCTAGTTGAGCAGGTGGATCAGGCGTGCTCGCCGGGGGGTTCAGGCGGGTCTGGCAGGTGGTTTCGGTCTGTTCGGGGAGTGGTTCCGGCATCTCAGGCACATGGTTCTTGCACGTCTGAGAGGTCGTTCAGGCATGCCCGACAGGTGATTCCGGAGTGTTCGCCAAGTGGATCTGGCGTAGCCGGCAGGTCATTTTGCATGTCCGGCGGTGGTTCTGGCGAGTCAAGATGGTGGTTCCGGAGTGTCCGGTAGGTGTTTCCAGTCTGTGCAGCACGTGGTTCTGACGTGTCCGGCACGAGGTTCTGGCACGTCTGAGAGTTGGTTCCGGCATGCCCGACAGGTGATTCCGGAGCGTCCGCCACGTGGTTCTGGCGTACCCGGCAGGTGATTTTGGCGTGTCTGGCAGGTGTTTCTTGCAAGTCGAGCATGAGGCTCAGGCATGATCAGCAGGTGCTTCCGGCGTGTCCGGCACATGGTTCTGGTGTGTCAGAGGGCTGGTTCTGGCATTTCTGGCAGATGATTCCGGAGTGTCCACCAAGTGGTTCTGGTAGACCTGGCAGGTGATTTTGGCGTGTCTGGAAGGTGGTTCCGGCTAGTTGAGCAGGTGGATCAGGCGTGCTCGCCGGGGGGTTCAGGCGGGTCTGGCAGGTGGTTTCGGTCTGTTCGGGGAGTGGTTCCGGCATCTTAGTCACATGGTTCTGGCACGTCTGAGAGGTGTTTCCGGCCGGCCGGAGAGGTGTTTCCGGAGTGTCCGCCAAGTGGTTCTGGCTTAGCTGAAAAGTGATGCTGGCGTGACCGGCAGGTGGTTGCAGCCAGCCCGGCAGGTGATTCCGAAGTGTTCACCAAATGGTTGTGGGGTAGCCGGCAGGTGATTTTGGCGTGTCGAGCAGGTGGTTTTGGCGAGTCGAGCCGGTGGTTCTGGCGTGCTCGGCAGGTGCTTCCGGTGTCATTGGCATGTGGTTCTGGCATGTCTGAGAGGTGGTTCCGCCATGCCCGGCAGGTGATTCCGGAGTGTTCCCCAAGTGGTTCTGGCATAGCCGGCAGGTGATTTTGCATGTCCGGCAATGGTTCCGGCGAGTCGAGCCGCTGGTTCCGGCATGTCTGGCAGGTGGTTCCGGCATGCCCGGCAGGTCATTCCGGAGTGTCCGGCATGTGGTTCTGGCCCCTCTGAGAGGTGGTTCCGGCATGCCCGGCAGGTGATACCGGAGTGTCCGGCATTTGGTTCTGGCACCTCTGAGAGGTGGTTCCGGAATGCCTGGCATGTGATTCCGGAGTGTCTGCCGAGTGGTTCTGGCGTAGCCGGCAGTTGATCTTGGCGTGTCCACTAGGTGGTTCTGGGGAGTGGATCTGCTGGTTCCGGCATACTCGGCGGGTAGTACCGGCGTCTCCAGAACATGGTTCTGGCATGTCTGAGAGGTGGTTCCGGCACGTCCGACAGGTGATTCCGGAGCGTCCGCCAAGTGTTTCTGGCGTACCCGGCGGGTGATTTACGCCTGTCCGACAGGTGTATCTTGCAAGTCGAGCAGGTGGCTGAGGCATGCTCAGCTGGTGCTTCCGGCGTCTCTGGCACGTGGTTCTGGTGTGTCTGAGAGCTGGTTCTGGCATCTCCGGCAGATGATTCCGGAGTGTCCACCAAGTGGTTCTTGTATACCTGGCAGGTGATTTTGGCGTGTCAGGAAGTTGGTTCCGGCTAGTTGAGCAGGTGGATCAGGCGTGCTCGCCAGGGGGTTCAGGCGGGTCTGGCAGGTGGTTTCGGTCTGTTCGGGGAGTGGTTCCGGCATCTCAGGCACATGGTTCTGGCACGTCTGAGAGGTGGTTCCGGCATGCCCGACAGGTGATTACGGAGAGACCGCCACGTGGTTCTGGCGTACCCGGCAGGTGATTTTGGCGTGTCTGGCAGGTGTTTCTTGCAAGTCGAGCATGTGGCTCAGGCATGATCAGCAGGTGCTTCCGGCGTGTCCGGCACGTCGTTCTGGTGTGTCAGAGGGCTGGTTCTGGCATTTCTGGCAGATGATTCCGGAGTGTCCACCAATTGGTTCTGGTAGACCTGGCAGGTGATTTTGGCGTGTCTGGAAGGTGGTTCCGGCTAGTTGAGCAGGTGGATCAGGCGTGCTCGCCATGGGGTTCAGGCGTGTCTGGCAGGTGGTTTCGGTCTGTTCGGGGAGTGGTTCCGGCATCTCAGGCACATGGTTCTGGCACGTCTGAGAGGTGTTTCCGGCGGGCCGGAGAGGTGTTTCCGGAGTGTCCGCCAAGTGGTTCTGGCTTAGCTGAAAGGTGATGTTGGCGTGACCGGCAGGTGGTTCCAGCCAGCCCGGCAGGTGATTCCGGAGTGTCTGCCGTGTGGTTCTGGCGTAGCTGGCAGGTGAATTTGGCGTGTCTGGCAGGTGGTTTTGGCGAGTCAAGCAGGTGGTTCTGGCGTGCTCGGCAGGTGCTTCCGGTGTCATTGGCATGTGGTTCCGGCATGTCTGAGAGGTGGTTCCGCCATTCCCGGCAGATGATTCCGGAGTGTCCACCAAGTGGTTCTGGCATAGCCGGCAGGTGATTTTGCATGTCCGGCAATGGTTCCGGCGAGTCGAGCCGGTGGTTCCGGCATGTCCGGCAGGTGGTTCCGGCATGCCCGGCAGGTGATTCCGGAGTGTCCGGCATGTGGTTCTGGCACCTCTGAGAGGTGGTTCCGGCATGCCCGGCAGGTGATACCGGAGGGTTCTCCAAGTGGTTCTGGCATAGCCGGCAGGTGATTTTGCATGTACGGCAATGGTTCAGGCGAGTCGAGCCGGTGGTTCCGGAATGTCCGGCAGGTGGTTCCGGCATGTCCAGCAGGTGGTTCCGGCATGTCCAGCACGTGGTTCCAGCATGCCCGGCAGGTGATTCCGGAGTGTCCGGCATGTGGTTCTGGCACCTCTGAGAGGTGGTTCAGGCATGCCCGGCAGGTGATACCGGAGTGTCCGGCATTTGGTTCTGGCACCTCTGAGAGGTGGTTCCGGCATGCCCGTCAGGTGATACCGGAGTGTTCGCCAAGTGGTTCTGGCGTAGCCGGCAGGTGATTTTGCATTTCCGGCAATGGTTCCGGCGAGTCGAGCCGGTGGTTGCGGAATGTCCGGCAGGTGGTTCTGACATGTCCGGCAGGTGGTTCCGGCATGTCCACAACGAGGTTCCAGCATGCCCGGCAGGTGATTCCGGAGTGTCCGGCATTTGGTTCTGGCACCTCAGAGAGGTGGTTCCGGAATGCCTAGCCTGTGATTCCGGAGTGTCTGACAAGTGGTTCTGGCGTAGCCGGCAGTTGATTTTGGCGTGTGCACTAGGTGGTTCTGGGGAGTGCATCAGCTGGTTCCGGCATACTTGGCAGGTGGTACCGGCGTGTCCAGAACATGGTTCTGGCAAGTCTGAGAGGAGGTTGCGGCACGCCCGACAGGTGATTCCGGAGCGTCCGCCAAGTGTTTCTGGCGTACCCGGCAGGTGATTTTGGCATGTCCGACATGTGTTTCTTGGGAGTCGAGCAGGTAGCTCAGGCATGCTCAACTGGTGCTTCCGGCGTCTCTGGCACGTGGTTCTGGTGTGTCTGAGAGCTGGTTCTGGCATCTCCGGCAGATGATTCCGGAGTGTCCACCAAGTGGTTCTGGTATACCTGGCAGGTGATTTTGGCGTGTCAGGAAGTTGGTTCCGGCTAGTTGAGCAGGTGGATCAGGCGTGCTCGCCAGGGGGTTCAGGCGGGTCTGGCAGGTGGTTTCGGTCTGCTCGGGGAGTGGTTCCGGCATCTCAGGCACATGGTTCTGGCACGTCTGAGAGGTGGTTGCGGCAGGCCCGACAGGTGTTTCCATGGTGTCCGCCAAGTGGTTCTGGCATAGCTGACAGGTGATGTTGGCGTGACCGGCAGGTGGTTCCAGCAAGCCCGGCAGGTGATTCCGAAGAGTTCACCTTATGGTTGTGGCGTAGCCGGCAGGCGATTTTGGCGGGTCCAGCAGGTGGTTTTGGCGAGTCGAGCAGGTGGTTCTGGCGAGCTCGGCAGGTGCTTCCGGTGTCATTGGCATGTGGTTCCGGCATGTCTGAGAGGTGGTTCCAGCATGCCCGGCAGGTGGTTCCGGAGTGTCTGCCGAGTGGTTCTGGAGTAGTCGGCAGGTGATTCTGGTGTGTCCAGCAGGTGGTTCTGGGTAGTGTATCAGGTGGTTCCAGCATACTCGGCAGGTGGTTCTGGCGTGACCGGCACGAGGTTCCGGCATGTCTTAGAGGTGGTTGCGCCATGCCCGGCAGGTGATTCCGGAGTGTTCCCCAAGTGGTTCAGGCATAGCCGGCAGGTGATTTTGCATGTCCGTCAATGGTTCCGGCGAGTCGAGCCGGTGGTTCCGGCATGACCGGCAGGTGTTTCCGGCATGCCCGGCAGGTGATTCCGGAGCATCCGCCAAGTGTTTCTGGCTACCCGGCAGGTGATTCCGGCATGTCCAGCAGGTGGTTCTGGGGAGTGGGTCAGGTGGTTCCGGCAGGCCCGGCAGGTGATTCCGGAGTGTCCGGCATGTGATTCTGGCACCTCTGAGAGGTTGTTCTGGCATGCCCGGCAGGTGATACCGGAGTGTCCGGCATTTGGTCCTGGCACCTCTGAGAGGTGGTTCCGGGATGCCTGGCGTGTGATTCCGGAGTGTCTGCCAAGTGGTTCTGGCGTGTCCAGCAGGTGATTTTGGCATGTCCGACAGGTGTACCTTGCGAGGGGAGCAGGTGGCTCAGGCATGCTCAACTGGTGCTTCCGGAGTCTCCGGCACGTGGTTCTGTTGTGTCTGAGAGCTGGTTTTGGCATGTCTGGCAGATGATTCCGGAGTGTCCACCAAGTGGTTCTGGTATACCTGGCAGGTGATTTTGGCGTGTCAGGAAGGTGGTTCCGGCTAGTTGAGCAGGTGGATCAGGCGTGCTCGCCATGGGGTTCAGGCGGGTCAGGCAGGAGGTTTCGGTCTGTTCGGGGAGTGGTTCCGGCATCTCAGGCACATAGTTCCGGCACGTCTGAGAGATGGTTCCGGCCGCCCCGACAGGTTTTTCCAGAGTGTCCGCCAAGTGGTTCTGGCGTAGCTGAAAGGTGATGTTGGCGTGACTGGCAGGGGGTTCCAGCCAGCCCTGCAGGTGATTCCGGAGTGTCTGCCGCGTGGTTCTTGCGTAGCCGGCAGGTGATTTTGGCGTGTCCAGCAGGTGGTTCCGGCGAGCTCGGCAGGTGGTACCGGCGTGTGCGGAACATGGTTCTGGCACGTCTGAGAGATGGTTCCGGCATGCCCGGCAGGTGATTCCGGAGTGTCCGGCATGTGATTCTGCCACCTCTGAGAGGTGGTTCCGGCATGCCCGGCAGGTGGTTCCGGAGGGTCTGCCAAGTGGTTCTGGCGTAGCCGGCAGGTGATTCTGGCGTGTCCAGCAGGTGGTTCTGGGGAGTGGATCAGGTGGTCCGGCATACTCGGCAGGTGGTACCGGCGTGTCCGAAACATGGTTCCGGAAAGTCTGAGAGCTGGTTCCGGAATGCCCGACAGTTGATTCCGGAGTGTTCGCCAAGTGGTTCTGGCGCAGCCGGCAGGTCATTTTGCATGTCCGGCGGTGGTTCCGGCAAGTCGAGCCGGGGCTTCCGGCGTGTCCAGCAGGTGTTTCTGGTCTGTCCGGCAGGTTGTTCTGGCGTGACTGGCACGAGGTTCTGGCACGTCTGAGACCTGGTTCTGGCATGTCCAGCAGATGATTCCGGAGTGTCCACCAAGTGGTTGTGGCATACCCGGCAGGTGATTTTAGCGTGTCAGGTAGGCGGTTCCGGCGAGTCGAGTAGGTGGTTCCGGCGTGCTCGGCAGGTGGTTCAGGCAGGTCTGGCAGGTGGTATCGGTCTGTTCGGTGTGTGGTTCCGGCATCTCAGGCACATGGTTCTGGCACATCTGATAGGTGGTTCCGGCCAGCCCGACAGGTGTTTCCATGGTCTCCGCCAAGTGGTTCTGGCATAGCTGGCAGGTGATGTTGTCGTGACCGGCAGGTGGTTCCAGCCAGCCCGGCAGGTGATTCGGAAGAGTTCACCAAATGGTTGTGGCGCAGCCGCCAGGTGATTTTGGCGTATCCAGCAGGTGGTTTTGGCGAGTCGAGAAGGTGGTTCTGGCGTGCTCGGCAGGTGCTTCCGGTGTCATTGGCATGTGGTTCCGGCATGTCTGAGAGGTGGTTCCGCCATGCCCGGCAGGTGATTCTGGAGTGTTCGACAAGGGGTTCTGGCGTAGCCGGCAGGTGATTTTGCATGTCCGGCAATGGTTCCGGCGAGTCGAGCCGGTGGTTCCGGCATGTCCAGCAGGTGGTTCCGGCATGCCCGGCAGGTGATTCCGGCATGCTCGGCAGGTGATCCCGGAGTGTCCGGCATGTGGCTCTGGCACCTCTTAGAGGCGGTTCCGGCATGCCCGGCAGGTGATACCGGAGTCTCCGGCATTTGGTTCTGGCACCTCTGAGAGGTGGTTCCGGAATGCCTGGCATGTGATTCCGGAGTGTCTGCCGAGTGGTTCTGGCGTAGCCGGCATGTGATTTTGCATGTCCAGAAGGTGGTTTTGGCGAGTCGAGCAGGTGGTTCTGGCGTGCTCGGCCTGTGCTTCCGGTGTCATTGGCATGTGGTTCCGGCATGTCTGAGAGGTGGTTCCGCCATGCCCGGCACGTGATTCCGGAGTGTTCGCCAAGTGGTTCTGCCGTAGCCGGCAGGTGATTCTGCATGTCCGGCAATGGTTCCGGAGAGTCGAGCCTGTAGTTCCGGCATGTCCGGCAGGTGGATCCGGCATGCCCGGCAGGTGAATCCGGAGTGTCCGGCATGTGGTTCTGGCACCACTGAGATGTGGTTCCGGCATGCCCGGCAGGTGATACCGGAGTGTTCGGCATTTGGTTCTGGCACCTCTGAGAGGTGGTTCCGGCATGCCCGACAGGTGATTCCGGAGTGTTCGCCAAGTGGTTCTGGCGTAGCCGGCAGGTCATTTTGCATGTCCAGCGGTGGTTCCGGCGAGTCGAGCCGGTGGTTCCGGCGTAGCTGGCAGTTGCTCTAGGCATTTCCGCTAGGTGGTTCTGGGGAGTGGATCAGCTGGTTCCGGCATACTCGGCAGGTGGTACCGGCGTGTCCAGAACATGGTTCTGGCAAGTCTGAGAGGTGGTTCCGGCACGCCCGACAGGTGATTCCGGAGCGTCCGCCAAGTGTTTCTGGCGTACCCGGCAGGTGATTTTGGCACGTCCGACAGGTGTTTCTTGCGAGTCGAGCAGGTGGCTCAGGCATGCTCAGCTGGTGCTTCCGGCGTCTCTGGCACGTGGTTCAGGTGTGTCTGAGAGCTGGTTCTGGCATGTCCGGCAGATGATTCCGGAGTGTCCACCAAGTGGTTCTGGTATGCCTGGCAGGTGATTTTGGCGTGTCAGGACGGTGGTTCCGGCTAGTTGAGCAGGTGGATCAGGCGTGCTCGCCAGGGGTTTCAGGCGGGTCTGGCAGGTGGTTTCGGTCTGTTCGGGGAGTGGTTCCGGCATCTCAGGCACATGGTTCTGGCACCTCTGAGAGGTGGTTCCGGCCAGCCCGACAGGTGTTTCCGGAGTGTCCGACAAGTGGTTCTGGCGTAGCTGAAAGGTGATGTTGGCGTGACCGGCAGGTGGTTGCAGCCAGCCCCGCAGGTGATTCCGGAGTGTCTGCCGAGTGGTTCTGGCGTAGCCGGCAGGTGATTTTGGCGTGTCCAGCAGGTGGTTTCGGCGAGCTCGGCAGGTGGTACCGGCGTGTCCGGAACATGGTTCTGGCACGTCTGAGAGATGGTTCCGGCATGCCCGGCAGGTGATTCCGGAGTGTTCGCCAAGTGGTTCTGGTGTAGCCGGCAGGTGATTTTGCATGGCCGGCAATGGTTCCGGCGAGTCGAGCCGGTGGTTCCGGCATGCCCGGCAGGTGATTCCGGAGTGTCCGTCATGTGGTTCTGGCACCTCTGAGAGGTGGTTCCGGCATGCCCGGCAGGTGATACCGGAGTGTTCGCCAAGTGGTTCTGGTGTAGCCGGCAGGTGATTTTGCATGTCCGGCAATGGTTCCGGCGAGTCGAGCCGTGGTTCCGGAATGTCCGGCAGGTGGATCCGGCATGTCCGGCAGGTGGTTCCGGCATGTCCAGCACGTGGTTCCAGCATGCCCGGCAGGTGATTCCGGAGTGTCCGGCATGTGGTTCTGGCACCTCTGAGAGGTGGTTCCGGCATGCCCGGCAGGTGATACCGGAGTGTCCGGCATTTGGTTGTGGCACCTCTGAGAGGTGGTTCCGGAATGCCTGGCATGTGATTCCGGAGTGTCTGCCGAGTGGTTCTGGCGTAGCCGGCAGTTGATTTTGGCGTGTCCACTAGGTGGTTCTGGGGAGTGGATCAGCTGGTTCCGGGATGCCCGGCAGGTGATTCCGCAGTCCCCGGCAATTCGTCCTGGCACCTCTGAGAGGTGGTTCCGGCATGCCAGACAGGTGATTCCGGAGTGTTCGCCAAGTGGTTCTGGCGTAGCCGGCAGGTCATTTTGCATGTCCGGCGGTGGTTCCGGCGAGTCGAGCCGGTGGTTCCGGCGTAGCCGGCGGTTGCTCTTGTCGTGTCCACTAGGTGGTTCTGGGGAGTGGATCAGCTGGTTCCGGCATGCCCGGCAGGTGATACCGGAGTGTCCGGCATTTGGTTCTGGCACCTCTGAGAGGTGGTTCCGGAATGCCTGGCATGTGATTCCGGAGTATCTGCCGAGTGCTTCTGGCGTAGCCGGCAGTTGATTTTGGCGTCTCCACTAGGTGGTTCTGGGGAGTGGATCAGCTGGTTCCGGCTTACTCGGCAGGTGGTACCGGCGTGTCCAGAACATGGTTCTGGCAAGTCTGAGAGGTGGTTCCGGCACGCCCGACAGGTGATTCCGGAGCGTCCGCCAAGTGTTTCTGGCGTACCCGGCAGGTGATTTTGGCATGTCCGACAGGTGTTTCTTGGGAGTCGAGCAGGTGGCTCAGGCATGCTCAGCTGGTGCTTCAGGCGTCTCTGGCACGTGGTTCAGGTGTGTCTGAGAGCTGGTTCTGGCATGTCCGGCAGATGATTCCGGAGTGTCCAACAAGTGGTTCTGGTATACCTGGCAGGTGATTTTGGCGTGTCAGGAAGGTGGTTCCGGGTAGTTGAGCAGGTGGATCAGGCGTGCTCGCCAGGGGGTTCAGGCGGGTCTGGCAGGTGGTTTCGGTCTGTTCGGGGAGTGGTTCCGGCATCTCAGGCACATGGTTCTGGCACGTCTGAGAGGTGGTTCCGGCCGGCCCGACAGGTGTTTACGGAGTGTCTGCCAAGTGGTTCTGGCGTAGCTGAAAGGTGATGTTGGCGTGACCGGCAGGTGGTTCCAGCCAGCCCCGCAGGTGATTCCGGAGTGTCTGCCGAGTGGTTCTGGCGTAGCCGGCAGGTGATTTTGGCGTGTCCAGCAGGTGGTTCCGGCGAGCTCGGCAGTTGGTACCGGCGTGTCCGGAACATGGTTCTGGCACGTCTGAGAGATGGTTCCGGCATGCACGGCAGGTGATTCCGGAGTGTCCGGCAGCGGTTCTGGCACTTCTGAGGGATGGTTCCGGCATGCCCGGCAGGTGGTTCCGGAGTGTCTGCCGAGTGGTTCTGGCGTGTCCAGCAGGTGGTTCTAGGGAGTGGATCAGGTGGTTCCGGCATACTCGGCAGGTGGTACCGGCGTGTCCGGAACATGGTTCTGGCAAGTCTGAGAGGCGGTTCCGGCATGCCCGACAGGTGATTCCGGAGTGTTCGCCAAGTGGTTCTGGCGTAGCCGGCAGGTCATTTTGCATGTCCGGCGGTGGTTCCGGTGAGTCGAGCCGGTGGTTCTGGCGTGTCCGGCAGGTGGTTCTGGCGTGACCGGCACGAGGTTCTGGCACATCTGAGAGTTGGTTCCGGCATGCCCGACAGGTGATTACGGAGTGTCCGCCACGTGGTTCTGGCGTACCAGGCAGGTGATTTTGGCGTGTCTGGCAGGTGTTTCTTGCAAGTCGAGCATTTGGCTCAGGCATGCTCAGCAGGTGCTTCCGGCGTGTCTGGCACGTGGTTCTGGTGTGTCTGAGAGCTGGTTCTGGCATCTCCGGCAGATGATTCCGGAGTGTCCACCAAGTGGTTCTGGTATAATTGGCAGGTGATTTTGGCATGTCAGGAAGGTGGTTCCGGCTAGTTGAGCAGGTGGATCAGGCGTGCTCGCCAGGGGGTTCAGGCGGGTCTGGCAGGTGGTTTCGATCTGTCGGGGAGTGGTTCCGGCATCTCAGGCTCATGGTTCTGGCACGTCTGAGAGGTGGTTCCGGCCGGCCCGACAGGTGTTTCCATGGTGTCCGCCAAGTGGTTCTGGCATAGCTGGCAGGTGATGTTGGCGTGACCGGCAGGTGGTTCCAGACAGGCCGGCATGTGATTCCGGAGTGTCTGCCGAGTGGTTCTGGCGTAGCCGGCAGGTGATTTTGGCGTGTCCAGCAGGTGGTTCCGGCGAGCTCGGCAGGTGGTACCGGCGTGTCCGGAACATGGTTCTGGCACCTCTGAGAGATGGTTCCGGCATGCCTGGCAGGTGAACCCGGAGTGTCCGGCATGTGGTTCTGGCACCTCTGAGAGGTGGTCCCTGCCGGCTCGACATGTGTTTCCGGAGTGTCCGCCAAGTGGTTCTGGCGTAGCTGAAAGGTGCTGTTGGCGTGACCGGCAGGTGGTTCCAGCCAGCCCGGCAGGTGATTCCGGAGTGTCTGCCGAGTGGTTCTGGCGTAGCTGACAGGTGATTTTGGCGTGTCCAGCGGGTGGTTTTGGCGAGTCGAGCAGGTGGTTCTGGCGTGCTCGCCAGGTGCTTCCGGGGTCATTGGCATGTGGTTCCGGCATGTCTGAGAGGTGGTTCCGCCATGCCCGGCAGGTGATTCCGGAGAGTTCGCCAAGTGGTTCTGGTGTAGCCGGCAGGTGATTTTGCATGTCCAGCAATGGTTCCGGCGAGTCGAGCCGGTGGTTCCGGCATGTCCAGCAGGTCGCTCCGGCATGCCCGGCAGGTGATTCCGGAGTGTCCGGCATGTGGTTCTGACACCTCTGAGAGGTAGTTCCGGCATGCCCGGCAGGTGATACCGGAGTGTCCGGCATTTGGTTCTGGCACCTCTGAGAGGTGGTTCCGGAATGCCTGGCATGTGATTCCGTAGTATCTGCCGAGTGCTTCTGGCGTAGCCGGCAGTTGATTTTGGCGTGTCCACTAGGTGGTTCTGGGGAGTGGATCAGCTGGTTCCGGCTTACTCGGCAGGTGGTATCGGCGTGTCCAGAACATGGTTCTGGCAAGTCTGAGAGGTGGTTCCGGCACGCCCGACAGGTGATTCCGGAGCGTCCGCCAAGTGTTTCTGGCGTACCCGGCAGGTGATTTTGGCATGTCCGACAGGTGTTTCTTGGGAGTCGAGCAGGTGGCTCAGGCATGCTCAGCTGGTGCTTCAGGCGTCTCTGGCACGTGGTTCAGGTGTGTCTGAGAGCTGGTTCTGGCATGTCCGGCAGATGATTCCGGAGTGTCCACCAAGTGGTTCTGGTATACCTGGCAGGTGATTTTGGCGTGTCAGGAAGGTGGTTCCGGGTAGTTGAGCAGGTGGATCAGGCGTGCTCGCCAGGGGGTTCAGGCGGGTCTGGCAGGTGGTTTCGGTCTGTTCGGGGAGTGTTTCCGGCATCTGAGGCACATGGTTCTGGCACGTCTGAGAGGTGGTTCCGGCCGGCTCAACAGGTGTTTCCGGAGTGTCCGCCAAGTGGTTCTGGCGTAGCTGAAAGGTGATGTTGGCGTGACCGGCAGGTGGTTCCAGCCGGCCCGGCAGGTGATTCCGGAGTGTCTGCCGAGTGGTTCTGGCGTACCAGGCAGCTGATTTTGGCGTGTCCAGCAGGTGGTTCCGGCGAGATCGGCAGGTGGTACCAGTGTGTCTGGAACATGCTTCTGGCACGTCTGAGAGATGGTTCCGGCATGCCCGGCATTTGATTCCGGAGTGTCCACCATGTGGTTCTGGTATACCTGGCAGGTGATTTTGGCGTGTCAGGAAGTTGGTTCCGGCTAGTTGAGCAGGTGGTTCAGGCGGGTCTGGCAGGTGGTTTCGGTCTGTTCGGGGTGTGGTTCCGGCATCTCAGGCACATGGTTCTGGCACGTCTGATATGTGGTTCCGGCCGGCCCGACAGGTGTTTCCATGGTGTCCGCCAAGTGGTTCTGGCATAGCTGGCAGGTGATGTTGGCGTGACCGGCAGGTGGTTCCAGCCAGCCCGGCAGGTGATTCCGAAGAGTTCACCAAATGGTTGTGGCGTAGCCGGCAGGTGATTTTGGCGTGTCCAGCAGGTGGTTTTGGCGAGTCGATCAGGTGGTTCTGGCGTTCTCGGCAGGTGCTTCCGGTGTCATTGGCATGTGGTTCCGGCATGTCTGAGAGGTGGTTCCGGCATGCCCGGCAGGTGGTTCCGGAGAGTCTGCCGAGTGGTTCTGGAGCCAGCCCGGCAGGTGATTCCGAAGAGTTCACCAAATGGTTGTGGCTTAGCCGGCAGGTTATTTTGGCGTGTCAGGAAGGGGGTTCCAGCTAGTTGAGCAGGTGGATCAGGCGTGCTCGCCAGTGGGTTCAGGCGGGTCTGCCAGGTGGTTTCGGTCTGTTCGGGGAGTGGTTAAATCTTCTTAGGCACATGGTTCTGGCACGTCTGAGAGGTGTTTCCGGCAGGCCGGTGAGGTGTTTCCGGAGTGTCCGCCAAGTGGTTCTGGCGTAGCTGAAAGGTGATTTTGGCGTGTCCAGAGGGGGTTCTGGCCAGCTCGGCAGGTTGTACCGGCGTGTCCGGAACATGGTTCTGGCACGTCTGAGAGATGGTTCCGTCATGCCCGGCAGGTGATTCCGGAGTGTCCGGCATGTGGTTCTGGCACCTCTGAGAGGTGGTTCCGGCATGCCCGGCAGGTGGTTCCGGAGTGTCTGCCGAGTGGTTCAGGCGTAGTGGGCAGGTGATTCTGGCGTGTCCAGCAGGTGGTTCTGGGGAGTGGATCAGGTGGTTCCGGCATACTCTGCAGGTGGTACCGGCGTGTCCAGAACATGGTTCTTGCAAGTCTGAGAGGTGGTTCCGGCATGCCCGACAGGTGGTTCCGGAGTGTTCGCCAAGTGGTTCTGGCGTGGCAGGCAGGTCATTTTGCATGTCCAGCGGTGGTTCCGGCGAGTCGAGCCGGTGGTTCCGGCGTGTCCGGCAGGTGGTTCTGGCGTGACCGGCACGAGTTTCTGGCACGTCTGAGAGTTGGTTCCGGCATGCCCGACAGGTGATTCCGGAGTGTCTGCCACATGGTTCTGGCGTACCCGGCAGGTGATTTTAGCGTGTCAGGTAGGTTGTTCCAGCGAGTCGAGTAAGTGGTTCCGGCGTGCTCGCTAGGTGGTTCAGGCGGGTCTGGCAGGTGGTTTCAGTCTGTTCGGGGTGTGGTTCCGGCATCTCAGGCACATGGTTCTGGCACGTCTGAGAGGTGGTTGCGGCCGGCCCGACAGGTGTTTCCATGGTGTCCGCCAAGTGGTTCTGGCATAGCTGGCAGGTGATGTTGGCTTGACCGGCAGGTGGTTCCAGCCAGCCTGGCAGGTGATTCCGAAGTGTTCACCAAATGGTTGTGGCGTAGCCGGCAGGTGATTTTGGCGTGTCCAGCAGGTGGTTTTGGCGAGTCGAGCAGGTGGTTCTGGCGTGCTCGGCAGGTGCTTCCGGTGTCATTGGCATGTGGTTCCGTCATGTTGAGAGGTGGTTCCGCCATGCCCGGCAGGTGATTCCGGAGTGTTCGCCAAGTGGTTCTGGCGTAGCCGGCAGGTGATTTTGCATGGCCGGCAATGGTTCCGGCGAGTCGAGCCGGTGGTTTGGGCATGTCTGGCAGGTGGTTCCTGCATTCCCGGCAGGTGATTCCGGAGTGTCCGGCATGTGGTTCTGGCACCTCTGAGAGGTGGTTCCGGCATGCCCGGCAGGTGATACCGGAGTGTTCGCCAAGTGGTTCTGGCGTAGCCGGCAGGTGATTTTGCATGTCCGGCAATGGTTCCGGAGAGTCGAGCCGGTGGTTCCGGAATGTCCGGCAGGTGGTTCCGGCATGTCCGGCTGTTGGTTCCGACATGTCCAGCAGGTGGTTCCGGCATGCTCGGCCGGTGATGCCGGAGTGTCCGGCATGTGGTTCTGGCACCTCTGAGAGGTGGTTCCGGCATGCCCGGCAGGTGATACCGGAGTATCCGGCATTTGGTTCTGGCACCTCTGAGAGGTGGTTCCAGAATGCCTGGCATGTGATTCCGGAGTGTCTGCCGAGTGTTTCTGGCGTAGCCGGCAGTTGATTTTGGCGTGTCCACTAGGTGGTTCTGGGGAGTGGATCAGCTGGTTCCGGCATACTCGGCAGGTTGTACCGGTGTGTCCAGAACATGGTTCTGGCAAGTCTGAGAGGTGGTTCCGGTATGCCCGACAGGTGATTCCGGAGCGTCCGCCAAGTGTTTCTGGCGTACCCGGCAGGTGATTTTGGCATGTCCGACAGGTGTTTCCTGGGAGTCGAGCAGGTGGCTCAGGCATGCTCAGCTGGTGCTTCCGGCGTCTCTGGCACGTGGTTCTGGTGTGTCTGAGAGCTGGTTCTGGCATGTCCGGCAGATGATTCCGGAGTGTCCACCAAGTGGTTCTTGTATACCTGGCAGGTGATTTTGGCGTGTCAGGAAGGTGGTTCCGGCTAGTTGAGCAGGTGGATCAGGCGTGCTCGCCAGGGGGTTCAGGCGGGTCTGGCAGGTGGTTTCGGTCTGTTCGGGGAGTGGTTCCGGCATCTCAGGCACATGGTTCTGGCACCTCTGAGAGGTGGTTGCGGCCAGCCCGACAGGTGTTTCCGGAGTGTCCGACAAGTGGTTCTGGCGTAGCTGAAAGGTGATGTTGGCGTGACCGGCAGGTGGTTGCAGCCAGCCCCGCAGGTGATTCCGGAGTGTCTGCCGAGTGGTTCTGGCGTAGCCGGCAGGTGATTTTGGCGTGTCCAGCAGGTGGTTCCGGCGAGCTCGGCAGGTGGTACCGGCGTGTCCGGAACATGGTTCTGGCACGTCTGAGAGATGGTTCCGGCATGCCCGGCAGGTGATTCCGGAGTGTTCGCCAAGTGGTTCTGGTGTAGCCGGCAGGTGATTTTGCATGGCCTGCAATGGTTCCGGCGAGTCGAGCCGGTGGTTCCGGCATGCCCGGCAGGTGATTCCGGAGTGTCCGTCATGTGGTTCTGGCACCTCTGAGAGGTGGTTCCGGCATGCCCGGCAGGTGATACCGGAGTGTTCGCCAAGTGGTTCTGGTGTAGCCGGCAGGTGATTTTGCATGTCCGGCAATGGTTCCGGCGAGTCGACCCATGGTTCCGGAATGTCCGGCAGGTGGATCCGGCATGTCCGGCAGGTGGTTACGGCATGTCCAGCACGTGGTTCCAGCATGCCCGGCAGGTGATTCCGGAGTGTCCGGCATGTGGTTCTGGCACCTCTGAGAGGTGGTTCCGGCATGCCCGGCAGGTGATACCGGAGTGTCCGGCATTTGGTTGTGGCACCTCTGAGAGGTGGTTCCGGAATGCCTGGCATGTGATTCCGGAGTGTCTGCCGAGTGGTTCTGGCGTAGCCGGCAGTTGATTTTGGCGTGTCCACTAGGTGGTTCTGGGGAGTGGATCAGCTGGTTCCGGGATGCCCGGCAGGTGATTCCGCAGTCCCCGGCAATTCGTCCTGGCACCTCTGAGAGGTGGTTCCGGCATGCCCGACAGGTGATTCCGGAGTGTTCGCCAAGTGGTTCTGGCGTAGCCGGCAGGTCATTTTGCATGTCCGGCGGTGGTTCCGGCGAGTCGAGCCGGTGGTTCCGGCGTAGCCGGCGGTTGCTCTTGTCGTGTCCACTAGGTGGTTCTGGGGAGTGGATCAGCTGGTTCCGGCATGCCCGGCAGGTGATACCGGAGTGTCCGGCATTTGGTTCTGGCACCTCTGAGAGGTGGTTCCGGAATGCCTGGCATGTGATTCCGGAGTATCTGCCGAGTGCTTCTGGCGTAGCTGGCAGTTGATTTTGGCGTCTCCACTAGGTGGTTCTGGGGAGTGGATCAGCTGGTTCCGGCTTACTCGGCAGGTGGTACCGGCGTGTCCAGAACATGGTTCTGGCAAGTCTGAGAGGTGGTTCCGGCACGCCCGACAGGTGATTCCGGAGCGTCCGCCAAGTGTTTCTGGCGTACCCGGCAGGTGATTTTGGCATGTCCGACAGGTGTTTCTTGGGAGTCGAGCAGGTGGCTCAGGCATGCTCAGCTGGTGCTTCCGGCGTCTCTGGCACGTGGTTCAGGTGTGTCTGAGAGCTGGTTCTGGCATGTCCGGCAGATGATTCCGGAGTGTCCAACAAGTGGTTCTGGTATACCTGGCAGGTGATTTTGGCGTGTCAGGAAGGTGGTTCCGGCTAGTTGAGCAGGTGGATCAGGCGTGCTCGCCAGGGTGTTCATGCGGGTCTGGCAGGTGGTTTCGGTCTGTTCGGGGAGTGGTTCCGGCATCTCAGGCACATGGTTCTGGCACGTCTGAGAGGTGGTTCCGGCCGGCCCGACAGGTGTTTCCGGAGTGTCTGCCAAGTGGTTCTGGCGTAGCTGAAAGGTGATGTTGGCGTGACCGGCAGGTGGTTCCAGCCAGCCCCGCAGGTGATTCCGGAGTGTCTGCCGAGTGGTTCTGGTGTAGCCGGCAGGTGATTTTGGCGTGTCCAGCATGTGGTTCCGGCGAGCTCGGCAGGTGGTACCGGCGTGTCCGGAACATGGTTCTGGCACGTCTGAGAGATGGTTCCGGCATGCACGGCAGGTGATTCCGGAGTGTCCGGCATGCGGTTCTGGCACTTCTGAGGGATGGTTCCGGCATGCCCGGCAGGTGGTTCCGGAGTGTCTGCCGAGTGGTTCTGGCGTGTCCAACAGGTGGTTCTAGGGAGTGGATCAGGTGGTTCCGGCATACTCGGCAGGTGGTACCGGCGTGTCCGTAACATGGTTCTGGCAAGTCTGAGAGGCGGTTCCGGCATGCCCGACAGGTGATTCCGGAGTGTTCGCCAAGTGGTTCTGGCGTAGCCGGCAGGTCATTTTGCATGTCCGGCGGTGGTTCCGGTGAGTCGAGCCGGTGGTTCTGGCGTGTCCGGCAGGTGGTTCTGGCGTGACCGGCACGAGGTTCTGGCACATCTGAGAGTTGGTTCCGGCATGCCCGACAGGTGATTACGGAGTGTCCGCCACGTGGTTCTGGCGTACCAGGCAGGTGATTTTGGCGTGTCTGGCAGGTGTTTCTTGCAAGTCGAGCATTTGGCTCAGGCATGCTCAGCAGGTGCTTCCGGCGTGTCTGGCACGTGGTTCTGGTGTGTCTGAGAGCTGGTTCTGGCATCTCCGGCAGATGATTCCGGAGTGTCCACCAAGTGGTTCTGGTATAATTGGCAGGTGATTTTGGCATGTCAGGAAGGTGGTTCCGGCTAGTTGAGCAGGTCTATCAAGCGTGCTCGCCAGGGGGTTCAGGCGGGTCTGGCAGGTGGTTTCGATCTGTCGGGGAGTGGTTCCGGCATCTCAGGCTCATGGTTCTGGCACGTCTGAGAGGTGGTTCCGGCCGGCCCGACAGGTGTTTCCATGGTGTCCGCCAAGTGGTTCTGGCATAGCTGGCAGGTGATGTTGGCGTGACCGGCAGGTGGTTCCAGACAGGCCGGCATGTGATTCCGGAGTGTCTGCCGAGTGGTTCTGGCGTAGCCGGCAGGTGATTTTGGCGTGTCCAGCAGGTGGTTCCGGCGAGCTCGGCAGGTGGTACCGGCGTGTCCGGAACATGGTTCTGGCACGTCTGAGAGATGGTTCCGGCATGCCTGGCAGGTGATTCCGGAGTGTCCGGCATGTGGTTCTGGCACCTCTGAGAGGTGGTCCCTGCCGGCTCGACATGTGTTTCCGGAGTGTCCGCCAAGTGGTTCTGGCGTAGCTGAAAGGTGCTGTTGGCGTGACCGGCAGGTGGTTCCAGCCAGCCCGGCAGGTGATTCCGGAGTGTCTGCCGAGTGGTTCTGGCGTAGCTGACAGGTGATTTTGGCGTGTCCAGCGGGTGGTTTTGGCGAGTCGAGCAGGTGGTTCTGGCGTGCTCGCCAGGTGCTTCCGGGGTCATTGGCATGTGGTTCCGGCATGTCTGAGAGGTGGTTCCGCCATGCCCGGCAGGTGATTCCGGAGAGTTCGCCAAGTGGTTCTGGTGTAGCCGGCAGGTGATTTTGCATGTCCAGCAATGGTTCCGGCGAGTCGAGCCGGTGGTTCCGGCATGTCCAGCAGGTGGCTCCGGCATGCCCGGCAGGTGATGCCGGAGTGTCCGGCATGTGGTTCTGACACCTCTGAGAGGTAGTTCCGGCATGCCCGGCAGGTGATACCGGAGTGTCCGGCATTTGGTTCTGGCACCTCTGAGAGGTGGTTCCGGAATGCCTGTCATGTGATTCCGTAGTATCTGCCGAGTGCTTCTGGCGTAGCCGGCAGTTGATTTTGGCGTGTCCACTAGGTGGTTCTGGGGAGTGGATCAGCTGGTTCCGGCTTACTCGGCAGGTGGTATCGGCGTGTCCAGAACATGGTTCTGGCAAGTCTGAGAGGTGGTTCCGGCACGCCCGACAGGTGATTCCGGAGCATCCGCCAAGTGTTTCTGGCGTACCCGGCAGGTGATTTTGGCATGTCCGACAGGTGTTTCTTGGGAGTCGAGCAGGTGGCTCAGGCATGCTCAGCTGGTGCTTCCGGCGTCTCTGGCACGTGGTTCAGGTGTGTCTGAGAGCTGGTTCTGGCATGTCCGGCAGATGATTCCGGAGTGTCCACCAAGTGGTTCTGGTATACCTGGCAGGTGATTTTGGCGTGTCAGGAAGGTGGTTCCGGGTAGTTGAGCAGGTGGATCAGGCGTGCTCGCCAGGGGGTTCAGGCGGGTCTGGCAGGTGGTTTCGGTCTGTTCGGGGAGTGTTTCCGGCATCTGAGGCACATGGTTCTGGCACGTCTGAGAGGTGGTTCCGGCCGGCTCAACAGGTGTTTCCGGAGTGTCCGCCAATTGGTTCTGGCGTAGCTGAAAGGTGATGTTGGCGTGACCGGCAGGTGGTTCCAGCCGGCCCGGCAGGTGATTCCGGAGTGTCTGCCGAGTGGTTCTGGCGTACCAGGCAGCTGATTTTGGCGTGTCCAGCAGGTGGTTCCGACGAGATCGGCAGGTGGTACCAGTGTGTCTGGAACATGCTTCTGACACGTCTGAGAGATGGTTCCGGCATGCCCGGCATTTGATTCCGGAGTGTCCACCATGTGGTTCTGGTATACCTGGCAGGTGATTTTGGCGTGTCAGGAAGTTGGTTCCGGCTAGTTGAGCAGGTGGTTCAGGCGGGTCTCGCAGGTGGTTTCGGTCTGTTCGGGGTGTGGTTCCGGCATCTCAGGCACATGGTTCTGGCACGTCTGATATGTGGTTCCGGCCGGCCCGAAAGGTGTTTCCATGGTGTCCGCCAAGTGGTTCTGGCATAGCTGGCAGGTGATGTTGGCGTGACCGGCAGGTGGTTCCAGCCAGCCCGGCAGGTGATTCCGAAGAGTTCACCAAATGGTTGTGGCGTAGCCGGCAGGTGATTTTGGCGTGTCCAGCAGGTGGTTTTGGCGAGTCGATCAGGTGGTTCTGGCGTTCTCGGCAGGTGCTTCCGGTGTCATTGGCATGTGGTTCCGGCATGTCTGAGAGGTGGTTCCGGCATGCCCGGCAGGTGGTTCCGGAGAGTCTGCCGAGTGGTTCTGGAGCCAGCCCGGCAGGTGATTCCGAAGAGTTCACCAAATGGTTGTGGCTTAGCCGGCAGGTTATTTTGGCGTGTCAGGAAGGGGGTTCCGGCTAGTTGAGCAGGTGGATCAGGCGTGCTCGCCAGTGGGTTCAGGCGGGTCTGCCAGGTGGTTTCGGTCTGTTCGGGGAGTGGTTCCGGCATCTCAGGCACATGGTTCTGGCACGTCTGAGAGGTGTTTCCGGCCGGCCGGTGAGGTGTTTCCGGAGTGTCCGCCAAGTGGTTCTGGCGTAGCTGAAAGGTGATTTTGGCGTGTCCAGCAGGTGGTTCTGGCCAGCTCGGCAGGTGGTACCGGCGTGTCCGGAACATGGTTATGGCACGTCTGAGAGATGTTTCCGGCATGCCCGGCAGGTGAATCCGGAGTGTCCGGCATGTGGTTCTGGCACCTCTGAGAGGTGGTTCCGGCATGCCCGGCAGGTGGTTCCGGAGTGTCTGCCGAGTGGTTCAGGCGTAGTCGGCAGGTGATTCTGGCGTGTCCAGCAGGTGGTTCTGGGGAGTGGATCAGGTGGTTCCGGCATACTCTGCAGGTGGTACCGGCGTGTCCAGAACATGGTTCTTGCAAGTCTGAGAGGTGGTTCCGGCATGCCCGACAGGTGATTCCGGAGTGTTCGCCAAGTGGTTCTGGTGTGGCAGGCAGGTCATTTTGCATGTCCAGCGGTGGTTCCGGTGAGTCCAGCCGGTGGTTCCTGCGTGTCCGGCAGGTGGTTCTGGCGTGACCGGCACGAGTTTCTGGCACGTCTGAAAGTTGGTTCCGGCATGCCCGACAGGTGATTCGGGAGTGTCCGGCATGTGGTTCCGGCACCTCTGAGAGGTGGTTCCGGCATGCCCGGCAGGTGATTCCGGAGTGTCCGGCATGTGGTTCTGGCACCTCTGAGAGGTGGTTCCGACATGCCCGGCAGGTGGTTCCGGAGTGTCTGCCGAGTGGTTCTGGCGTAGTCGGCAGGTGATTCTGGGGTGTCCAGCAGGTGGTTCTGGGGAGTGGATCAGGTGGTTCCGGCATACTCGGCAGGTGGTACAGGCGTGTCCGGAACATGGTTCTCTCAAGTCTGAGAGGTGGTTCCGGCATGCCCGACAGGTGATTCCGGAGTGTTCGCCAAGTGGTTCTGGCGTAGCCGGCAGGTCATTTTGCATGTCCGGCGGTGGTTCCGGCGAGTCGAGCCGGTGGTTCCGGCGTATCCAGCAGGTGTTTCCGGTCTGTCCGGCAGGTGGTTCTGGCGTGACCGGCACGAGGTTCTGGCACGTCTGAGAGTTGGTTCCGGCTTGACCGACAGGTGATTCTGGAGTGTCCGCCACGTGGTTCTGGCGTACCCGGCTGGTGATTTTGGCGTGTCTGGCAGGTGTTTCTAGCAAGTCGAGCATTTTGCTCAGGCATGGTCAGCAGGTGCTTCCGGCGTGTCTGGCACGTGGTTCTGGTGTGTCTGAGAGCTGGTTCTGGCATCTCCGGCAGATGATTCCGGAGAGTCCACCAAGTGGTTCTGTCAAACCCGGCAGGTGATTTTAGCGTGTCAGGTAGGTGGTTCCGGCGAGTCGAGTAGGTGGTTCCGGCGTGCTCGGCATGTGGTTCAGGCGGGTCTGGCAGGTGGTTTCGGTCTGTTCGGGATGTGGTTCCGGCATCTCAGGCACATGGTTCTGGCACCTCTGATAGGTGGTTCCGGCCGGACCGACAGGTGTTTCCATGGTGTCCGCCAAGTGGTTCTGGCGTAGCTGGCAGGTGATGTTGGTGTGACCGGCAGGTGGTTCCAGCCAGCCCGGCAGGTGATTCCGAAGTGTCCGGCATGTGGTTCTGGCACCTCTGAGAGGTGGTTCCGGCATGCCCGGCAGGTGATACCGGAGTGTTCGCCAAGTGGTTCTGGCGTAGCCGGCAGGTGATTTTGCATTTCCGGCAATGGTTCCGGCGAGTCGAGCCGGTGGTTGCGGAATGTCCGGCAGGTGGTTCTGACATGTCCGGCAGGTGGTTCCGGCATGTCCACAACGAGGTTCCAGCATGCCCGGCAGGTGATTCCGGAGTGTCCGGCATTTGGTTCTGGCACCTCAGAGAGGTGGTTCCGGAATGCCTAGCCTGTGATTCCGGAGTGTCTGACAAGTGGTTCTGGCGTAGCCGGCAGTTGATTTTGGCGTGTGCACTAGGTGGTTCTGGGGAGTGCATCAGCTGGTTCCGGCATACTTGGCAGGTGGTACCGGCGTGTCCAGAACATGGTTCTGGCAAGTCTGAGAGGAGGTTGCGGCACGCCCGACAGGTGATTCCGGAGCGTCCGCCAAATGTTTCTGGCGTACCCGGCAGGTGATTTTGGCATGTCCGACATGTGTTTCTTGGGAGTCGAGCAGGTAGCTCAGGCATGCTCAACTGGTGCTTCCGGCGTCTCTGGCACGTGGTTCTGGTGTGTCTGAGAGCTGGTTCTGGCATCTCCGGCAGATGATTCCGGAGTGTCCACCAAGTGGTTCTGGTATACCTGGCAGGTGATTTTGGCGTGTCAGGAAGTTGGTTCCGGCTAGTTGAGCAGGTGGATCAGGCGTGCTCGCCAGGGGGTTCAGGCGGGTCTGGCAGGTGGTTTCGGTCTGCTCGGGGAGTGGTTCCGGCATCTCAGGCACATGGTTCTGGCACGTCTGAGAGGTGGTTGCGGCAGGCCCGACAGGTGTTTCCATGGTGTCCGCCAAGTGGTTCTGGCATAGCTGACAGGTGATGTTGGCGTGACCGGCAGGTGGTTCCAGCAAGCCCGGCAGGTGATTCCGAAGAGTTCACCTTATGGTTGTGGCGTAGCCGGCAGGCGATTTTGGCGGGTCCAGCAGGTGGTTTTGGCGAGTCGAGCAGGTGGTTCTGGCGAGCTCGGCAGGTGCTTCCGGTGTCATTGGCATGTGGTTCCGGCATGTCTGAGAGGTGGTTCCAGCATGCCCGGCAGGTGGTTCCGGAGTGTCTGCCGAGTGGTTCTGGAGTAGTCGGCAGGTGATTCTGGTGTGTCCAGCAGGTGGTTCTGGGTAGTGTATCAGGTGGTTCCAGCATACTCGGCAGGTGGTTCTGGCGTGACCGGCACGAGGTTCCGGCATGTCTTAGAGGTGGTTGCGCCATGCCCGGCAGGTGATTCCGGAGTGTTCCCCAAGTGGTTCAGGCATAGCCGGCAGGTGATTTTGCATGTCCGTCAATGGTTCCGGCGAGTCGAGCCGGTGGTTCCGGCATGACCGGCAGGTGTTTCCGGCATGCCCGGCAGGTGATTCCGGAGCATCCGCCAAGTGTTTCTGGCTACCCGGCAGGTGATTCCGGCATGTCCAGCAGGTGGTTCTGGGGAGTGGGTCAGGTGGTTCCGGCAGGCCCGGCAGGTGATTCCGGAGTGTCCGGCATGTGATTCTGGCACCTCTGAGAGGTTGTTCTGGCATGCCCGGCAGGTGATACCGGAGTGTCCGGCATTTGGTCCTGGCACCTCTGAGAGGTGGTTCCGGGATGCCTGGCGTGTGATTCCGGAGTGTCTGCCAAGTGGTTCTGGCGTGTCCAGCAGGTGATTTTGGCATGTCCGACAGGTGTACCTTGCGAGGGGAGCAGGTGGCTCAGGCATGCTCAACTGGTGCTTCCGGAGTCTCCGGCACGTGGTTCTGTTGTGTCTGAGAGCTGGTTTTGGCATGTCTGGCAGATGATTCCGGAGTGTCCACCAAGTGGTTCTGGTATACCTGGCAGGTGATTTTGGCGTGTCAGGAAGGTGGTTCCGGCTAGTTGAGCAGGTGGATCAGGCGTGCTCGCCATGGGGTTCAGGCGGGTCAGGCAGGAGGTTTCGGTCTGTTCGGGGAGTGGTTCCGGCATCTCAGGCACATAGTTCCGGCACGTCTGAGAGATGGTTCCGGCCGCCCCGACAGGTTTTTCCAGAGTGTCCGCCAAGTGGTTCTGGCGTAGCTGAAAGGTGATGTTGGCGTGACTGGCAGGGGGTTCCAGCCAGCCCTGCAGGTGATTCCGGAGTGTCTGCCGCGTGGTTCTTGCGTAGCCGGCAGGTGATTTTGGCGTGTCCAGCAGGTGGTTCCGGCGAGCTCGGCAGGTGGTACCGGCGTGTGCGGAACATGGTTCTGGCACGTCTGAGAGATGGTTCCGGCATGCCCGGCAGGTGATTCCGGAGTGTCCGGCATGTGATTCTGCCACCTCTGAGAGGTGGTTCCGGCATGCCCGGCAGGTGGTTCCGGAGGGTCTGCCAAGTGGTTCTGGCGTAGCCGGCAGGTGATTCTGGCGTGTCCAGCAGGTGGTTCTGGGGAGTGGATCAGGTGGTCCGGCATACTCGGCAGGTGGTACCGGCGTGTCCGAAACATGGTTCCGGAAAGTCTGAGAGCTGGTTCCGGAATGCCCGACAGTTGATTCCGGAGTGTTCGCCAAGTGGTTCTGGCGCAGCCGGCAGGTCATTTTGCATGTCCGGCGGTGGTTCCGGCAAGTCGAGCCGGGGCTTCCGGCGTGTCCAGCAGGTGTTTCTGGTCTGTCCGGCAGGTTGTTCTGGCGTGACTGGCACGAGGTTCTGGCACGTCTGAGACCTGGTTCTGGCATGTCCAGCAGATGATTCCGGAGTGTCCACCAAGTGGTTGTGGCATACCCGGCAGGTGATTTTAGCGTGTCAGGTAGGCGGTTCCGGCGAGTCGAGTAGGTGGTTCCGGCGTGCTCGGCAGGTGGTTCAGGCAGGTCTGGCAGGTGGTATCGGTCTGTTCGGTGTGTGGTTCCGGCATCTCAGGCACATGGTTCTGGCACATCTGATAGGTGGTTCCGGCCAGCCCGACAGGTGTTTCCATGGTCTCCGCCAAGTGGTTCTGGCATAGCTGGCAGGTGATGTTGTCGTGACCGGCAGGTGGTTCCAGCCAGCCCGGCAGGTGATTCGGAAGAGTTCACCAAATGGTTGTGGCGCAGCCGCCAGGTGATTTTGGCGTATCCAGCAGGTGGTTTTGGCGAGTCGAGAAGGTGGTTCTGGCGTGCTCGGCAGGTGCTTCCGGTGTCATTGGCATGTGGTTCCGGCATGTCTGAGAGGTGGTTCCGCCATGCCCGGCAGGTGATTCTGGAGTGTTCGACAAGGGGTTCTGGCGTAGCCGGCAGGTGATTTTGCATGTCCGGCAATGGTTCCGGCGAGTCGAGCCGGTGGTTCCGGCATGTCCAGCAGGTGGTTCCGGCATGCCCGGCAGGTGATTCCGGCATGCTCGGCAGGTGATCCCGGAGTGTCCGGCATGTGGCTCTGGCACCTCTTAGAGGCGGTTCCGGCATGCCCGGCAGGTGATACCGGAGTCTCCGGCATTTGGTTCTGGCACCTCTGAGAGGTGGTTCCGGAATGCCTGGCATGTGATTCCGGAGTGTCTGCCGAGTGGTTCTGGCGTAGCCGGCATGTGATTTTGCATGTCCAGAAGGTGGTTTTGGCGAGTCGAGCAGGTGGTTCTGGCGTGCTCGGCCTGTGCTTCCGGTGTCATTGGCATGTGGTTCCGGCATGTCTGAGAGGTGGTTCCGCCATGCCCGGCACGTGATTCCGGAGTGTTCGCCAAGTGGTTCTGCCGTAGCCGGCAGGTGATTCTGCATGTCCGGCAATGGTTCCGGAGAGTCGAGCCTGTAGTTCCGGCATGTCCGGCAGGTGGATCCGGCATGCCCGGCAGGTGAATCCGGAGTGTCCGGCATGTGGTTCTGGCACCACTGAGATGTGGTTCCGGCATGCCCGGCAGGTGATACCGGAGTGTTCGGCATTTGGTTCTGGCACCTCTGAGAGGTGGTTCCGGCATGCCAGACAGGTGATTCCGGAGTGTTCGCCAAGTGGTTCTGGCGTAGCCGGCAGGTCATTTTGCATGTCCGGCGGTGGTTCCGGCGAGTCGAGCCGGTGGTTCCGGCGTAGCCGGCGGTTGCTCTTGTCGTGTCCACTAGGTGGTTCTGGGGAGTGGATCAGCTGGTTCCGGCATGCCCGGCAGGTGATACCGGAGTGTCCGGCATTTGGTTCTGGCACCTCTGAGAGGTGGTTCCGGAATGCCTGGCATGTGATTCCGGAGTATCTGCCGAGTGCTTCTGGCGTAGCCGGCAGTTGATTTTGGCGTCTCCACTAGGTGGTTCTGGGGAGTGGATCAGCTGGTTCCGGCTTACTCGGCAGGTGGTACCGGCGTGTCCAGAACATGGTTCTGGCAAGTCTGAGAGGTGGTTCCGGCACGCCCGACAGGTGATTCCGGAGCGTCCGCCAAGTGTTTCTGGCGTACCCGGCAGGTGATTTTGGCATGTCCGACAGGTGTTTCTTGGGAGTCGAGCAGGTGGCTCAGGCATGCTCAGCTGGTGCTTCAGGTGTCTCTGGCACGTGGTTCAGGTGTGTCTGAGAGCTGGTTCTGGCATGTCCGGCAGATGATTCCGGAGTGTCCAACAAGTGGTTCTGGTATACCTGGCAGGTGATTTTGGCGTGTCAGGAAGGTGGTTCCGGGTAGTTGAGCAGGTGGATCAGGCGTGCTCGCCAGGGGGTTCAGGCGGGTCTGGCAGGTGGTTTCGGTCTGTTCGGGGAGTGGTTCCGGCATCTCAGGCACATGGTTCTGGCACGTCTGAGAGGTGGTTCCGGCCGGCCCGACAGGTGTTTCCGGAGTGTCTGC
Source organism: Equus caballus (assembly GCF_041296265.1). Taxonomy (NCBI): domain Eukaryota; kingdom Metazoa; phylum Chordata; class Mammalia; order Perissodactyla; family Equidae; genus Equus; species Equus caballus. The sequence continues at coordinate 5,019,207 of NW_027222395.1, forward strand.
CAAGTGGTTCTGGCGTAGCTGAAAGGTGATGTTGGCGTGACCGGCAGGTGGTTCCAGCCAGCCCCGCAGGTGATTCCGGAGTGTCTGCCGAGTGGTTCTGGCGTAGCCGGCAGGTGATTTTGGCGTGTCCAGCAGGTGGTTCCGGCGAGCTCGGCAGTTGGTACCGGCGTGTCCGGAACATGGTTCTGGCACGTCTGAGAGATGGTTCCGGCATGCACGGCAGGTGATTCCGGAGTGTCCGGCAGCGGTTCTGGCACTTCTGAGGGATGGTTCCGGCATGCCCGGCAGGTGGTTCCGGAGTGTCTGCCGAGTGGTTCTGGCGTGTCCAGCAGGTGGTTCTAGGGAGTGGATCAGGTGGTTCCGGCATACTCGGCAGGTGGTACCGGCGTGTCCGTAACATGGTTCTGGCAAGTCTGAGAGGCGGTTCCGGCATGCCCGACAGGTGATTCCGGAGTGTTCGCCAAGTGGTTCTGGCGTAGCCGGCAGGTCATTTTGCATGTCCGGCGGTGGTTCCTGTGAGTCGAGCCGGTGGTTCTGGCGTGTCCGGCAGGTGGTTCTGGCGTGACCGGCACGAGGTTCTGGCACATCTGAGAGTTGGTTCCGGCATGCCCGACAGGTGATTACGGAGTGTCCGCCACGTGGTTCTGGCGTACCAGGCAGGTGATTTTGGCGTGTCTGGCAGGTGTTTCTTGCAAGTCGAGCATTTGGCTCAGGCATGCTCAGCAGGTGCTTCCGGCGTGTCTGGCACGTGGTTCTGGTGTGTCTGAGAGCTGGTTCTGGCATCTCCGGCAGATGATTCCGGAGTGTCCACCAAGTGGTTCTGGTATAATTGGCAGGTGATTTTGGCATGTCAGGAAGGTGGTTCCGGCTAGTTGAGCAGGTGGATCAGGCGTGCTCGCCAGGGGGTTCAGGCGGGTCTGGCAGGTGGTTTCGATCTGTCGGGGAGTGGTTCCGGCATCTCAGGCTCATGGTTCTGGCACGTCTGAGAGGTGGTTCCGGCCGGCCCGACAGGTGTTTCCATGGTGTCCGCCAAGTGGTTCTGGCATAGCTGGCAGGTGATGTTGGCGTGACCGGCAGGTGGTTCCAGACAGGCCGGCATGTGATTCCGGAGTGTCTGCCGAGTGGTTCTGGCGTAGCCGGCAGGTGATTTTGGCGTGTCCAGCAGGTGGTTCCGGCGAGCTCGGCAGGTGGTACCGGCGTGTCCGGAACATGGTTCTGGCACCTCTGAGAGATGGTTCCGGCATGCCTGGCAGGTGAACCCGGAGTGTCCGGCATGTGGTTCTGGCACCTCTGAGAGGTGGTCCCTGCCGGCTCGACATGTGTTTCCGGAGTGTCCGCCAAGTGGTTCTGGCGTAGCTGAAAGGTGCTGTTGGCGTGACCGGCAGGTGGTTCCAGCCAGCCCGGCAGGTGATTCCGGAGTGTCTGCCGAGTGGTTCTGGCGTAGCTGACAGGTGATTTTGGCGTGTCCAGCGGGTGGTTTTGGCGAGTCGAGCAGGTGGTTCTGGCGTGCTCGCCAGGTGCTTCCGGGGTCATTGGCATGTGGTTCCGGCATGTCTGAGAGGTGGTTCCGCCATGCCCGGCAGGTGATTCCGGAGAGTTCGCCAAGTGGTTCTGGTGTAGCCGGCAGGTGATTTTGCATGTCCAGCAATGGTTCCGGCGAGTCGAGCCGGTGGTTCCGGCATGTCCAGCAGGTCGCTCCGGCATGCCCGGCAGGTGATTCCGGAGTGTCCGGCATGTGGTTCTGACACCTCTGAGAGGTAGTTCCGGCATGCCCGGCAGGTGATACCGGAGTGTCCGGCATTTGGTTCTGGCACCTCTGAGAGGTGGTTCCGGAATGCCTGGCATGTGATTCCGTAGTATCTGCCGAGTGCTTCTGGCGTAGCCGGCAGTTGATTTTGGCGTGTCCACTAGGTGGTTCTGGGGAGTGGATCAGCTGGTTCCGGCTTACTCGGCAGGTGGTATCGGCGTGTCCAGAACATGGTTCTGGCAAGTCTGAGAGGTGGTTCCGGCACGCCCGACAGGTGATTCCGGAGCGTCCGCCAAGTGTTTCTGGCGTACCCGGCAGGTGATTTTGGCATGTCCGACAGGTGTTTCTTGGGAGTCGAGCAGGTGGCTCAGGCATGCTCAGCTGGTGCTTCAGGCGTCTCTGGCACGTGGTTCAGGTGTGTCTGAGAGCTGGTTCTGGCATGTCCGGCAGATGATTCCGGAGTGTCCACCAAGTGGTTCTGGTATACCTGGCAGGTGATTTTGGCGTGTCAGGAAGGTGGTTCCGGGTAGTTGAGCAGGTGGATCAGGCGTGCTCGCCAGGGGGTTCAGGCGGGTCTGGCAGGTGGTTTCGGTCTGTTCGGGGAGTGTTTCCGGCATCTGAGGCACATGGTTCTGGCACGTCTGAGAGGTGGTTCCGGCCGGCTCAACAGGTGTTTCCGGAGTGTCCGCCAAGTGGTTCTGGCGTAGCTGAAAGGTGATGTTGGCGTGACCGGCAGGTGGTTCCAGCCGGCCCGGCAGGTGATTCCGGAGTGTCTGCCGAGTGGTTCTGGCGTACCAGGCAGCTGATTTTGGCGTGTCCAGCAGGTGGTTCCGGCGAGATCGGCAGGTGGTACCAGTGTGTCTGGAACATGCTTCTGGCACGTCTGAGAGATGGTTCCGGCATGCCCGGCATTTGATTCCGGAGTGTCCACCATGTGGTTCTGGTATACCTGGCAGGTGATTTTGGCGTGTCAGGAAGTTGGTTCCGGCTAGTTGAGCAGGTGGTTCAGGCGGGTCTGGCAGGTGGTTTCGGTCTGTTCGGGGTGTGGTTCCGGCATCTCAGGCACATGGTTCTGGCACGTCTGATATGTGGTTCCGGCCGGCCCGACAGGTGTTTCCATGGTGTCCGCCAAGTGGTTCTGGCATAGCTGGCAGGTGATGTTGGCGTGACCGGCAGGTGGTTCCAGCCAGCCCGGCAGGTGATTCCGAAGAGTTCACCAAATGGTTGTGGCGTAGCCGGCAGGTGATTTTGGCGTGTCCAGCAGGTGGTTTTGGCGAGTCGATCAGGTGGTTCTGGCGTTCTCGGCAGGTGCTTCCGGTGTCATTGGCATGTGGTTCCGGCATGTCTGAGAGGTGGTTCCGGCATGCCCGGCAGGTGGTTCCGGAGAGTCTGCCGAGTGGTTCTGGAGCCAGCCCGGCAGGTGATTCCGAAGAGTTCACCAAATGGTTGTGGCTTAGCCGGCAGGTTATTTTGGCGTGTCAGGAAGGGGGTTCCAGCTAGTTGAGCAGGTGGATCAGGCGTGCTCGCCAGTGGGTTCAGGCGGGTCTGCCAGGTGGTTTCGGTCTGTTCGGGGAGTGGTTAAATCTTCTTAGGCACATGGTTCTGGCACGTCTGAGAGGTGTTTCCGGCAGGCCGGTGAGGTGTTTCCGGAGTGTCCGCCAAGTGGTTCTGGCGTAGCTGAAAGGTGATTTTGGCGTGTCCAGAGGGGGTTCTGGCCAGCTCGGCAGGTTGTACCGGCGTGTCCGGAACATGGTTCTGGCACGTCTGAGAGATGGTTCCGTCATGCCCGGCAGGTGATTCCGGAGTGTCCGGCATGTGGTTCTGGCACCTCTGAGAGGTGGTTCCGGCATGCCCGGCAGGTGGTTCCGGAGTGTCTGCCGAGTGGTTCAGGCGTAGTGGGCAGGTGATTCTGGCGTGTCCAGCAGGTGGTTCTGGGGAGTGGATCAGGTGGTTCCGGCATACTCTGCAGGTGGTACCGGCGTGTCCAGAACATGGTTCTTGCAAGTCTGAGAGGTGGTTCCGGCATGCCCGACAGGTGGTTCCGGAGTGTTCGCCAAGTGGTTCTGGCGTGGCAGGCAGGTCATTTTGCATGTCCAGCGGTGGTTCCGGCGAGTCGAGCCGGTGGTTCCGGCGTGTCCGGCAGGTGGTTCTGGCGTGACCGGCACGAGTTTCTGGCACGTCTGAGAGTTGGTTCCGGCATGCCCGACAGGTGATTCCGGAGTGTCTGCCACATGGTTCTGGCGTACCCGGCAGGTGATTTTAGCGTGTCAGGTAGGTTGTTCCAGCGAGTCGAGTAAGTGGTTCCGGCGTGCTCGCTAGGTGGTTCAGGCGGGTCTGGCAGGTGGTTTCAGTCTGTTCGGGGTGTGGTTCCGGCATCTCAGGCACATGGTTCTGGCACGTCTGAGAGGTGGTTGCGGCCGGCCCGACAGGTGTTTCCATGGTGTCCGCCAAGTGGTTCTGGCATAGCTGGCAGGTGATGTTGGCTTGACCGGCAGGTGGTTCCAGCCAGCCTGGCAGGTGATTCCGAAGTGTTCACCAAATGGTTGTGGCGTAGCCGGCAGGTGATTTTGGCGTGTCCAGCAGGTGGTTTTGGCGAGTCGAGCAGGTGGTTCTGGCGTGCTCGGCAGGTGCTTCCGGTGTCATTGGCATGTGGTTCCGTCATGTTGAGAGGTGGTTCCGCCATGCCCGGCAGGTGATTCCGGAGTGTTCGCCAAGTGGTTCTGGCGTAGCCGGCAGGTGATTTTGCATGGCCGGCAATGGTTCCGGCGAGTCGAGCCGGTGGTTTGGGCATGTCTGGCAGGTGGTTCCTGCATTCCCGGCAGGTGATTCCGGAGTGTCCGGCATGTGGTTCTGGCACCTCTGAGAGGTGGTTCCGGCATGCCCGGCAGGTGATACCGGAGTGTTCGCCAAGTGGTTCTGGCGTAGCCGGCAGGTGATTTTGCATGTCCGGCAATGGTTCCGGAGAGTCGAGCCGGTGGTTCCGGAATGTCCGGCAGGTGGTTCCGGCATGTCCGGCTGTTGGTTCCGACATGTCCAGCAGGTGGTTCCGGCATGCTCGGCCGGTGATGCCGGAGTGTCCGGCATGTGGTTCTGGCACCTCTGAGAGGTGGTTCCGGCATGCCCGGCAGGTGATACCGGAGTATCCGGCATTTGGTTCTGGCACCTCTGAGAGGTGGTTCCAGAATGCCTGGCATGTGATTCCGGAGTGTCTGCCGAGTGTTTCTGGCGTAGCCGGCAGTTGATTTTGGCGTGTCCACTAGGTGGTTCTGGGGAGTGGATCAGCTGGTTCCGGCATACTCGGCAGGTTGTACCGGTGTGTCCAGAACATGGTTCTGGCAAGTCTGAGAGGTGGTTCCGGTATGCCCGACAGGTGATTCCGGAGCGTCCGCCAAGTGTTTCTGGCGTACCCGGCAGGTGATTTTGGCATGTCCGACAGGTGTTTCCTGGGAGTCGAGCAGGTGGCTCAGGCATGCTCAGCTGGTGCTTCCGGCGTCTCTGGCACGTGGTTCTGGTGTGTCTGAGAGCTGGTTCTGGCATGTCCGGCAGATGATTCCGGAGTGTCCACCAAGTGGTTCTTGTATACCTGGCAGGTGATTTTGGCGTGTCAGGAAGGTGGTTCCGGCTAGTTGAGCAGGTGGATCAGGCGTGCTCGCCAGGGGGTTCAGGCGGGTCTGGCAGGTGGTTTCGGTCTGTTCGGGGAGTGGTTCCGGCATCTCAGGCACATGGTTCTGGCACCTCTGAGAGGTGGTTGCGGCCAGCCCGACAGGTGTTTCCGGAGTGTCCGACAAGTGGTTCTGGCGTAGCTGAAAGGTGATGTTGGCGTGACCGGCAGGTGGTTGCAGCCAGCCCCGCAGGTGATTCCGGAGTGTCTGCCGAGTGGTTCTGGCGTAGCCGGCAGGTGATTTTGGCGTGTCCAGCAGGTGGTTCCGGCGAGCTCGGCAGGTGGTACCGGCGTGTCCGGAACATGGTTCTGGCACGTCTGAGAGATGGTTCCGGCATGCCCGGCAGGTGATTCCGGAGTGTTCGCCAAGTGGTTCTGGTGTAGCCGGCAGGTGATTTTGCATGGCCTGCAATGGTTCCGGCGAGTCGAGCCGGTGGTTCCGGCATGCCCGGCAGGTGATTCCGGAGTGTCCGTCATGTGGTTCTGGCACCTCTGAGAGGTGGTTCCGGCATGCCCGGCAGGTGATACCGGAGTGTTCGCCAAGTGGTTCTGGTGTAGCCGGCAGGTGATTTTGCATGTCCGGCAATGGTTCCGGCGAGTCGACCCATGGTTCCGGAATGTCCGGCAGGTGGATCCGGCATGTCCGGCAGGTGGTTACGGCATGTCCAGCACGTGGTTCCAGCATGCCCGGCAGGTGATTCCGGAGTGTCCGGCATGTGGTTCTGGCACCTCTGAGAGGTGGTTCCGGCATGCCCGGCAGGTGATACCGGAGTGTCCGGCATTTGGTTGTGGCACCTCTGAGAGGTGGTTCCGGAATGCCTGGCATGTGATTCCGGAGTGTCTGCCGAGTGGTTCTGGCGTAGCCGGCAGTTGATTTTGGCGTGTCCACTAGGTGGTTCTGGGGAGTGGATCAGCTGGTTCCGGGATGCCCGGCAGGTGATTCCGCAGTCCCCGGCAATTCGTCCTGGCACCTCTGAGAGGTGGTTCCGGCATGCCCGACAGGTGATTCCGGAGTGTTCGCCAAGTGGTTCTGGCGTAGCCGGCAGGTCATTTTGCATGTCCGGCGGTGGTTCCGGCGAGTCGAGCCGGTGGTTCCGGCGTAGCCGGCGGTTGCTCTTGTCGTGTCCACTAGGTGGTTCTGGGGAGTGGATCAGCTGGTTCCGGCATGCCCGGCAGGTGATACCGGAGTGTCCGGCATTTGGTTCTGGCACCTCTGAGAGGTGGTTCCGGAATGCCTGGCATGTGATTCCGGAGTATCTGCCGAGTGCTTCTGGCGTAGCTGGCAGTTGATTTTGGCGTCTCCACTAGGTGGTTCTGGGGAGTGGATCAGCTGGTTCCGGCTTACTCGGCAGGTGGTACCGGCGTGTCCAGAACATGGTTCTGGCAAGTCTGAGAGGTGGTTCCGGCACGCCCGACAGGTGATTCCGGAGCGTCCGCCAAGTGTTTCTGGCGTACCCGGCAGGTGATTTTGGCATGTCCGACAGGTGTTTCTTGCGAGTCGAGCAGGTGGCTCAGGCATGCTCAGCTGGTGCTTCCGGCGTCTCTGGCACGTGGTTCAGGTGTGTCTGAGAGCTGGTTCTGGCATGTCCGGCAGATGATTCCGGAGTGTCCAACAAGTGGTTCTGGTATACCTGGCAGGTGATTTTGGCGTGTCAGGAAGGTGGTTCCGGCTAGTTGAGCAGGTGGATCAGGCGTGCTCGCCAGGGTGTTCATGCGGGTCTGGCAGGTGGTTTCGGTCTGTTCGGGGAGTGGTTCCGGCATCTCAGGCACATGGTTCTGGCACGTCTGAGAGGTGGTTCCGGCCGGCCCGACAGGTGTTTCCGGAGTGTCTGCCAAGTGGTTCTGGCGTAGCTGAAAGGTGATGTTGGCGTGACCGGCAGGTGGTTCCAGCCAGCCCCGCAGGTGATTCCGGAGTGTCTGCCGAGTGGTTCTGGTGTAGCCGGCAGGTGATTTTGGCGTGTCCAGCATGTGGTTCCGGCGAGCTCGGCAGGTGGTACCGGCGTGTCCGGAACATGGTTCTGGCACGTCTGAGAGATGGTTCCGGCATGCACGGCAGGTGATTCCGGAGTGTCCGGCATGCGGTTCTGGCACTTCTGAGGGATGGTTCCGGCATGCCCGGCAGGTGGTTCCGGAGTGTCTGCCGAGTGGTTCTGGCGTGTCCAACAGGTGGTTCTAGGGAGTGGATCAGGTGGTTCCGGCATACTCGGCAGGTGGTACCGGCGTGTCCGTAACATGGTTCTGGCAAGTCTGAGAGGCGGTTCCGGCATGCCCGACAGGTGATTCCGGAGTGTTCGCCAAGTGGTTCTGGCGTAGCCGGCAGGTCATTTTGCATGTCCGGCGGTGGTTCCGGTGAGTCGAGCCGGTGGTTCTGGCGTGTCCGGCAGGTGGTTCTGGCGTGACCGGCACGAGGTTCTGGCACATCTGAGAGTTGGTTCCGGCATGCCCGACAGGTGATTACGGAGTGTCCGCCACGTGGTTCTGGCGTACCAGGCAGGTGATTTTGGCGTGTCTGGCAGGTGTTTCTTGCAAGTCGAGCATTTGGCTCAGGCATGCTCAGCAGGTGCTTCCGGCGTGTCTGGCACGTGGTTCTGGTGTGTCTGAGAGCTGGTTCTGGCATCTCCGGCAGATGATTCCGGAGTGTCCACCAAGTGGTTCTGGTATAATTGGCAGGTGATTTTGGCATGTCAGGAAGGTGGTTCCGGCTAGTTGAGCAGGTCTATCAAGCGTGCTCGCCAGGGGGTTCAGGCGGGTCTGGCAGGTGGTTTCGATCTGTCGGGGAGTGGTTCCGGCATCTCAGGCTCATGGTTCTGGCACGTCTGAGAGGTGGTTCCGGCCGGCCCGACAGGTGTTTCCATGGTGTCCGCCAAGTGGTTCTGGCATAGCTGGCAGGTGATGTTGGCGTGACCGGCAGGTGGTTCCAGACAGGCCGGCATGTGATTCCGGAGTGTCTGCCGAGTGGTTCTGGCGTAGCCGGCAGGTGATTTTGGCGTGTCCAGCAGGTGGTTCCGGCGAGCTCGGCAGGTGGTACCGGCGTGTCCGGAACATGGTTCTGGCACGTCTGAGAGATGGTTCCGGCATGCCTGGCAGGTGATTCCGGAGTGTCCGGCATGTGGTTCTGGCACCTCTGAGAGGTGGTCCCTGCCGGCTCGACATGTGTTTCCGGAGTGTCCGCCAAGTGGTTCTGGCGTAGCTGAAAGGTGCTGTTGGCGTGACCGGCAGGTGGTTCCAGCCAGCCCGGCAGGTGATTCCGGAGTGTCTGCCGAGTGGTTCTGGCGTAGCTGACAGGTGATTTTGGCGTGTCCAGCGGGTGGTTTTGGCGAGTCGAGCAGGTGGTTCTGGCGTGCTCGCCAGGTGCTTCCGGGGTCATTGGCATGTGGTTCCGGCATGTCTGAGAGGTGGTTCCGCCATGCCCGGCAGGTGATTCCGGAGAGTTCGCCAAGTGGTTCTGGTGTAGCCGGCAGGTGATTTTGCATGTCCAGCAATGGTTCCGGCGAGTCGAGCCGGTGGTTCCGGCATGTCCAGCAGGTGGCTCCGGCATGCCCGGCAGGTGATGCCGGAGTGTCCGGCATGTGGTTCTGACACCTCTGAGAGGTAGTTCCGGCATGCCCGGCAGGTGATACCGGAGTGTCCGGCATTTGGTTCTGGCACCTCTGAGAGGTGGTTCCGGAATGCCTGTCATGTGATTCCGTAGTATCTGCCGAGTGCTTCTGGCGTAGCCGGCAGTTGATTTTGGCGTGTCCACTAGGTGGTTCTGGGGAGTGGATCAGCTGGTTCCGGCTTACTCGGCAGGTGGTATCGGCGTGTCCAGAACATGGTTCTGGCAAGTCTGAGAGGTGGTTCCGGCACGCCCGACAGGTGATTCCGGAGCATCCGCCAAGTGTTTCTGGCGTACCCGGCAGGTGATTTTGGCATGTCCGACAGGTGTTTCTTGGGAGTCGAGCAGGTGGCTCAGGCATGCTCAGCTGGTGCTTCCGGCGTCTCTGGCACGTGGTTCAGGTGTGTCTGAGAGCTGGTTCTGGCATGTCCGGCAGATGATTCCGGAGTGTCCACCAAGTGGTTCTGGTATACCTGGCAGGTGATTTTGGCGTGTCAGGAAGGTGGTTCCGGGTAGTTGAGCAGGTGGATCAGGCGTGCTCGCCAGGGGGTTCAGGCGGGTCTGGCAGGTGGTTTCGGTCTGTTCGGGGAGTGTTTCCGGCATCTGAGGCACATGGTTCTGGCACGTCTGAGAGGTGGTTCCGGCCGGCTCAACAGGTGTTTCCGGAGTGTCCGCCAATTGGTTCTGGCGTAGCTGAAAGGTGATGTTGGCGTGACCGGCAGGTGGTTCCAGCCGGCCCGGCAGGTGATTCCGGAGTGTCTGCCGAGTGGTTCTGGCGTACCAGGCAGCTGATTTTGGCGTGTCCAGCAGGTGGTTCCGACGAGATCGGCAGGTGGTACCAGTGTGTCTGGAACATGCTTCTGGCACGTCTGAGAGATGGTTCCGGCATGCCCGGCATTTGATTCCGGAGTGTCCACCATGTGGTTCTGGTATACCTGGCAGGTGATTTTGGCGTGTCAGGAAGTTGGTTCCGGCTAGTTGAGCAGGTGGTTCAGGCGGGTCTCGCAGGTGGTTTCGGTCTGTTCGGGGTGTGGTTCCGGCATCTCAGGCACATGGTTCTGGCACGTCTGATATGTGGTTCCGGCCGGCCCGAAAGGTGTTTCCATGGTGTCCGCCAAGTGGTTCTGGCATAGCTGGCAGGTGATGTTGGCGTGACCGGCAGGTGGTTCCAGCCAGCCCGGCAGGTGATTCCGAAGAGTTCACCAAATGGTTGTGGCGTAGCCGGCAGGTGATTTTGGCGTGTCCAGCAGGTGGTTTTGGCGAGTCGATCAGGTGGTTCTGGCGTTCTCGGCAGGTGCTTCCGGTGTCATTGGCATGTGGTTCCGGCATGTCTGAGAGGTGGTTCCGGCATGCCCGGCAGGTGGTTCCGGAGAGTCTGCCGAGTGGTTCTGGAGCCAGCCCGGCAGGTGATTCCGAAGAGTTCACCAAATGGTTGTGGCTTAGCCGGCAGGTTATTTTGGCGTGTCAGGAAGGGGGTTCCGGCTAGTTGAGCAGGTGGATCAGGCGTGCTCGCCAGTGGGTTCAGGCGGGTCTGCCAGGTGGTTTCGGTCTGTTCGGGGAGTGGTTCCGGCATCTCAGGCACATGGTTCTGGCACGTCTGAGAGGTGTTTCCGGCCGGCCGGTGAGGTGTTTCCGGAGTGTCCGCCAAGTGGTTCTGGCGTAGCTGAAAGGTGATTTTGGCGTGTCCAGCAGGTGGTTCTGGCCAGCTCGGCAGGTGGTACCGGCGTGTCCGGAACATGGTTATGGCACGTCTGAGAGATGTTTCCGGCATGCCCGGCAGGTGAATCCGGAGTGTCCGGCATGTGGTTCTGGCACCTCTGAGAGGTGGTTCCGGCATGCCCGGCAGGTGGTTCCGGAGTGTCTGCCGAGTGGTTCAGGCGTTGTGGGCAGGTGATTCTGGCGTGTCCAGCAGGTGGTTCTGGGGAGTGGATCAGGTGGTTCCGGCATACTCTGCAGGTGGTACCGGCGTGTCCAGAACATGGTTCTTGCAAGTCTGAGAGGTGGTTCCGGCATGCCCGACAGGTGATTCCGGAGTGTTCGCCAAGTGGTTCTGGCGTGGCAGGCAGGTCATTTTGCATGTCCAGCGGTGGTTCCGGTGAGTCCAGCCGGTGGTTCCTGCGTGTCCGGCAGGTGGTTCTGGCGTGACCGGCACGAGTTTCTGGCACGTCTGAAAGTTGGTTCCGGCATGTCCGGCAGGTGGTTCCGGCATGTCCAGCACGTGGTTCCAGCATGCCCGGCAGGTGTTTCCGGAGTGTCCGGCATGTGGTTCTGGCAGCTCTGAGAGGTGGTTCCGGAATGCCTGGCCTGTGATTCCGGAGTGTCTGCCGAGTGGTTCTGGCGTAGCCGGCAGTTGATTTTGGCGTGTCCACTAGGTGGTTCTGGGGAGTGGATCAGCTGGTTCCGGCATGCCCGGCAGGTGATTCCGCAGTCCCCGTCATTTGGTCCTGGCACCTCTGAGAGGTGGTTCCGGCCTGCCAGACAGGTGATTCCGGAGTGTTCGCCAAGTGGTTCTTGCGTAGCCGGCAGGTCATTTTGCATGTCCGGCGGTGGTACCGGCGAGTCAAGCCGGTTGTTCCGGCGTAGCCGGCGGTTGCTCTTGGCGTGTCCACTAGGTGGTTCTGGGGAGTGGATCAGCTGGTTCCGGCATACTCGGCAGGTGGTACCGGCGTGTCCAGAACATGGTTTTGGCAATTTGAGAGGTGGTTCCGGCACGCCCGACAGGTGATTCCGGAGCGTCCGCCAAGTGTTTCTGGCGTACCCGGCAGGTGATTTTGGCATGTCCGACAGGTGTTTCTTGCGAGTCGAGCAGGTGGCTCAGGCATGCTCAGCTGCTGCTTCCGGCGTCTCTGGCACGTGGTTCTGGTGTGTCTGAGAGCTGGTTCTGGCATGTGCGGCAGATGATTCCGGAGTGTCCACCAAGTGGTTCTGGTATACCTGGCAGGTGATTTTGGCGTGTCAGGAAGGTCGTTCCGGCTAGTTGAGCAGGTGGATCAGGCATGCTCGCCAGGGGGTTCAGGTGGGTCTGGCAGGTGGTTTCGGTCTGTTCGGGCAGTGGTTCTGGCATCTGAGGCACATGGTTCTGGCACATCTGAGAGGTGGTTCCGGCCGGCCCGACAGGTGTTTCCGGAGAGCCCGCCAAGTGGTTCTGGAGTAGCTGAAAGGTGATGTTGGCGTGACCAGCAGGTGGTTCCAGCCAGCCCCGCAGCTGATTCCGGAGTGCCTGCCGAGTGGTTCTGGCGTAGCCGGCAGGTGATTTTGGCATGTCCAGCAGGTGGTTCCGGCGTGCTCGGCAGGTGGTACCGGCGGTTCCGGAACATGTTTCTGGCACGTGTGAGAGATGGTTCAGCATGCCCGGCAGGTGATTCCGGAGTTTCCGGCATGTGGTTCTGGCACCCCTGAGAGGTGGTCCCTGCCGGCTCTACAGGTGTTTCCGGAGTGTCCGCCAAGTGGTTCTGGCGTAGCTGAAAGGTGATGTTGGCGTGACCGGAAGGTGGTTCCAGCCAGCCCGGCAGGTGATTCCGGAGTGTCTGCCGAGTGGTTCTGGCGTACCCGGCAGGTGATGTTGGCATGTCCCACAGCTGTTTCTTGCGAGTCGAGCAGGTGGCTCAGGCATGCTCAGCTGGTGCTTCCGGCGTCTCTGGCACTTGGTTCAGGTGTGTCTGAGAGCTGGTTCGGGCATGTCCGGAAGATGATTCCGGAGTGTTCGCCAAGTGGTTCTGGCGTAGCCGGCAGGTCATTTTGCATGTCCGGCGGTGGTTCTGGCTAGTCAAGCCGGTGGTTCCGGCGTGTCCGGCAGGTGTTTCCGGTCTGTCCGGCACGTGGTTCTGGCGTGTCCGGCACGAGGTTCTGGCATGTCTGAGAGTTGGTTCCGGCATGCCCGAAAGGTGATTCCGGAGTGTGCGCCACGTGGTTCTGGCGTACCCGGCAGGTGATTTTGGCGTGTCTGGCAGGTGTTCCTTGCAAGTCGAGCATTGGCTCAGGCATGATCAGCAGGTGCTTCCGGCCTGTCCGGCCCGTGGTTCTGGTGTTTCTGAGAGCTGGTTCTGGCATGTCCGGCAGATGATTCCGGAGTGTCCACCAAGTGGTTGTGGCATACCCGGCAGGTGATTTTAGCGTGTCAGGTAGGTGGTTCCGGCGAGTCGAGTAGGTGGTTCCGGCGTGCTCGGCAGGTGGTTCAGGCGGGTCTGGCAGGTGGTTTCGGTCTGTTCGGGGTGTGGTTCCGGCATCTCAGGCACATGGTTCTGGCACGTCTGATAGGTGGTTCCGGCCGGCCCGACATGTGTTTCCATGGTGTCCGCCAAGTGGTTCTGGCATAGCTGGCAGGTGATGTTGGCGTGACTGGCAGGTGGTTCCTGCCAGCCCTGCAGGTGATTCTGGAGTGTCTGCCGAGTGGTTGTGGAGACAGCCCGGCAGGTGATTCCGAAGAGTTCACCAAATGGTTGTGGCGTAGCCGGAAGGTTATTTTGGCGTGTCAGGAAGTTGGTTCCGGCTAGTTGAGCAGGTGGATCAGGCGTGCTCGCCAGGGAGTTCAGTCGGGTCTGGCAGGTGGTTTCGGTCTGTTCGGGGAGTGGTTCCGGCATCTCAGGCACATGGTTCTGGCACGTCTGAGAGGTGGTTCCGGCCGGCCGGAGAGGTGTTTCCGGAGTGTCCGCCAAGTGGTTCTGGCGTAGCTGAGAGGTGATGTTGGCGTGACCGGCAGGTGGTTCCAGCCAGCCCGGCAGGTGATTCCGATGTGTTCACCAAATGGTTGTGGCGTAGCCGGCAGGTGATTTTGGCGTGTCCAGCAGGTGGTTTTGGCGAGTCGAGCAGGTGGTTCTGGCGTGCTCGGCAGGTGCTTCCGGTGTCATTGGCATGTGGTTCCGGGATGTCTGTGACGTGCTTCCGCCATGCCCGGCAGGTGATTCCGGAGTGTTCCCCAAGTGGTTCAGGCATAGCCGGCAGGTGATTTTGCATGTCTGGCAATGGTTCCGGCGAGTCGAGCCTGTGGTTCCGGCATGTCTGGTAGGTGGTTCCGGCATGCCCGGCAGGTGATTCCGGAGTGTCCGCCAAGTGATTCTGGCGTAGCTGAAAGGTGATGTTGGCGTGACCGGCAGGTGGTTCCAGCCAGCCCGGCAGGTGATTCCGGAGTGTCTGCCGTGAGGTTCTGGCGTAGCTGAAAGGTGATGTTGGCATGACCGGCAGGTGGTTCCAGCAAGCCCGGCAGGTGATTCCGAAGAGTTCACCAAATGGTTGTGGCGTAGCCGGCAGGTGATTTTTTTGTGTCCAGCGGGTGGTTTTGGCGAGTCGAGCAGGTGGTTCTGGCGTGCTCGGCAGGTGCTTCCGGTGTCATTGGCATGTGGTTCCGGCATGTCTGAGAGGTGGTTCCGCAATGCCCGGCAGGTGATTCCGGAGTGTCCGGCATGTGGTTCTGGCACCTCTGAGACGTGGTTCCGGCATGCCCGGCAGGTGATACCAGAGTGTCCGGCATTTGGTTCTGGCACCTCTGAGAGGTTGTTCCGGAATGCCTGGCATGTGATTCCGGAGTGTCTGCCGAGTGGTTCTGGCGTAGCCGGCAGTTGATTTTGGCGTGTCCACTAGGTGGTTCTGGTGAGTGGATCAGCTGGTTCCGGCATACTCGGCAGGTGGTACCGGCGTGTCCAGAACATGGTTCTGGCAAATCTGAGAGGTGGTTCCGGCACGCCCGACAGGTGATTACGGAGCGTCCGCCATGTGTTTCTGGCGTACCCGGCAGGTGATTTTGGCATGTCCGACAGGTGTTTCTTGCGAGTCGAGCAGGTGGCTGATGCATGCTCAGCTGGTGCTTCCGGCGTCTCTGGCACGTGGTTCTGGTGTGTCTGAGAGCTGGTTCTGGCATGTCCGGCAGATGATTCCGGAGTGTCCACCAAGTGGTTCTGGTATAACTGGCAGGTGATTTTGGCGTGTCAGGAAGGTGGTTCCGGCTAGTTGAGCAGGTGGATCAGGTGTGCTCGCCGGGGGGTTCAGGCGGGTCTGGCAGGTGGTTTCGGTCTGTTCGGGGTGTGGTTCCGGCATCTCAGGCACATGGTTCTAGCACGTCTGAGAGGTGGTTGCGGCCGGCCCGACAGGTGTTTCCGGAGTGTCCGCCAAGTGGTTCTGGCGTAGCTGAAAGGTGATGTTGGCGTGACCGGCAGGTGGTTCCAGCCAGCCTGGCAGGTGATTCCGGAGTGTCTGCCGAGTGGTTCTGGCGTAGCCGGCATGTGATTTTGGCGTGTCCAGCGTGTGGTTTTGGCGAGTTGAGCAGGTGGTTCTGGCATGCTCGGCAGGTGCTTCCGGTGTCATTGACATGTGATTCCGGCATGTTTGACAGGTGGTTCCGCCATGCCCGGCAGGTGATTCCGGAGTGTTGGCCAAGTGGTTCTGGCGTAGCCGGCAGGTGATTTTGCATGTCCGGCAATGGTTCCGGCGAGTCGAGCCGGTGGTTCCGGCATGTCCGGCAGGTGGTTCCGGCATGCCCGGCACGTGATTCCGGAGTGTCCGGCATGTGGTTCTGGCACCTCTGAGAGGTGGTTCCGGCATGCCCGGCAGGTGACACCGGAGTGTCCAGCATTTCGTTCTGGCACCTGTGAGAGGTGGTTCCGGAATGCCCGGCATGTGATTCCGGAGTGTCTGCCGAGTGGTTCTGGCGTAGCCGGCAGGTGGTTTTAGCGAGTCGAGCAGGTGGTTCTGGCGTGCTCGGCAGGTGCTTCCAGTGTCATTGCCATGTGGTTCCAGAATGTCTGAGAGGTGGTTCCGCCATGCCCGGCAGGTGATTCCGGAGTGTTCGCCAAGTAGTTCTGGTGTAGCCGTCAGGTTATTTTGCATGTCCGGCAATGGTTCTAGCGAGTCGAGCCGGTGGTTCCGGCATGTCCGGCAGGTGATTCCGGCATGTACAGCAGGTGGTTCCGGCATGCCCGGCAGGTGATTCCGCAGTGTCTGGCATGTGGTTCTGGCACCTCAGAGAGGTGGTTCCGGAATGCCTGGCATGTGATTCCAGAGTGTCCGGCATTTGGTTCTGGCACCTCTGAGAGGTGTTTCCGGAATGCCAGGCATGTGATTCCGGAGTGTCTGCCGAGTGGTTCTGGCGTAGCCGGCAGTTGATTTCGGCGTGTCCACTAGGTGGTTCTGGGGAGTGGATCAGCTGGTTCCGGCATACTCGGCTGGTGGTACCGGCGTGTCCCGAACATGGTTCTGGCAAGTCTGAGAGGTGGTTCCGGCATGCCCGACAGGTGATTCCGGAGTGTTCGCCAAGTGGTTCTGGCGTAGCCGGCAGGTCATTTTGCATGTCCGACGGTGGTTCCGGCGAGTCGAGCCGGTGGTTCCGGCGTGTCCGGCAGGTGGTTCTGGCATGACCGGCACGTGGTTCTGGTGTGTCTGAGAGCTGGTTCTGGCATGTCCAGCAGACGATTCCGGAGTGTCCACCAAGTGGTTGTGGCATACCCGGCAGGTGGTTTTAGCGTGTCAGGTAGGTGGTTCCAGCGAGTCGAGTAGGTGGTTCCGGCGTGCTCGGCAGGTGGTTCAGGCGGGTCTGGCAGGTGGTTTCGGTCTGTTCGGGGAGTGGTTCTGGCATCTCAGGCACATGGTTCTGGCACGTCTGAGAGGTGGTTCCGGCCGGCCCGACAGGTGTTTCCATGGTGTCTGCCAAGTGATTCTGGCATAGCTGGCAGGTGATGTTGGCGTGACCGGCAGGTGGTTCCAGCCAGCCCGGCAGGTGATTCCGAAGTGTTCACCAAATGGTTGTGGCGTAGCCGGCAGGTGATTTTGGCGTGTCCAGCAGGTGGTTTTGGCGAGTCGAGCAGGTGGTTCTGGCGTGCTCGGCAGGTGCTTCCGGTGTCATTGGCATGTGGTTCCGGCATGTCTGTGAGGTGCTTCCGCCATGCCCGGCAGGTGATTCCGGAGTGTTCCCCAAGTGGTTCAGGCATAGCCGGCAGATGATTTTGCATGTCCGGCAATGGTTCCGGCGAGTCGAGCCGGTGGTTCCGGCATGTCCGGCAGGTGGATCCGGCATATCCGGCAGGTGCTTCCGGCGTGTCTGGCACGTGGTTCTTGTGTGTGTGAGAGCTGGTTCTGGCATGTCCGGCAGATGATTCCGGAGTGTCCACCAAGTGGTTGTGGCATACCCGGCAGGTGATTTTAGCGTGTCAGGTAGGTGGTTCCAGCGAGTCGAGTAGGTGGTTCCGGCCTGCCCGGCAGGTGGTTCAGGCGGGTCAGGCAGGTGGTTTCGGTCTGTTCGGGGTGTGGTTCCGGCATCTCAGGCACATGGTTCTCGCACGTCTGAGAGGTGGTTCCGGCCGGCCCGACAGGTGTTTCCGGAGTGTCCGCCAAGTGCTTCCGGCGTAGCTGAAAGGTGATGTTAGCGTGACGGGCAGGTGGTTCCAGCCAGCCCGGCAGGTGATTCCGGAGTGTCTGCCGCGTGGTTCTGGTGTAGCCGACACGTGATTTTGGCGTGTCCAGCAGGTGGTTCCCGCGAGCTCGGCAGGTGGTACCGGCCTGTCCGGAACATGGTTCTGGCACGTCTGAGAGATGGTTCCAGCAACCCCGGCAGGTGATTCCGGAGTGTCCGGCATGTGGTTCTGGCACCTCTGAGAGGTGGTTCCGGCATGCCCGGCAGGTGATTCCGTAGTGTCTGGCATGTGGTTCTCGCACCTCTGAGAGGTGGTTCAGGCATGCCCGGCAGGTGGTTCCGGAGTGTCTGCCGAGTGGTTCTGGCATAGTCGGCAGGTGATTCTGGCATGTCCAGCAGGTGGTTCTGGGGAGTGCATCATGTGGTTCCGGCATACTCGGCAGGTCGTACCGGCGTGTCCAGAACATGGTTCTGGCAAGTCTGAGAGGCGGTTCCGGCATGCCCGACAGGTGATTCCGGAGTTTTCGCCAAGTGGTTGTGGTGGAGCCGGCAGGTCATTTTGCATGTCCGGCGGTGGTTCCGGCGAGTCGAGCCGGACGTTCCGGCGTGTCCGGCAGGTGGTTCTGGCGTGACCGGAACGAGGTTCTGGCATGTCTGAGAGTTGCTTCCGGCATGCCCGACAGGAGATTCTTTAGTGTCCGCCACGTGGTTCTGGCGTACCCGGCAGGTGATTTTGGCGTGTCTGGCAGGTGTTTCTTGCAAGTCGAGCATTTGGCTCAGGCATGCTCAGCTGGTGCTTCCGGCGTCTCTGGCACGTGGTTCTTGTGTGTCTGAGAGCTGGTTCTGGCATGTCCGGCAGATGATTCCGGAGTGTCCACCAAGTGGTTCTGGTATACCTGGCAGGTGATTTTGGCGTGTCTGGAAAGTGGTTCCGGCTAGTTGAGCAGGTGGATCAGGCGTGCTCGCCAGGGGGTTCAGGCGGGTCTGGCAGGTGGTTTTGGTCTGTTCGGGGAGTGGTTCCGGCATCTCAGGCACATGGTTCTGGCACATCTGAGAGGTGGTTGCGGCCGGCCCGACAGGTGATTCCGGAGTGTCCGCCAAGTGGTTCTGGCGTAGCTGAAAGGTGATGTTGGCGTGACCGGCAGGTGGTTCCAGCCAGCCCCGCAGGTGATTCCGGAGTGTCTGCCGAGTGGTTCTGGCGTAGTCGGCAGGTGATTCTGGCGTGTCCAGCAGGTGGCTCTGGGGAGTGGATCAGGTGGTTCCAGCATACTCGGCAGGTGGTACCGTCTTGTCCGGAACATGGTTCTGGCAAGTCTGAGAGGCGGTTCCGGCATGCCCGACAGGTGATTCCGGAGTGTTCGCCAAGTGGTTCTGGCGTAGCCGGCAGGTCATTTTGCATGTCTGGCGGTGGTTCCGGCGAGTCAAGCCGGTGGTTCCGGCGTGTCCGGCAGGTGGTTCTGGCGTGACCGGCACGACGTTCTGGCACGTCTGAGAGTTGGTTCTGGCATGCCCGACAGGTGATGCCGGAGTGTCCGGCACGTGGTCCTGGCGTACCCGGCAGGTGATTTTGGCGTGTCTGGCAGGTGTTTCTTGCAAGTCGAGCATTTGGCTCAGGCATGCTCAGCAGGTGATTCGGGCGTGTCTGGCACGTCGTTCTGGTGTGTCTGAGAGCTTGTACTGGCATCTCCGGCAGATGATTCCGGAGTGTCCACCAAGTGGTTGTGGCATACCCGGCAGGTGATTTTAGCGTGTCAGGTAGGTGGTTCCAGCGAGTCGAGTAGGTGGTTCCGGCGTGCTCGACAGGTGCTTCAGGCGGGTCTGGCAGGTGGTTTCGGTCTGTTCGGGGTGTGGTTCCGGCATCTCAGGCACATGGTTCTGGCACGTCTGATAGGTGGTTCCGGCCGGCCCGACAGGTGTTTCCATGGTGTCCGCCAAGTGATTCTGGCATAGCTTGCAGGTGATGTTGGCGTGACCGGCAGGTGGTTCCAGCCAGCCCGGCATGTGATTCCGAAGTGTTCACCAAATGGTTGTGGCGTAGCCTGCAGGTGATTTTGGCGTGTCCAGAAGGTGGTTTTGGCGAGTCGGACAGGTGGTTCTCGCGTGCTCGGCAGGTGCTTCCGGTGTCATTGGCATGTGGTTCCAGCATGTCTGACAGGTGGTTCCGCCATGCCCGGAAGGTGATTCCGGAGTGTTCCCCAAGTGGTTCTGGCATAGCCGGCAGGTGATTTTGCATGTCCGGCATTGGTTCCGGCGAGTCGAGCCGGTGGTTCCGGCATGTCCGGCATGTGGTTCTGGCATGCCCGTCAGGTGATTCCGGAGTGTCCGGCATGTGGTTCTGGCACCTCTGAGAGGTGGTTCCGGCATGCCCAGCAGGTGATACCGGAGTGTTCGCCAAGTGGTTCTGGCGTAGCTGGCAGGTGATATTGCATGTCCGGCAATGGTTCCGGCGAGTCGAGCCAGTGGTTCCGGAATGTCCGGCAGGTGGTTCCGGCATGTCCGGCAGGTGGTTCCGGCATGTGTAGCACGTGGTTCCAGCATGCCCGGCAGGTGATTCCGGAGTGTCCGGCATGTGGTTCTGGCACCTCTGAGAGATAGTTCCGGCATGCCCGGTGGGTGATACCGGAGTGTCCGGCATTTGGTTGTGGCACCTCTGAGAGGTGGTTCCGGAATGCCTGGCATGTGATTCCGGAGTGTCTGCCGAGTGGTTCTGGCGTAGCCGGCAGTTGATTTTGGCGTGTCCACTAGGTGGTTCTGGGGAGTGGATCAGCTGGTTCTGGCATACTCGGCAGGTGGTACCGGCGTGTCCAGAACTTGGTTCTGGCAAGTCTGAGAGGTGGTTCCGGCACGCCCGACAGGTGAAACCGGAGCCTCCGCCAAGTGTTTCTGGCGTACCCGGCGGGTGATTTTCGCCTGTCCGACAGGTGTATCTTGCGAGTCAAGCAGGTGGCTGAGGCATGCTCAGCTGGTGCTTCTGGGGTCTCTGGCACGTGGTTCTGGTGTGTCTGAGAGCTGGTTCTGGCATGTCCGGCAGATGATTCCGGAGTGTCCACCAAGTGGTTCTGGTATACCTGCAAGGTGATTTTGGCGTGTCAGGAAGGTGGTTCCGGCTAGTTGAGCAGGTGGATCAGGCGTGCTCGACAGGGGGTTCAGGCGGGTCTGGCAGGTGGTTTCGGTCTGTTCGGGGAGTGGTTCCGGCATCTCAGGCACATGGTTCTGGCACGTCTGAGAGGTGGTTCTGGCCGGCCCGACAGGTGTTTCCGGAGTGTCCTCCAAGTGGTTCTGGCGTAGGTGAAAGGTGATGTTGGCGTGACCGACAGGTGGTTCCAGCCAGACCGGCAGGTGATTCCGGAGTGTCTGCCGAGTGGTTCTGGAGTAGCCGGCAGGTGATTTTGGCGTGTCCAGCGGGTGGTTTTGGCAAGTCAAGCAGGTGGTTCTGGCGTGCTCGGCAGGTGCTTCCGGTGTCATTGGCATGCGGTTCCGGCATGTCTGAGAGGTGGTTCCGCCATGCCCGGCAGGTGATTCCGGAGTGTTCGCCAAGTGGTTCTGGCGTAGCCGGCAGGTTCTTTTGCCTGTCCGGCACTGGTTCCGGCGAGTCGAGCCGGTGGTTCTGGCATGTCCAGCAGGTGGTTCCGGTATGTCCGGCAGGTGATTCCGGATTGTCCGGCATGTGGTTTTGGCACCTCTGAGAGGTGGTTCTGGCATGCCCGACAGGTGATTCCGGAGTGTTCGCCAAGTGGTTCTGGCGTAGCCGGCAGGTCATTTTGCATGTGCGGCTGTGGTTCTGGCGACTCGAGCCGGTGGTTCCGGCGTGTCCAGCAGGTGTTTCCGGTCTGTCCGGCAGGTGGTTCTGG
This sequence comes from Equus caballus, assembly GCF_041296265.1. Lineage (NCBI taxonomy): Eukaryota > Metazoa > Chordata > Mammalia > Perissodactyla > Equidae > Equus > Equus caballus. Next base: position 5,040,399 of record NW_027222395.1, read on the forward strand.
CGTGACCGGCACGAGGTTCTGGCACGTCTCAGAGTTGGTTCCGGCATGCCCGACAGGTTATTCCCGAGTGTCCGCCACGTGGTTGTGGCATACCCGGCAGGTGATTTTAGCGTGTCAGGTAGGTGGTTCCAGCGAGTCGTGTAGGTGGTTCCGGCGTGCTCGGCAGGGGGTTCAGGCAGGTCTGGCAGGTGGTTTCGGTCTGTTCGGGGTGTGGTTCCGGCATCTCAGGCACATGGTTCTGGCACGTCTGATAGGTGGTTCCGGCCGGCCCGACAGGTGTTTCCATGGTGTCCGCCAAGTGGTTCTGGCATAGCCGGCAGGTGATGTTGGCGTGACCGGCAAGTGGTTCCAGCCAGCCCGGCAGGTGATTCCGAAGTGTTCACCAAATGGTTGTGGCGTAGCTGGAAGGTGATTTTGGCGTGTCCAGCACGTGGTTTTGGCGAGTCGAGCAGGTGGTTCTGACGTGCTCGGCAGGTGCTTCTGGTGTCATTGGCATGTGGTTCCGGCATGTCTGAGAGGTGGTTCTGCCATGCCCGGCAGGTGATTCCGGAGTGTTCCCCAAGTGGTTCTGGCATAGCCGGCAGGTGATTTTGCATGTCCGGCCATGTTTCCGGCGAGTCGAGCTGGTGGTTCCGGCATGACCGGCAGGTGGTTCCGTCATGCCCGGCAGGTGATTCCGGAGTGTCCGGCATGTGGTTCTGGCATCTCTGAGAGGTGGTTCCGGCATGCCCGGCAGGTGATACCGGAGTGTCCGGCATTCCGTTCTGGCACCTCTGAGAGGTGGATCCGACATGCCCGGCAGGTGATACCGGAGTGTCCGGAATTTGGTTCTGGCACCTCTGAGAGGTGGTTCCGGAATGCCTGGCATGTGATTCCGGAGTGTCTGCCGAGTGGTTCTGGCGTAGCCGGCAGTTGATTTTGGCGTGTCCACTAGGTGGTTTTGGGGAGTGGATCAGCTGGTTCCGGCATACTCGGCAGGTGGTACCGGCGTGTCCAGAACATGGTTCTGGCAATTCTGAGAGGTGGTTCCGGCCGGCCGGAGAGGTGTTTCCGGAGTGTCCGCCAAGTTGTTCTGGTGTAGCTGAAAGGTGATGTTGGCGTGACCGGCAGGTGGTTCCAGCCAGCCAGGGTGGTGATTCCGGAGTGTCTGCCGTGTGGTTCTGGCGTAGCCGGCAGGTGATTTTGGCGTGTCCATAGGGTGGTTTTGGCGAGTCGAGCAGGTGGTTCTGGCGTGCTCGGCAGGTGCTTCCCGTGTCATTGGCATGTGGTTCTGGCATGTCTGAGAGGTGGTTCCGCCATGCCCGGCAGGTGATTCCGGAGTGTTCGCCAAGTGGTTCTGGCGCAGCCGGCAGGTGATTTTGCATGTCCGGCAATGGTTCCGGCGAGTCGAGCCGGTGGTTCCGGCATGTCCAGCAGTTGGTTCTGGCATGCCCGGCAGGTGATTCCGGAGTGTCAGGCATTTTGTTCTGGCACCTCTGAGAGGTGGTTGCGGTTGGCCCGACAGGTGTTTCCGGAGTGTCCGCCAAGTGGTTCTGGCGTAGCTGAAAGGTGATGTTGGCGTGACCAGCAGGTGGTTCCACCCAGCCCGGCAGGTGATTCCGGAGTTTCTGCCGTGTGGTTCTGGCGTAGCCGGCAGGTGATTTTGGTGTGTCCAGCAGGTGGTTCCGGCGAGCTCGGCAGGTGGTAGCGGCGTGTCCGGAACATGGTTCTGGCACATCTGAGAGATGGTTCCGGCATGCCTGGCAGGTGATTCCGGAGTGTCCGGCATGTGGTTCTGGCACCTCTGAGAGGTGGTTCCGGCATGCCCGGCAGGTGGTTCCGGAGTGTTCGCCAAGTGGTTCTGGCGCAGCCGGCAGGTGATTTTGCATGTCCGGCAATGGTTCCGGCGAGTCGAGCCGGTGGTTCCGTCATGTCCAGCAGTTGGTTCTGGCATGCCCGGCAGGTGATTCCGGAGTGTCAGGCATTTTGTTCTGGCACCTCTGAGAGGTGGTTGCGGTTGGCCCGACAGGTGTTTCCGGAGTGTCCGCCAAGTGGTTCTGGCGTAGCTGAAAGGTGATGTTGGCGTGACCAGCAGGTGGTTCCACCCAGCCCGGCAGGTGATTCCGGAGTTTCTGCCGTGTGGTTCTGGCGTAGCCGGCAGGTGATTTTGGTGTGTCCAGCAGGTGGTTCCGGCGAGCTCGGCAGGTGGTAGCGGCGTGTCCGGAACATGGTTCTGGCACATCTGAGAGATGGTTCCGGCATGCCTGGCAGGTGATTCCGGAGTGTCCGGCATGTGGTTCTGGCACCTCTGAGAGGTGGTTCCGGCATGCCCGGCAGGTGGTTCCGGAGTGTCTGCCGAGTGCTTCTGGCGTAGCCGGCAGGTGATTCTGGCGTCTACAGCAGGTGGTTCTGGGGTGTGGATCATGTGGTTCCGGCATACTCGGCAGGTGGTACCGGCGTGTCCGGAACATGGTTCTGGCAAGTCTGAGAGGTGGTTCTGGCATGTCCGGCAGATGATTCCGGAGTGTCCACCAAGTGGTTCTGGTATACCTGGCAGGTGATTTTGGCGTGTCCAGAAGGTCGTTTTGGCGAGTCGAGCAGGTGGTTCTCGCGTGCTCGGCAGGTGCTTCCGGTGTCATTGGCATGTGGTTCCAGCATGTCTGACAGGTGGTTCCGCCATGCCCGGAAGGTGATTCCGGAGTGTTCCCCAAGTGGTTCTGGCATAGCCGGCAGGTGATTTTGCATGTCCGGCATTGGTTCCGGCGAGTCGAGCCGGTGGTTCCGGCATGTCCGGCATGTGGTTCTGGCACCTCTGAGAGGTGCTTCCGTCATGCCCGGCAGGTGATACCGGAGTGTTCGCCAAGTGGTTCTGGCGTAGCCGGCAGGTCATTTTGCATGTCCGGCGGTGGTTCCGGCGAGTCGAGCCGGTGGTTCCGGCCTATCCAGCAGGTGTTTCCGGTCTGTCCGGAAGGTGGTTCTGGCGTGACCGGCACGAGGTTCTGGCACGTCTGAGAGTTGGTTCCGGCATGCCCGACAGGTGATTCTGGAGTGTCCACCACGTGGTTCTGGCGTACCCGGCAGGTGATTTTGGCGTGTCTGGCAGGTGTTTCTTGCAAGTCGAGCATTTGGCTCAGGCATGCTCAGCAGGTGCTTCCGGCGTGTCTGGAACGTGGTTCTGGTGTGTCTGAGAGCTGGTTCTGGCATCTCCGGCAGATGATTCCGGAGTGTCCACCAAGTGGTTCTGTCAAACCCGGCAGGTGATTTTAGCGTGTCAGGTAGGTGGTTCCGGCGAGTCGAGTAGGTGGTTCCGGAGTGCTCGGCAGGTGGTTCAGGCGGGTCTGGCAGGTGGTTTCGGTCTGTTCGGGGTGTGGTTCCGGCATCTCAGGCACATGGTTCTGGCACATCTGATAGGTGGTTCCGGCCGGCCCGACAGGTGTTTCCATGGTGTCCGCCAAGTGGTTCTGGCATAGCTGGCAGGTGATGTTGGCGTGACCGGCAGGTGGTTCCAGCAATCCCGGCAGGTGACTCCGAAGTGTTCACCAAATGGTTGTGGCGTAGCCGGCAGGTGATTTTGGCGTGTCCAGCAGGTGGTTTTGGCGAGTCGAGTAGGTGGTTCTCGCGTGCTCTGCAGGTGCTTCCGGTGTCATTGGCATGTGGTTCCGGCATGTCTGAGAGGTGGTTCCGGCATGCCCGGTAGGTGGTTCCGAAGTGTCTGCCGAGTGGTTCTGGAGCCAGCCCGGCAGGTGATTCCTAAGAGTTCACCAAATGGTTGTGACGTAGCCGGCAGGTTATTTTGGCGTGTCAGGAAGGTGGTTCCGGCTAGTTGAGCAGGTGGATCAGGCGTGCTCGCCAGGGGGTTCAGGCGGGTCTGGCAGGTGGTTTCGGTCTGTTCGGGGAGTGGTTCCGGCGTCTCAGGCACATGGTTCTGGCACGTCTGGGAGGTGGTTACGGCCTGCCGGAGAGGTGTTTACGGAGTGTCCGCCTATTGGTTCTGGCGTAGCTGAGAGGTGATGTGGGCGTGACCGGCAGGTGGTTCCAGCCAGCCCGGAAGGTGATTCCGAAGTGTTCACCAAATGGTTGTGGCGTGGCCGGCAGGTGATTTTGGCGTGTCCAGCAGGTGGTTTTGGCGACTCGAGCAGGTGGTTCTGGCGTGCTCGGCAGGTGCTTCCAGTGTCATTGGCATGTGGTTCCGGAATGTCTGAGAGATGGTTCCGCCATGCCCGGCAGGTGATTCCGGAGTGTTCCCCAAGTGGTTCTGGCATAGCCGGCAGGTGATTTTGCATGTCCGGCAACGGTTCCGGCGAGTCGAGGCGGTGGTTCCGGCATGTCCGGCAGGTGGTTCCGGCATGCCCGGCAGGTGATTCCGGAGTGTCCGGCATGTGGTTCTGGCACCTCTGAGAGGTGGTTCCGGCATGCCCGGCAGGTGATACCGGAGTGCCCGGCATTTGGTTCTGGCACCTCTGAGAGGTGGTTCCGGAATGCCTGGCATGTGATTCCGGAGTGTCTGCCTAGTGGTTCTGGCGTAGCCGGCAGTTGATTTTGGCGTGTCCACTAGGTGGTTCTGGGGAGTGGATCAGCTGGTTCCGGCTTACTCGGCAGGTGGTACCGGTGTGTCCAGAACATGGTTCTGGCAAGTCTGAGAGCTGGTTCTGGCATGTCCGGCAGATGATTCCGGAGTGTCCACCAAGTGGTTCTGGTATACCTGGCAGGTGATTTTGGCATGTCAGGAAGGTGGTTCCGGCTAGTTGAGCAGGTGGATCAGGGGTGCTCGCCAGGGGGTTCAGGCAGGTCTGGCAGTTGGTTTCGGTCTGTTCGGGGTGTGTTTCCGGCATCTCAGGCACATGGTTCTGGCACGTCTATGAGGTGGTTCCGGCCGGCCCGACAGGTGTTTCCGGAGTGTCCGCCAAGTGGTTCTGGCGAAGCCGGCAGGTGATTTTGCATGTCCGGCAATGGTTCCGGCGAGTCGAGCCGGTGGTTCCGGCATGTCCGGCAGGTGTTTCCGGCATGCCCGGCAGGTGATACCGGAGTCCCACATTTGGTTCTGGCACCTCTGAGAGGTGGTTCCGGCATGCCCGGCAGGTGGTTCCGGAGTGTCTGCCGAGTGGTTCTGGAGCCAGCCCGTCAGGTGATTCCGAAGAGTTCACCAAATGGTTGCGGCGTAGCAGGCAGTTGCTTTTGGCGTGTCAGGAAGGTGGTTCCGGCTAGTTGAGCAGGTGGATCAGGCGTGCTCGCCAGGGGGTTCATGCGGGTCTGGCAGGTGGTTTCGGTCTGTTCGGGGAGTGGTTCCGGCATCTCAGGCACATGGTTCTGGCACGTCTGAGAGGTGGTTCCGGCCGGCCGGAGAGGTGTTTCCGGAGTGTCCGCCAAGTGGTTCTGGCGTAGGTGAAAGGCGACGTTGGCGTGACCGGTAGGTGGTTCCAGCCAGCCCGGCAGGTGATTCCGGAGTGTCTGCCGTGTGGTTCTGGCGTAGCTGGCAGGTGATTTTGGCATGTCCAGCAGGTGGTTCCGGCGAGATCGGCAGGTGGTACCAGCGTGTCCGGAACATGGTTCTGGCACGGCTGAGAGATGGTTCCGTCATGCCCGGCAAGTGATTCCGGAGTGTTTGGCATGTGGTTCTGGCACCTCTGAGAGGTGGTTCCGGCATGCCCGGCAGGTGATTCCGGAGTGTCCGGCATGTGGTTCTGGCACCTCTGAGAGGTGGTTCCGGCAAGCCCGGCAGTTGGTTACGGAGTGTCTGCCGAGTGGTTCTGGAGTAGCTGGCAGGTGATTCTGGCGTATCCAGCAGGTGGTTCTGTGGAGTGGATCAGGTGGTTCCGGCATACTCGGCAGGTGGTACCGGCGTGTCCGGAACATGGTTCTGGCAAGTCTGAGAGGTGGTACCGGCATGCCCGACAGGTGATTCCGGAGTGTTCGCCAAGTGGTTCTGGCGTAGCCGGCAGGTCATTTTGCATGTCCGGCGGTGGTTCCGGCGAGTCGAGCCGCTGGTTGCGGCGTATCCAGCACGTGTTTCCGGTCTGTCCGGCAGGTGATTCTGGCGTGACCGGCACGAGGTTCTGGCACGTCGGAGAGCTGGTTCCGGCCTGCCCGACAGGTGATTCCAGAGTGTCCGCCACGTGGTTCTGGCGTACCCGGCAGGTGATTTTGGCGTGTCTGGCAGGTGTTTCTGGCAAGTCGAGCATTTGGCTCAGGCATGCTCAGCAGGTGCTTCCGGCGTGTCTGGCACGTGGTTCTGGTGTGTCTGAGAGCTGGTTCTGGCATGTCCGGCAGATGATTCCGGAGTGTCCACCAAGTGGTTGTGGCATACCTGGCAGGTGATTTTAGCGTGTCATGTAGCTTGATCCGGCGAGTCGAGTAGGTGGTTCCGGCGTGCTCGGCAGGTGGTTCAGGCGGGTCTGGCAGGTGGTTTCGGTCTGTTCGGGGTGTGGTTCCGGCATCTCAGGCACATGGTTCTGGCACGTCTGATAGGTGGTTCCGGCCGGCCCGACAGGTGTTTCCATGGTGTCCGACAAGCGGTTCTGGCATAGCTGGCAGGTGATGTTGGCGTGACCCACAGGTGGTTTTGGCGAGTCGAGCAGGTGGATCTGGCGGGCTCGGCAGGTGCTTCCGGTGTCATTGGCATGTGGTTCTGGCATGTCTGAGAGGTGGTTCCGCCATGCCCGGCAGGTGATTCCGGAGTGTTCGCCAAGTGGTTCTGGCGTAGCCGGCAGGTGATTTTGCATGTCCGGCAATGGTTCCGGCGAGGCGAGCCGGTGGTTCTGGAATGTCCGGCAGGTGGTTCCGGCATGTCCGGCAGGTGGTTCCGGCATGTGCAGCACGTGGTTCCAGCATGCCTGGCAGGTGATTCCGGAGTGTCCGGCATGTGGTTCTGGCACCTCTGATAGGTGGTTCCGGAATGCGTGGCCTGTGATTCCGGAGTGTCTGCCGAGTGGTTCTGGCGTAGCCGGCAGTTGATTTTGGCGTGTCCACCAGGTGGTTCTGGGGAGTGGATCAGCTGGTTCCGGCATACTCGGCAGGTGGTACCGGCGTGTCCAGAACATGGTTCTGGCAAGTCTGAGAGGTGGTTCCGGCACGCCCGACAGGTGATTCCGGAGCGTCCGCCAAGTGTTTCTGGCGTACCCGGCGGGTGATTTACGCCTGTCCGACAGGTGTATCTTGCGAGTCGAGCAGGTGGCTCAGGCATGCTCAGCTGGTGCTTCCGGCGTCTCTGGCACGTGGTTCTGGTGTGTCTGATAGCTGGTTCTGGCATCTCCGGCAGATGATTCCGGAGTGTCCACCAAGCGGTTCTTGTATACCTGGCAGGTGATTTTGGCGTGTCAGGAAGGTGGTTCCGGCTAGTTGAGCAGGTGGATCAGGCGTGCTCGCCAGGGGGTTCAGGCGGGTCTGGCAGGTGGTTTTGGTCTGTTCGGGGAGTGGTTCCGGCATCTCAGGCTCATGGTTCTGGCACGTCTGAGAGGTGGTTCAGGCCGGCCCGACAGGTGTTTCCATGGTGTCCGCCAAGTGGTTCTGGCATAGCTGGCAGGTGATGTTGGCGTGACCAGCAGGTGGTTCCAGCAAGCCCGGCAGGTGATTCCGAAGAGTTCACCAAATGGTCCTGGCGTAGCCGGCAGTTGATTTTGGCGTGTCCACCAGGTGGTTCTGGGGAGTGGATCAGGTGGTTCCGGCATACTCGGCAGGTGGTACCGGCGTGTCCGGAACATGGTTGTGGCAAGTCTGAGAGGCTGTTCCGGCATGCCCGACAGGTGATTCAGGAGTGTTCGCCAAGTGGTTCTGGCGTAGCCGGCACATCATTTTGCATGTCCGGCGGTGGTTCCGGCGAGTCGAGCCGGTGCTTCCGGCGTGTCTGGCACGTGGTTCTGGTGTGTCTGAGAGCTGGTTCTGGCATGTCCGGCAGATGATTCCGGAGTGTCCACCAAGTGGTTGTGGCATACCTGGCAGGTGATTTTAGCGTGTCAGGTAGGTGGTTCCAGCGAGTCGAGTAGGTGGTTCCGGCGTGCTCGGCAGGTGGTTCAGGCGGGTCTGGCAGGTGGTTTCGGTCTGTTCGGGGAGTGGTTCCGGCATCTCAGGCACATGGTTCTGGCACATCTGATAGGTGGTTCCGGCCGGCCCGACAGGTGTTTCCATGGTGTCCGCCAAGTGGTTCTGGCATAGCTGGCAGGTGATGTTGGCGTGACCGGCAGGTGGTTCCAGACAGCCCGGCAGGTCATTCCGAAGTGTTCACCAAATGCTTGTGGAGTAGCCGGAAGTTGATTTTGGCATGTCCAGCAGGTGGTTTTGGCGAGTCGAGCAGGTGGTTCTGGCGTGCTCGGCAGGTGCTTCCGGTGTCATCGGCATGTGGTTCCGGCATGTCTGAGAGGTGGTTCCGCCATGCCCCGCAGGTGATTCCGGTGTGTTCCCCAAGTGGTTCTGGCATAGCCGGCAGGTGATTTTGCATGTCCGGCAATGGTTCCGGCGAGTCGAGCCGCTGGTTCCGGCATGTCCGGCAGGTGGTTCCGGCATGCCCGGCAGGTGATTCCGGAGTGTCCGGCATGTGGTTCTGGCACCTCTGAGAGGTGGATCCGGCATGCCCGGCAGGTGGTTCCGGTGTGTCTGCCGAGTGGTTCTGGCGTAGTCGGCAGGTGATTCTGGCGTGTCCAGCAGGTGGTTCTGAGGAGTGGATCAGGTGGTTCCGGCATACTCTGCAGGTGGTACCGGCGTGTCCGGAACATGGTTCTGGCAAGTCTGAGAGGTGGTTCCGGCATGCCCGACAGGTGATTCCGGAGTGTTCGCCAAGTGTTTCTGGCGTAGCCGGCAGGTCATTTTGCATGTCCGGGGGTGGTTCCGGCGAGTCGAGCCGGTGGTTCTGGCGTGTCCGGCAGGTGGTTCTGGCGTGACCGGCACGAGGTTCTGGCACGTGTGAGAGTTGGTTCCGGCATGCCCTACAGGTGATTCCGGAGTGTCCGCCACGTGGTTCTGGCGTACCCGGCAGGTGATTTTGGCGTGTCTGGCAGGTGTTTCTTGCAAGTCGAGCATTTGGCTCAGGCATGCTCAGCAGGTGCTTCCAGCGTGTCTTGCACATGGTTCTGGTGTGTCTGAGAGCTGGTTCTGGCATGTCCGGCAGATGATTCCGGAGTGTCCACCAAGTGGTTGTGGCATACCTGGCAGGTGATTTTAGCGTGTCAGGTAGGTGGTTCCAGCGAGTCGAGTAGGTGGTTCCGGCGTGCTCGGCAGGTGGTTCAGGCGGGTCTGGCAGGTGGTTTCGGTCTGTTCGCGGAGTGGTTCCGGCATCTCAGGCACATGCTTCTGGCACGTCTGAGAGGTGGTTCCGGCCGGCCGGAGAGGTGTTTCCGGAGTGTCCGCCAAGTGGTTCTGGCGTAGGTGAAAGGCGACGTTGGCGTGACCGGTAGGTGGTTCCAGCCAGCCCGGCAGGTGATTCCGGAGTGTCTGCCGTGTGGTTCTGGCGTAGCTGGCAGGTGATTTTGGCATGTCCAGCAGGTGGTTCCGGCGAGATCGGCAGGTGGTACCAGCGTGTCCGGAACATGGTTCTGGCACGGCTGAGAGATGGTTCCGTCATGCCCGGCAAGTGATTCCGGAGTGTTTGGCATGTGGTTCTGGCACCTCTGAGAGGTGGTTCCGGCATGCCCGGCATTTGATTCCGGAGTGTCCACCATGTGGTTCTGGTATACCTGGCAGGTGATTTTGGCGTGTCAGGAAGTTGGTTCCGGCTAGTTGAGCAGGTGGTTCAGGCGGGTCTGGCAGGTGGTTTCGGTCTGTTCGGGGTGTGGTTCCGGCATCTCAGGCACATGGTTCTGGCACGTCTGATATGTGGTTCCGGCCGGCCCGACAGGTGTTTCCATGGTGTCCGCCAAGTGGTTCTGGCATAGCTGGCAGGTGATGTTGGCGTGACCGGCAGGTGGTTCCAGCCAGCCCGGCAGGTGATTCCGAAGAGTTCACCAAATGGTTGTGGCGTAGCCGGCAGGTGATTTTGGCGTGTCCAGCAGGTGGTTTTGGCGAGTCGATCAGGTGGTTCTGGCGTTCTCGGCAGGTGCTTCCGGTGTCATTGGCATGTGGTTCCGGCATGTCTGAGAGGTGGTTCCGGCATGCCCGGCAGGTGGTTCCGGAGAGTCTGCCGAGTGGTTCTGGAGCCAGCCCGGCAGGTGATTCCGAAGAGTTCACCAAATGGTTGTGGCTTAGCCGGCAGGTTATTTTGGCGTGTCAGGAAGGGGGTTCCAGCTAGTTGAGCAGGTGGATCAGGCGTGCTCGCCAGTGGGTTCAGGCGGGTCTGCCAGGTGGTTTCGGTCTGTTCGGGGAGTGGTTAAATCTTCTTAGGCACATGGTTCTGGCACGTCTGAGAGGTGTTTCCGGCAGGCCGGTGAGGTGTTTCCGGAGTGTCCGCCAAGTGGTTCTGGCGTAGCTGAAAGGTGATTTTGGCGTGTCCAGAGGGGGTTCTGGCCAGCTCGGCAGGTTGTACCGGCGTGTCCGGAACATGGTTCTGGCACGTCTGAGAGATGGTTCCGTCATGCCCGGCAGGTGATTCCGGAGTGTCCGGCATGTGGTTCTGGCACCTCTGAGAGGTGGTTCCGGCATGCCCGGCAGGTGGTTCCGGAGTGTCTGCCGAGTGGTTCAGGCGTAGTGGGCAGGTGATTCTGGCGTGTCCAGCAGGTGGTTCTGGGGAGTGGATCAGGTGGTTCCGGCATACTCTGCAGGTGGTACCGGCGTGTCCAGAACATGGTTCTTGCAAGTCTGAGAGGTGGTTCCGGCATGCCCGACAGGTGGTTCCGGAGTGTTCGCCAAGTGGTTCTGGCGTGGCAGGCAGGTCATTTTGCATGTCCAGCGGTGGTTCCGGCGAGTCGAGCCGGTGGTTCCGGCGTGTCCGGCAGGTGGTTCTGGCGTGACCGGCACGAGTTTCTGGCACGTCTGAGAGTTGGTTCCGGCATGCCCGACAGGTGATTCCGGAGTGTCTGCCACATGGTTCTGGCGTACCCGGCAGGTGATTTTAGCGTGTCAGGTAGGTTGTTCCAGCGAGTCGAGTAAGTGGTTCCGGCGTGCTCGCTAGGTGGTTCAGGCGGGTCTGGCAGGTGGTTTCAGTCTGTTCGGGGTGTGGTTCCGGCATCTCAGGCACATGGTTCTGGCACGTCTGAGAGGTGGTTGCGGCCGGCCCGACAGGTGTTTCCATGGTGTCCGCCAAGTGGTTCTGGCATAGCTGGCAGGTGATGTTGGCTTGACCGGCAGGTGGTTCCAGCCAGCCTGGCAGGTGATTCCGAAGTGTTCACCAAATGGTTGTGGCGTAGCCGGCAGGTGATTTTGGCGTGTCCAGCAGGTGGTTTTGGCGAGTCGAGCAGGTGGTTCTGGCGTGCTCGGCAGGTGCTTCCGGTGTCATTGGCATGTGGTTCCGTCATGTTGAGAGGTGGTTCCGCCATGCCCGGCAGGTGATTCCGGAGTGTTCGCCAAGTGGTTCTGGCGTAGCCGGCAGGTGATTTTGCATGGCCGGCAATGGTTCCGGCGAGTCGAGCCGGTGGTTTGGGCATGTCTGGCAGGTGGTTCCTGCATTCCCGGCAGGTGATTCCGGAGTGTCCGGCATGTGGTTCTGGCACCTCTGAGAGGTGGTTCCGGCATGCCCGGCAGGTGATACCGGAGTGTTCGCCAAGTGGTTCTGGCGTAGCCGGCAGGTGATTTTGCATGTCCGGCAATGGTTCCGGAGAGTCGAGCCGGTGGTTCCGGAATGTCCGGCAGGTGGTTCCGGCATGTCCGGCTGTTGGTTCCGACATGTCCAGCAGGTGGTTCCGGCATGCTCGGCCGGTGATGCCGGAGTGTCCGGCATGTGGTTCTGGCACCTCTGAGAGGTGGTTCCGGCATGCCCGGCAGGTGATACCGGAGTATCCGGCATTTGGTTCTGGCACCTCTGAGAGGTGGTTCCAGAATGCCTGGCATGTGATTCCGGAGTGTCTGCCGAGTGTTTCTGGCGTAGCCGGCAGTTGATTTTGGCGTGTCCACTAGGTGGTTCTGGGGAGTGGATCAGCTGGTTCCGGCATACTCGGCAGGTTGTACCGGTGTGTCCAGAACATGGTTCTGGCAAGTCTGAGAGGTGGTTCCGGTATGCCCGACAGGTGATTCCGGAGCGTCCGCCAAGTGTTTCTGGCGTACCCGGCAGGTGATTTTGGCATGTCCGACAGGTGTTTCCTGGGAGTCGAGCAGGTGGCTCAGGCATGCTCAGCTGGTGCTTCCGGCGTCTCTGGCACGTGGTTCTGGTGTGTCTGAGAGCTGGTTCTGGCATGTCCGGCAGATGATTCCGGAGTGTCCACCAAGTGGTTCTTGTATACCTGGCAGGTGATTTTGGCGTGTCAGGAAGGTGGTTCCGGCTAGTTGAGCAGGTGGATCAGGCGTGCTCGCCAGGGGGTTCAGGCGGGTCTGGCAGGTGGTTTCGGTCTGTTCGGGGAGTGGTTCCGGCATCTCAGGCACATGGTTCTGGCACCTCTGAGAGGTGGTTGCGGCCAGCCCGACAGGTGTTTCCGGAGTGTCCGACAAGTGGTTCTGGCGTAGCTGAAAGGTGATGTTGGCGTGACCGGCAGGTGGTTGCAGCCAGCCCCGCAGGTGATTCCGGAGTGTCTGCCGAGTGGTTCTGGCGTAGCCGGCAGGTGATTTTGGCGTGTCCAGCAGGTGGTTCCGGCGAGCTCGGCAGGTGGTACCGGCGTGTCCGGAACATGGTTCTGGCACGTCTGAGAGATGGTTCCGGCATGCCCGGCAGGTGATTCCGGAGTGTTCGCCAAGTGGTTCTGGTGTAGCCGGCAGGTGATTTTGCATGGCCTGCAATGGTTCCGGCGAGTCGAGCCGGTGGTTCCGGCATGCCCGGCAGGTGATTCCGGAGTGTCCGTCATGTGGTTCTGGCACCTCTGAGAGGTGGTTCCGGCATGCCCGGCAGGTGATACCGGAGTGTTCGCCAAGTGGTTCTGGTGTAGCCGGCAGGTGATTTTGCATGTCCGGCAATGGTTCCGGCGAGTCGACCCATGGTTCCGGAATGTCCGGCAGGTGGATCCGGCATGTCCGGCAGGTGGTTACGGCATGTCCAGCACGTGGTTCCAGCATGCCCGGCAGGTGATTCCGGAGTGTCCGGCATGTGGTTCTGGCACCTCTGAGAGGTGGTTCCGGCATGCCCGGCAGGTGATACCGGAGTGTCCGGCATTTGGTTGTGGCACCTCTGAGAGGTGGTTCCGGAATGCCTGGCATGTGATTCCGGAGTGTCTGCCGAGTGGTTCTGGCGTAGCCGGCAGTTGATTTTGGCGTGTCCACTAGGTGGTTCTGGGGAGTGGATCAGCTGGTTCCGGGATGCCCGGCAGGTGATTCCGCAGTCCCCGGCAATTCGTCCTGGCACCTCTGAGAGGTGGTTCCGGCATGCCCGACAGGTGATTCCGGAGTGTTCGCCAAGTGGTTCTGGCGTAGCCGGCAGGTCATTTTGCATGTCCGGCGGTGGTTCCGGCGAGTCGAGCCGGTGGTTCCGGCGTAGCCGGCGGTTGCTCTTGTCGTGTCCACTAGGTGGTTCTGGGGAGTGGATCAGCTGGTTCCGGCATGCCCGGCAGGTGATACCGGAGTGTCCGGCATTTGGTTCTGGCACCTCTGAGAGGTGGTTCCGGAATGCCTGGCATGTGATTCCGGAGTATCTGCCGAGTGCTTCTGGCGTAGCTGGCAGTTGATTTTGGCGTCTCCACTAGGTGGTTCTGGGGAGTGGATCAGCTGGTTCCGGCTTACTCGGCAGGTGGTACCGGCGTGTCCAGAACATGGTTCTGGCAAGTCTGAGAGGTGGTTCCGGCACGCCCGACAGGTGATTCCGGAGCGTCCGCCAAGTGTTTCTGGCGTACCCGGCAGGTGATTTTGGCATGTCCGACAGGTGTTTCTTGGGAGTCGAGCAGGTGGCTCAGGCATGCTCAGCTGGTGCTTCCGGCGTCTCTGGCACGTGGTTCAGGTGTGTCTGAGAGCTGGTTCTGGCATGTCCGGCAGATGATTCCGGAGTGTCCAACAAGTGGTTCTGGTATACCTGGCAGGTGATTTTGGCGTGTCAGGAAGGTGGTTCCGGCTAGTTGAGCAGGTGGATCAGGCGTGCTCGCCAGGGTGTTCATGCGGGTCTGGCAGGTGGTTTCGGTCTGTTCGGGGAGTGGTTCCGGCATCTCAGGCACATGGTTCTGGCACGTCTGAGAGGTGGTTCCGGCCGGCCCGACAGGTGTTTCCGGAGTGTCTGCCAAGTGGTTCTGGCGTAGCTGAAAGGTGATGTTGGCGTGACCGGCAGGTGGTTCCAGCCAGCCCCGCAGGTGATTCCGGAGTGTCTGCCGAGTGGTTCTGGTGTAGCCGGCAGGTGATTTTGGCGTGTCCAGCATGTGGTTCCGGCGAGCTCGGCAGGTGGTACCGGCGTGTCCGGAACATGGTTCTGGCACGTCTGAGAGATGGTTCCGGCATGCACGGCAGGTGATTCCGGAGTGTCCGGCATGCGGTTCTGGCACTTCTGAGGGATGGTTCCGGCATGCCCGGCAGGTGGTTCCGGAGTGTCTGCCGAGTGGTTCTGGCGTGTCCAACAGGTGGTTCTAGGGAGTGGATCAGGTGGTTCCGGCATACTCGGCAGGTGGTACCGGCGTGTCCGTAACATGGTTCTGGCAAGTCTGAGAGGCGGTTCCGGCATGCCCGACAGGTGATTCCGGAGTGTTCGCCAAGTGGTTCTGGCGTAGCCGGCAGGTCATTTTGCATGTCCGGCGGTGGTTCCGGTGAGTCGAGCCGGTGGTTCTGGCGTGTCCGGCAGGTGGTTCTGGCGTGACCGGCACGAGGTTCTGGCACATCTGAGAGTTGGTTCCGGCATGCCCGACAGGTGATTACGGAGTGTCCGCCACGTGGTTCTGGCGTACCAGGCAGGTGATTTTGGCGTGTCTGGCAGGTGTTTCTTGCAAGTCGAGCATTTGGCTCAGGCATGCTCAGCAGGTGCTTCCGGCGTGTCTGGCACGTGGTTCTGGTGTGTCTGAGAGCTGGTTCTGGCATCTCCGGCAGATGATTCCGGAGTGTCCACCAAGTGGTTCTGGTATAATTGGCAGGTGATTTTGGCATGTCAGGAAGGTGGTTCCGGCTAGTTGAGCAGGTCTATCAAGCGTGCTCGCCAGGGGGTTCAGGCGGGTCTGGCAGGTGGTTTCGATCTGTCGGGGAGTGGTTCCGGCATCTCAGGCTCATGGTTCTGGCACGTCTGAGAGGTGGTTCCGGCCGGCCCGACAGGTGTTTCCATGGTGTCCGCCAAGTGGTTCTGGCATAGCTGGCAGGTGATGTTGGCGTGACCGGCAGGTGGTTCCAGACAGGCCGGCATGTGATTCCGGAGTGTCTGCCGAGTGGTTCTGGCGTAGCCGGCAGGTGATTTTGGCGTGTCCAGCAGGTGGTTCCGGCGAGCTCGGCAGGTGGTACCGGCGTGTCCGGAACATGGTTCTGGCACGTCTGAGAGATGGTTCCGGCATGCCTGGCAGGTGATTCCGGAGTGTCCGGCATGTGGTTCTGGCACCTCTGAGAGGTGGTCCCTGCCGGCTCGACATGTGTTTCCGGAGTGTCCGCCAAGTGGTTCTGGCGTAGCTGAAAGGTGCTGTTGGCGTGACCGGCAGGTGGTTCCAGCCAGCCCGGCAGGTGATTCCGGAGTGTCTGCCGAGTGGTTCTGGCGTAGCTGACAGGTGATTTTGGCGTGTCCAGCGGGTGGTTTTGGCGAGTCGAGCAGGTGGTTCTGGCGTGCTCGCCAGGTGCTTCCGGGGTCATTGGCATGTGGTTCCGGCATGTCTGAGAGGTGGTTCCGCCATGCCCGGCAGGTGATTCCGGAGAGTTCGCCAAGTGGTTCTGGTGTAGCCGGCAGGTGATTTTGCATGTCCAGCAATGGTTCCGGCGAGTCGAGCCGGTGGTTCCGGCATGTCCAGCAGGTGGCTCCGGCATGCCCGGCAGGTGATGCCGGAGTGTCCGGCATGTGGTTCTGACACCTCTGAGAGGTAGTTCCGGCATGCCCGGCAGGTGATACCGGAGTGTCCGGCATTTGGTTCTGGCACCTCTGAGAGGTGGTTCCGGAATGCCTGTCATGTGATTCCGTAGTATCTGCCGAGTGCTTCTGGCGTAGCCGGCAGTTGATTTTGGCGTGTCCACTAGGTGGTTCTGGGGAGTGGATCAGCTGGTTCCGGCTTACTCGGCAGGTGGTATCGGCGTGTCCAGAACATGGTTCTGGCAAGTCTGAGAGGTGGTTCCGGCACGCCCGACAGGTGATTCCGGAGCATCCGCCAAGTGTTTCTGGCGTACCCGGCAGGTGATTTTGGCATGTCCGACAGGTGTTTCTTGGGAGTCGAGCAGGTGGCTCAGGCATGCTCAGCTGGTGCTTCCGGCGTCTCTGGCACGTGGTTCAGGTGTGTCTGAGAGCTGGTTCTGGCATGTCCGGCAGATGATTCCGGAGTGTCCACCAAGTGGTTCTGGTATACCTGGCAGGTGATTTTGGCGTGTCAGGAAGGTGGTTCCGGGTAGTTGAGCAGGTGGATCAGGCGTGCTCGCCAGGGGGTTCAGGCGGGTCTGGCAGGTGGTTTCGGTCTGTTCGGGGAGTGTTTCCGGCATCTGAGGCACATGGTTCTGGCACGTCTGAGAGGTGGTTCCGGCCGGCTCAACAGGTGTTTCCGGAGTGTCCGCCAATTGGTTCTGGCGTAGCTGAAAGGTGATGTTGGCGTGACCGGCAGGTGGTTCCAGCCGGCCCGGCAGGTGATTCCGGAGTGTCTGCCGAGTGGTTCTGGCGTACCAGGCAGCTGATTTTGGCGTGTCCAGCAGGTGGTTCCGACGAGATCGGCAGGTGGTACCAGTGTGTCTGGAACATGCTTCTGGCACGTCTGAGAGATGGTTCCGGCATGCCCGGCATTTGATTCCGGAGTGTCCACCATGTGGTTCTGGTATACCTGGCAGGTGATTTTGGCGTGTCAGGAAGTTGGTTCCGGCTAGTTGAGCAGGTGGTTCAGGCGGGTCTCGCAGGTGGTTTCGGTCTGTTCGGGGTGTGGTTCCGGCATCTCAGGCACATGGTTCTGGCACGTCTGATATGTGGTTCCGGCCGGCCCGAAAGGTGTTTCCATGGTGTCCGCCAAGTGGTTCTGGCATAGCTGGCAGGTGATGTTGGCGTGACCGGCAGGTGGTTCCAGCCAGCCCGGCAGGTGATTCCGAAGAGTTCACCAAATGGTTGTGGCGTAGCCGGCAGGTGATTTTGGCGTGTCCAGCAGGTGGTTTTGGCGAGTCGATCAGGTGGTTCTGGCGTTCTCGGCAGGTGCTTCCGGTGTCATTGGCATGTGGTTCCGGCATGTCTGAGAGGTGGTTCCGGCATGCCCGGCAGGTGGTTCCGGAGAGTCTGCCGAGTGGTTCTGGAGCCAGCCCGGCAGGTGATTCCGAAGAGTTCACCAAATGGTTGTGGCTTAGCCGGCAGGTTATTTTGGCGTGTCAGGAAGGGGGTTCCGGCTAGTTGAGCAGGTGGATCAGGCGTGCTCGCCAGTGGGTTCAGGCGGGTCTGCCAGGTGGTTTCGGTCTGTTCGGGGAGTGGTTCCGGCATCTCAGGCACATGGTTCTGGCACGTCTGAGAGGTGTTTCCGGCCGGCCGGTGAGGTGTTTCCGGAGTGTCCGCCAAGTGGTTCTGGCGTAGCTGAAAGGTGATTTTGGCGTGTCCAGCAGGTGGTTCTGGCCAGCTCGGCAGGTGGTACCGGCGTGTCCGGAACATGGTTATGGCACGTCTGAGAGATGTTTCCGGCATGCCCGGCAGGTGAATCCGGAGTGTCCGGCATGTGGTTCTGGCACCTCTGAGAGGTGGTTCCGGCATGCCCGGCAGGTGGTTCCGGAGTGTCTGCCGAGTGGTTCAGGCGTAGTCGGCAGGTGATTCTGGCGTGTCCAGCAGGTGGTTCTGGGGAGTGGATCAGGTGGTTCCGGCATACTCTGCAGGTGGTACCGGCGTGTCCAGAACATGGTTCTTGCAAGTCTGAGAGGTGGTTCCGGCATGCCCGACAGGTGATTCCGGAGTGTTCGCCAAGTGGTTCTGGCGTGGCAGGCAGGTCATTTTGCATGTCCAGCGGTGGTTCCGGTGAGTCCAGCCGGTGGTTCCTGCGTGTCCGGCAGGTGGTTCTGGCGTGACCGGCACGAGTTTCTGGCACGTCTGAAAGTTGGTTCCGGCATGTCCGGCAGGTGGTTCCGGCATGTCCAGCACGTGGTTCCAGCATGCCCGGCAGGTGTTTCCGGAGTGTCCGGCATGTGGTTCTGGCAGCTCTGAGAGGTGGTTCCGGAATGCCTGGCCTGTGATTCCGGAGTGTCTGCCGAGTGGTTCTGGCGTAGCCGGCAGTTGATTTTGGCGTGTCCACTAGGTGGTTCTGGGGAGTGGATCAGCTGGTTCCGGCATGCCCGGCAGGTGATTCCGCAGTCCCCGTCATTTGGTCCTGGCACCTCTGAGAGGTGGTTCCGGCCTGCCAGACAGGTGATTCCGGAGTGTTCGCCAAGTGGTTCTTGCGTAGCCGGCAGGTCATTTTGCATGTCCGGCGGTGGTACCGGCGAGTCAAGCCGGTTGTTCCGGCGTAGCCGGCGGTTGCTCTTGGCGTGTCCACTAGGTGGTTCTGGGGAGTGGATCAGCTGGTTCCGGCATACTCGGCAGGTGGTACCGGCGTGTCCAGAACATGGTTTTGGCAATTTGAGAGGTGGTTCCGGCACGCCCGACAGGTGATTCCGGAGCGTCCGCCAAGTGTTTCTGGCGTACCCGGCAGGTGATTTTGGCATGTCCGACAGGTGTTTCTTGCGAGTCGAGCAGGTGGCTCAGGCATGCTCAGCTGCTGCTTCCGGCGTCTCTGGCACGTGGTTCTGGTGTGTCTGAGAGCTGGTTCTGGCATGTGCGGCAGATGATTCCGGAGTGTCCACCAAGTGGTTCTGGTATACCTGGCAGGTGATTTTGGCGTGTCAGGAAGGTCGTTCCGGCTAGTTGAGCAGGTGGATCAGGCATGCTCGCCAGGGGGTTCAGGTGGGTCTGGCAGGTGGTTTCGGTCTGTTCGGGCAGTGGTTCTGGCATCTGAGGCACATGGTTCTGGCACATCTGAGAGGTGGTTCCGGCCGGCCCGACAGGTGTTTCCGGAGAGCCCGCCAAGTGGTTCTGGAGTAGCTGAAAGGTGATGTTGGCGTGACCAGCAGGTGGTTCCAGCCAGCCCCGCAGCTGATTCCGGAGTGCCTGCCGAGTGGTTCTGGCGTAGCCGGCAGGTGATTTTGGCATGTCCAGCAGGTGGTTCCGGCGTGCTCGGCAGGTGGTACCGGCGGTTCCGGAACATGTTTCTGGCACGTGTGAGAGATGGTTCAGCATGCCCGGCAGGTGATTCCGGAGTTTCCGGCATGTGGTTCTGGCACCCCTGAGAGGTGGTCCCTGCCGGCTCTACAGGTGTTTCCGGAGTGTCCGCCAAGTGGTTCTGGCGTAGCTGAAAGGTGATGTTGGCGTGACCGGAAGGTGGTTCCAGCCAGCCCGGCAGGTGATTCCGGAGTGTCTGCCGAGTGGTTCTGGCGTACCCGGCAGGTGATGTTGGCATGTCCCACAGCTGTTTCTTGCGAGTCGAGCAGGTGGCTCAGGCATGCTCAGCTGGTGCTTCCGGCGTCTCTGGCACTTGGTTCAGGTGTGTCTGAGAGCTGGTTCGGGCATGTCCGGAAGATGATTCCGGAGTGTTCGCCAAGTGGTTCTGGCGTAGCCGGCAGGTCATTTTGCATGTCCGGCGGTGGTTCTGGCTAGTCAAGCCGGTGGTTCCGGCGTGTCCGGCAGGTGTTTCCGGTCTGTCCGGCACGTGGTTCTGGCGTGTCCGGCACGAGGTTCTGGCATGTCTGAGAGTTGGTTCCGGCATGCCCGAAAGGTGATTCCGGAGTGTGCGCCACGTGGTTCTGGCGTACCCGGCAGGTGATTTTGGCGTGTCTGGCAGGTGTTCCTTGCAAGTCGAGCATTGGCTCAGGCATGATCAGCAGGTGCTTCCGGCCTGTCCGGCCCGTGGTTCTGGTGTTTCTGAGAGCTGGTTCTGGCATGTCCGGCAGATGATTCCGGAGTGTCCACCAAGTGGTTGTGGCATACCCGGCAGGTGATTTTAGCGTGTCAGGTAGGTGGTTCCGGCGAGTCGAGTAGGTGGTTCCGGCGTGCTCGGCAGGTGGTTCAGGCGGGTCTGGCAGGTGGTTTCGGTCTGTTCGGGGTGTGGTTCCGGCATCTCAGGCACATGGTTCTGGCACGTCTGATAGGTGGTTCCGGCCGGCCCGACATGTGTTTCCATGGTGTCCGCCAAGTGGTTCTGGCATAGCTGGCAGGTGATGTTGGCGTGACTGGCAGGTGGTTCCTGCCAGCCCTGCAGGTGATTCTGGAGTGTCTGCCGAGTGGTTGTGGAGACAGCCCGGCAGGTGATTCCGAAGAGTTCACCAAATGGTTGTGGCGTAGCCGGAAGGTTATTTTGGCGTGTCAGGAAGTTGGTTCCGGCTAGTTGAGCAGGTGGATCAGGCGTGCTCGCCAGGGAGTTCAGTCGGGTCTGGCAGGTGGTTTCGGTCTGTTCGGGGAGTGGTTCCGGCATCTCAGGCACATGGTTCTGGCACGTCTGAGAGGTGGTTCCGGCCGGCCGGAGAGGTGTTTCCGGAGTGTCCGCCAAGTGGTTCTGGCGTAGCTGAGAGGTGATGTTGGCGTGACCGGCAGGTGGTTCCAGCCAGCCCGGCAGGTGATTCCGATGTGTTCACCAAATGGTTGTGGCGTAGCCGGCAGGTGATTTTGGCGTGTCCAGCAGGTGGTTTTGGCGAGTCGAGCAGGTGGTTCTGGCGTGCTCGGCAGGTGCTTCCGGTGTCATTGGCATGTGGTTCCGGGATGTCTGTGACGTGCTTCCGCCATGCCCGGCAGGTGATTCCGGAGTGTTCCCCAAGTGGTTCAGGCATAGCCGGCAGGTGATTTTGCATGTCTGGCAATGGTTCCGGCGAGTCGAGCCTGTGGTTCCGGCATGTCTGGTAGGTGGTTCCGGCATGCCCGGCAGGTGATTCCGGAGTGTCCGCCAAGTGATTCTGGCGTAGCTGAAAGGTGATGTTGGCGTGACCGGCAGGTGGTTCCAGCCAGCCCGGCAGGTGATTCCGGAGTGTCTGCCGTGAGGTTCTGGCGTAGCTGAAAGGTGATGTTGGCATGACCGGCAGGTGGTTCCAGCAAGCCCGGCAGGTGATTCCGAAGAGTTCACCAAATGGTTGTGGCGTAGCCGGCAGGTGATTTTTTTGTGTCCAGCGGGTGGTTTTGGCGAGTCGAGCAGGTGGTTCTGGCGTGCTCGGCAGGTGCTTCCGGTGTCATTGGCATGTGGTTCCGGCATGTCTGAGAGGTGGTTCCGCAATGCCCGGCAGGTGATTCCGGAGTGTCCGGCATGTGGTTCTGGCACCTCTGAGACGTGGTTCCGGCATGCCCGGCAGGTGATACCAGAGTGTCCGGCATTTGGTTCTGGCACCTCTGAGAGGTTGTTCCGGAATGCCTGGCATGTGATTCCGGAGTGTCTGCCGAGTGGTTCTGGCGTAGCCGGCAGTTGATTTTGGCGTGTCCACTAGGTGGTTCTGGTGAGTGGATCAGCTGGTTCCGGCATACTCGGCAGGTGGTACCGGCGTGTCCAGAACATGGTTCTGGCAAATCTGAGAGGTGGTTCCGGCACGCCCGACAGGTGATTACGGAGCGTCCGCCATGTGTTTCTGGCGTACCCGGCAGGTGATTTTGGCATGTCCGACAGGTGTTTCTTGCGAGTCGAGCAGGTGGCTGATGCATGCTCAGCTGGTGCTTCCGGCGTCTCTGGCACGTGGTTCTGGTGTGTCTGAGAGCTGGTTCTGGCATGTCCGGCAGATGATTCCGGAGTGTCCACCAAGTGGTTCTGGTATAACTGGCAGGTGATTTTGGCGTGTCAGGAAGGTGGTTCCGGCTAGTTGAGCAGGTGGATCAGGTGTGCTCGCCGGGGGGTTCAGGCGGGTCTGGCAGGTGGTTTCGGTCTGTTCGGGGTGTGGTTCCGGCATCTCAGGCACATGGTTCTAGCACGTCTGAGAGGTGGTTGCGGCCGGCCCGACAGGTGTTTCCGGAGTGTCCGCCAAGTGGTTCTGGCGTAGCTGAAAGGTGATGTTGGCGTGACCGGCAGGTGGTTCCAGCCAGCCTGGCAGGTGATTCCGGAGTGTCTGCCGAGTGGTTCTGGCGTAGCCGGCATGTGATTTTGGCGTGTCCAGCGTGTGGTTTTGGCGAGTTGAGCAGGTGGTTCTGGCATGCTCGGCAGGTGCTTCCGGTGTCATTGACATGTGATTCCGGCATGTTTGACAGGTGGTTCCGCCATGCCCGGCAGGTGATTCCGGAGTGTTGGCCAAGTGGTTCTGGCGTAGCCGGCAGGTGATTTTGCATGTCCGGCAATGGTTCCGGCGAGTCGAGCCGGTGGTTCCGGCATGTCCGGCAGGTGGTTCCGGCATGCCCGGCACGTGATTCCGGAGTGTCCGGCATGTGGTTCTGGCACCTCTGAGAGGTGGTTCCGGCATGCCCGGCAGGTGACACCAGAGTGTCCAGCATTTCGTTCTGGCACCTGTGAGAGGTGGTTCCGGAATGCCCGGCATGTGATTCCGGAGTGTCTGCCGAGTGGTTCTGGCGTAGCCGGCAGGTGGTTTTAGCGAGTCGAGCAGGTGGTTCTGGCGTGCTCGGCAGGTGCTTCCAGTGTCATTGCCATGTGGTTCCAGAATGTCTGAGAGGTGGTTCCGCCATGCCCGGCAGGTGATTCCGGAGTGTTCGCCAAGTAGTTCTGGTGTAGCCGTCAGGTTATTTTGCATGTCCGGCAATGGTTCTAGCGAGTCGAGCCGGTGGTTCCGGCATGTCCGGCAGGTGATTCCGGCATGTACAGCAGGTGGTTCCGGCATGCCCGGCAGGTGATTCCGCAGTGTCTGGCATGTGGTTCTGGCACCTCAGAGAGGTGGTTCCGGAATGCCTGGCATGTGATTCCAGAGTGTCCGGCATTTGGTTCTGGCACCTCTGAGAGGTGTTTCCGGAATGCCAGGCATGTGATTCCGGAGTGTCTGCCGAGTGGTTCTGGCGTAGCCGGCAGTTGATTTCGGCGTGTCCACTAGGTGGTTCTGGGGAGTGGATCAGCTGGTTCCGGCATACTCGGCTGGTGGTACCGGCGTGTCCCGAACATGGTTCTGGCAAGTCTGATAGGTGGTTCCGGCATGCCCGACAGGTGATTCCGGAGTGTTCGCCAAGTGGTTCTGGCGTAGCCGGCAGGTCATTTTGCATGTCCGACGGTGGTTCCGGCGAGTCGAGCCGGTGGTTCCGGCGTGTCCGGCAGGTGGTTCTGGCATGACCGGCACGTGGTTCTGGTGTGTCTGAGAGCTGGTTCTGGCATGTCCAGCAGACGATTCCGGAGTGTCCACCAAGTGGTTGTGGCATACCCGGCAGGTGGTTTTAGCGTGTCAGGTAGGTGGTTCCAGCGAGTCGAGTAGGTGGTTCCGGCGTGCTCGGCAGGTGGTTCAGGCGGGTCTGGCAGGTGGTTTCGGTCTGTTCGGGGAGTGGTTCTGGCATCTCAGGCACATGGTTCTGGCACGTCTGAGAGGTGGTTCCGGCCGGCCCGACAGGTGTTTCCATGGTGTCTGCCAAGTGATTCTGGCATAGCTGGCAGGTGATGTTGGCGTGACCGGCAGGTGGTTCCAGCCAGCCCGGCAGGTGATTCCGAAGTGTTCACCAAATGGTTGTGGCGTAGCCGGCAGGTGATTTTGGCGTGTCCAGCAGGTGGTTTTGGCGAGTCGAGCAGGTGGTTCTGGCGTGCTCGGCAGGTGCTTCCGGTGTCATTGGCATGTGGTTCCGGCATGTCTGTGAGGTGCTTCCGCCATGCCCGGCAGGTGATTCCGGAGTGTTCCCCAAGTGGTTCAGGCATAGC
This sequence comes from Equus caballus, assembly GCF_041296265.1. Classification (NCBI taxonomy): domain Eukaryota; kingdom Metazoa; phylum Chordata; class Mammalia; order Perissodactyla; family Equidae; genus Equus; species Equus caballus. Next base: position 5,064,266 of record NW_027222395.1, read on the forward strand.
CGGCAGATGATTTTGCATGTCCGGCAATGGTTCCGGCGAGTCGAGCCGGTGGTTCCGGCATGTCCGGCAGGTGGATCCGGCATATCCGGCAGGTGCTTCCGGCGTGTCTGGCACGTGGTTCTTGTGTGTGTGAGAGCTGGTTCTGGCATGTCCGGCAGATGATTCCGGAGTGTCCACCAAGTGGTTGTGGCATACCCGGCAGGTGATTTTAGCGTGTCAGGTAGGTGGTTCCAGCGAGTCGAGTAGGTGGTTCCGGCCTGCCCGGCAGGTGGTTCAGGCGGGTCAGGCAGGTGGTTTCGGTCTGTTCGGGGTGTGGTTCCGGCATCTCAGGCACATGGTTCTCGCACGTCTGAGAGGTGGTTCCGGCCGGCCCGACAGGTGTTTCCGGAGTGTCCGCCAAGTGCTTCCGGCGTAGCTGAAAGGTGATGTTAGCGTGACGGGCAGGTGGTTCCAGCCAGCCCGGCAGGTGATTCCGGAGTGTCTGCCGCGTGGTTCTGGTGTAGCCGACAGGTGATTTTGGCGTGTCCAGCAGGTGGTTCCCGCGAGCTCGGCAGGTGGTACCGGCCTGTCCGGAACATGGTTCTGGCACGTCTGAGAGATGGTTCCAGCAACCCCGGCAGGTGATTCCGGAGTGTCCGGCATGTGGTTCTGGCACCTCTGAGAGGTGGTTCCGGCATGCCCGGCAGGTGATTCCGTAGTGTCTGGCATGTGGTTCTCGCACCTCTGAGAGGTGGTTCAGGCATGCCCGGCAGGTGGTTCCGGAGTGTCTGCCGAGTGGTTCTGGCATAGTCGGCAGGTGATTCTGGCATGTCCAGCAGGTGGTTCTGGGGAGTGCATCATGTGGTTCCGGCATACTCGGCAGGTCGTACCGGCGTGTCCAGAACATGGTTCTGGCAAGTCTGAGAGGCGGTTCCGGCATGCCCGACAGGTGATTCCGGAGTTTTCGCCAAGTGGTTGTGGTGGAGCCGGCAGGTCATTTTGCATGTCCGGCGGTGGTTCCGGCGAGTCGAGCCGGACGTTCCGGCGTGTCCGGCAGGTGGTTCTGGCGTGACCGGAACGAGGTTCTGGCATGTCTGAGAGTTGCTTCCGGCATGCCCGACAGGAGATTCTTTAGTGTCCGCCACGTGGTTCTGGCGTACCCGGCAGGTGATTTTGGCGTGTCTGGCAGGTGTTTCTTGCAAGTCGAGCATTTGGCTCAGGCATGCTCAGCTGGTGCTTCCGGCGTCTCTGGCACGTGGTTCTTGTGTGTCTGAGAGCTGGTTCTGGCATGTCCGGCAGATGATTCCGGAGTGTCCACCAAGTGGTTCTGGTATACCTGGCAGGTGATTTTGGCGTGTCTGGAAAGTGGTTCCGGCTAGTTGAGCAGGTGGATCAGGCGTGCTCGCCAGGGGGTTCAGGCGGGTCTGGCAGGTGGTTTTGGTCTGTTCGGGGAGTGGTTCCGGCATCTCAGGCACATGGTTCTGGCACATCTGAGAGGTGGTTGCGGCCGGCCCGACAGGTGATTCCGGAGTGTCCGCCAAGTGGTTCTGGCGTAGCTGAAAGGTGATGTTGGCGTGACCGGCAGGTGGTTCCAGCCAGCCCCGCAGGTGATTCCGGAGTGTCTGCCGAGTGGTTCTGGCGTAGTCGGCAGGTGATTCTGGCGTGTCCAGCAGGTGGCTCTGGGGAGTGGATCAGGTGGTTCCAGCATACTCGGCAGGTGGTACCGTCTTGTCCGGAACATGGTTCTGGCAAGTCTGAGAGGCGGTTCCGGCATGCCCGACAGGTGATTCCGGAGTGTTCGCCAAGTGGTTCTGGCGTAGCCGGCAGGTCATTTTGCATGTCTGGCGGTGGTTCCGGCGAGTCAAGCCGGTGGTTCCGGCGTGTCCGGCAGGTGGTTCTGGCGTGACCGGCACGACGTTCTGGCACGTCTGAGAGTTGGTTCTGGCATGCCCGACAGGTGATGCCGGAGTGTCCGGCACGTGGTCCTGGCGTACCCGGCAGGTGATTTTGGCGTGTCTGGCAGGTGTTTCTTGCAAGTCGAGCATTTGGCTCAGGCATGCTCAGCAGGTGATTCGGGCGTGTCTGGCACGTCGTTCTGGTGTGTCTGAGAGCTTGTACTGGCATCTCCGGCAGATGATTCCGGAGTGTCCACCAAGTGGTTGTGGCATACCCGGCAGGTGATTTTAGCGTGTCAGGTAGGTGGTTCCAGCGAGTCGAGTAGGTGGTTCCGGCGTGCTCGACAGGTGCTTCAGGCGGGTCTGGCAGGTGGTTTCGGTCTGTTCGGGGTGTGGTTCCGGCATCTCAGGCACATGGTTCTGGCACGTCTGATAGGTGGTTCCGGCCGGCCCGACAGGTGTTTCCATGGTGTCCGCCAAGTGATTCTGGCATAGCTTGCAGGTGATGTTGGCGTGACCGGCAGGTGGTTCCAGCCAGCCCGGCATGTGATTCCGAAGTGTTCACCAAATGGTTGTGGCGTAGCCTGCAGGTGATTTTGGCGTGTCCAGAAGGTGGTTTTGGCGAGTCGGACAGGTGGTTCTCGCGTGCTCGGCAGGTGCTTCCGGTGTCATTGGCATGTGGTTCCAGCATGTCTGACAGGTGGTTCCGCCATGCCCGGAAGGTGATTCCGGAGTGTTCCCCAAGTGGTTCTGGCATAGCCGGCAGGTGATTTTGCATGTCCGGCATTGGTTCCGGCGAGTCGAGCCGGTGGTTCCGGCATGTCCGGCATGTGGTTCTGGCATGCCCGTCAGGTGATTCCGGAGTGTCCGGCATGTGGTTCTGGCACCTCTGAGAGGTGGTTCCGGCATGCCCAGCAGGTGATACCGGAGTGTTCGCCAAGTGGTTCTGGCGTAGCTGGCAGGTGATATTGCATGTCCGGCAATGGTTCCGGCGAGTCGAGCCAGTGGTTCCGGAATGTCCGGCAGGTGGTTCCGGCATGTCCGGCAGGTGGTTCCGGCATGTGTAGCACGTGGTTCCAGCATGCCCGGCAGGTGATTCCGGAGTGTCCGGCATGTGGTTCTGGCACCTCTGAGAGATAGTTCCGGCATGCCCGGTGGGTGATACCGGAGTGTCCGGCATTTGGTTGTGGCACCTCTGAGAGGTGGTTCCGGAATGCCTGGCATGTGATTCCGGAGTGTCTGCCGAGTGGTTCTGGCGTAGCCGGCAGTTGATTTTGGCGTGTCCACTAGGTGGTTCTGGGGAGTGGATCAGCTGGTTCTGGCATACTCGGCAGGTGGTACCGGCGTGTCCAGAACTTGGTTCTGGCAAGTCTGAGAGGTGGTTCCGGCACGCCCGACAGGTGAAACCGGAGCCTCCGCCAAGTGTTTCTGGCGTACCCGGCGGGTGATTTTCGCCTGTCCGACAGGTGTATCTTGCGAGTCAAGCAGGTGGCTGAGGCATGCTCAGCTGGTGCTTCTGGGGTCTCTGGCACGTGGTTCTGGTGTGTCTGAGAGCTGGTTCTGGCATGTCCGGCAGATGATTCCGGAGTGTCCACCAAGTGGTTCTGGTATACCTGCAAGGTGATTTTGGCGTGTCAGGAAGGTGGTTCCGGCTAGTTGAGCAGGTGGATCAGGCGTGCTCGACAGGGGGTTCAGGCGGGTCTGGCAGGTGGTTTCGGTCTGTTCGGGGAGTGGTTCCGGCATCTCAGGCACATGGTTCTGGCACGTCTGAGAGGTGGTTCTGGCCGGCCCGACAGGTGTTTCCGGAGTGTCCTCCAAGTGGTTCTGGCGTAGGTGAAAGGTGATGTTGGCGTGACCGACAGGTGGTTCCAGCCAGACCGGCAGGTGATTCCGGAGTGTCTGCCGAGTGGTTCTGGAGTAGCCGGCAGGTGATTTTGGCGTGTCCAGCGGGTGGTTTTGGCAAGTCAAGCAGGTGGTTCTGGCGTGCTCGGCAGGTGCTTCCGGTGTCATTGGCATGCGGTTCCGGCATGTCTGAGAGGTGGTTCCCCCATGCCCGGCAGGTGATTCCGGAGTGTTCGCCAAGTGGTTCTGGCGTAGCCGGCAGGTGATTTTGCCTGTCCGGCACTGGTTCCGGCGAGTCGAGCCGGTGGTTCTGGCATGTCCAGCAGGTGGTTCCGGTATGTCCGGCAGGTGATTCCGGATTGTCTGGCATGTGGTTTTGGCACCTCTGAGAGGTGGTTCTGGCATGCCCGACAGGTGATTCCGGAGTGTTCGCCAAGTGGTTCTGGCGTAGCCGGCAGGTCATTTTGCATGTGCGGCTGTGGTTCTGGCGACTCGAGCCGGTGGTTCCGGCGTGTCCAGCAGGTGTTTCCGGTCTGTCCGGCAGGTGGTTCTGGCGTGACCGGCACGAGGTTCTGGCACGTCTCAGAGTTGGTTCCGGCATGCCCGACAGGTTATTCCCGAGTGTCCGCCACGTGGTTGTGGCATACCCGGCAGGTGATTTTAGCGTGTCAGGTAGGTGGTTCCAGCGAGTCGTGTAGGTGGTTCCGGCGTGCTCGGCAGGGGGTTCAGGCAGGTCTGGCAGGTGGTTTCGGTCTGTTCGGGGTGTGGTTCCGGCATCTCAGGCACATGGTTCTGGCACGTCTGATAGGTGGTTCCGGCCGGCCCGACAGGTGTTTCCATGGTGTCCGCCAAGTGGTTCTGGCATAGCCGGCAGGTGATGTTGGCGTGACCGGCAAGTGGTTCCAGCCAGCCCGGCAGGTGATTCCGAAGTGTTCACCAAATGGTTGTGGCGTAGCTGGAAGGTGATTTTGGCGTGTCCAGCACGTGGTTTTGGCGAGTCGAGCAGGTGGTTCTGACGTGCTCGGCAGGTGCTTCTGGTGTCATTGGCATGTGGTTCCGGCATGTCTGAGAGGTGGTTCTGCCATGCCCGGCAGGTGATTCCGGAGTGTTCCCCAAGTGGTTCTGGCATAGCCGGCAGGTGATTTTGCATGTCCGGCCATGTTTCCGGCGAGTCGAGCTGGTGGTTCCGGCATGACCGGCAGGTGGTTCCGTCATGCCCGGCAGGTGATTCCGGAGTGTCCGGCATGTGGTTCTGGCATCTCTGAGAGGTGGTTCCGGCATGCCCGGCAGGTGATACCGGAGTGTCCGGCATTCCGTTCTGGCACCTCTGAGAGGTGGATCCGACATGCCCGGCAGGTGATACCGGAGTGTCCGGAATTTGGTTCTGGCACCTCTGAGAGGTGGTTCCGGAATGCCTGGCATGTGATTCCGGAGTGTCTGCCGAGTGGTTCTGGCGTAGCCGGCAGTTGATTTTGGCGTGTCCACTAGGTGGTTTTGGGGAGTGGATCAGCTGGTTCCGGCATACTCGGCAGGTGGTACCGGCGTGTCCAGAACATGGTTCTGGCAATTCTGAGAGGTGGTTCCGGCCGGCCGGAGAGGTGTTTCCGGAGTGTCCGCCAAGTTGTTCTGGTGTAGCTGAAAGGTGATGTTGGCGTGACCGGCAGGTGGTTCCAGCCAGCCAGGGTGGTGATTCCGGAGTGTCTGCCGTGTGGTTCTGGCGTAGCCGGCAGGTGATTTTGGCGTGTCCATAGGGTGGTTTTGGCGAGTCGAGCAGGTGGTTCTGGCGTGCTCGGCAGGTGCTTCCCGTGTCATTGGCATGTGGTTCTGGCATGTCTGAGAGGTGGTTCCGCCATGCCCGGCAGGTGATTCCGGAGTGTTCGCCAAGTGGTTCTGGCGCAGCCGGCAGGTGATTTTGCATGTCCGGCAATGGTTCCGGCGAGTCGAGCCGGTGGTTCCGGCATGTCCAGCAGTTGGTTCTGGCATGCCCGGCAGGTGATTCCGGAGTGTCAGGCATTTTGTTCTGGCACCTCTGAGAGGTGGTTGCGGTTGGCCCGACAGGTGTTTCCGGAGTGTCCGCCAAGTGGTTCTGGCGTAGCTGAAAGGTGATGTTGGCGTGACCAGCAGGTGGTTCCACCCAGCCCGGCAGGTGATTCCGGAGTTTCTGCCGTGTGGTTCTGGCGTAGCCGGCAGGTGATTTTGGTGTGTCCAGCAGGTGGTTCCGGCGAGCTCGGCAGGTGGTAGCGGCGTGTCCGGAACATGGTTCTGGCACATCTGAGAGATGGTTCCGGCATGCCTGGCAGGTGATTCCGGAGTGTCCGGCATGTGGTTCTGGCACCTCTGAGAGGTGGTTCCGGCATGCCCGGCAGGTGGTTCCGGAGTGTCTGCCGAGTGCTTCTGGCGTAGCCGGCAGGTGATTCTGGCGTCTACAGCAGGTGGTTCTGGGGTGTGGATCATGTGGTTCCGGCATACTCGGCAGGTGGTACCGGCGTGTCCGGAACATGGTTCTGGCAAGTCTGAGAGGTGGTTCTGGCATGTCCGGCAGATGATTCCGGAGTGTCCACCAAGTGGTTCTGGTATACCTGGCAGGTGATTTTGGCGTGTCCAGAAGGTCGTTTTGGCGAGTCGAGCAGGTGGTTCTCGCGTGCTCGGCAGGTGCTTCCGGTGTCATTGGCATGTGGTTCCAGCATGTCTGACAGGTGGTTCCGCCATGCCCGGAAGGTGATTCCGGAGTGTTCCCCAAGTGGTTCTGGCATAGCCGGCAGGTGATTTTGCATGTCCGGCATTGGTTCCGGCGAGTCGAGCCGGTGGTTCCGGCATTTCCGGCATGTGGTTCTGGCACCTCTGAGAGGTGCTTCCGTCATGCCCGGCAGGTGATACCGGAGTGTTCGCCAAGTGGTTCTGGCGTAGCCGGCAGGTCATTTTGCATGTCCGGCGGTGGTTCCGGCGAGTCGAGCCGGTGGTTCCGGCCTATCCAGCAGGTGTTTCCGGTCTGTCCGGAAGGTGGTTCTGGCGTGACCGGCACGAGGTTCTGGCACGTCTGAGAGTTGGTTCCGGCATGCCCGACAGGTGATTCTGGAGTGTCCGCCACGTGGTTCTGGCGTACCCGGCAGGTGATTTTGGCGTGTCTGGCAGGTGTTTCTTGCAAGTCGAGCATTTGGCTCAGGCATGCTCAGCAGGTGCTTCCGGCGTGTCTGGAACGTGGTTCTGGTGTGTCTGAGAGCTGGTTCTGGCATCTCCGGCAGATGATTCCGGAGTGTCCACCAAGTGGTTCTGTCAAACCCGGCAGGTGATTTTAGCGTGTCAGGTAGGTGGTTCCGGCGAGTCGAGTAGGTGGTTCCGGAGTGCTCGGCAGGTGGTTCAGGCGGGTCTGGCAGGTGGTTTCGGTCTGTTCGGGGTGTGGTTCCGGCATCTCAGGCACATGGTTCTGGCACATCTGATAGGTGGTTCCGGCCGGCCCGACAGGTGTTTCCATGGTGTCCGCCAAGTGGTTCTGGCATAGCTGGCAGGTGATGTTGGCGTGACCGGCAGGTGGTTCCAGCAATCCCGGCAGGTGACTCCGAAGTGTTCACCAAATGGTTGTGGCGTAGCCGGCAGGTGATTTTGGCGTGTCCAGCAGGTGGTTTTGGCGAGTCGAGTAGGTGGTTCTCGCGTGCTCTGCAGGTGCTTCCGGTGTCATTGGCATGTGGTTCCGGCATGTCTGAGAGGTGGTTCCGGCATGCCCGGTAGGTGGTTCCGAAGTGTCTGCCGAGTGGTTCTGGAGCCAGCCCGGCAGGTGATTCCTAAGAGTTCACCAAATGGTTGTGACGTAGCCGGCAGGTTATTTTGGCGTGTCAGGAAGGTGGTTCCGGCTAGTTGAGCAGGTGGATCAGGCGTGCTCGCCAGGGGGTTCAGGCGGGTCTGGCAGGTGGTTTCGGTCTGTTCGGGGAGTGGTTCCGGCGTCTCAGGCACATGGTTCTGGCACGTCTGGGAGGTGGTTACGGCCTGCCGGAGAGGTGTTTACGGAGTGTCCGCCTATTGGTTCTGGCGTAGCTGAGAGGTGATGTGGGCGTGACCGGCAGGTGGTTCCAGCCAGCCCGGAAGGTGATTCCGAAGTGTTCACCAAATGGTTGTGGCGTGGCCGGCAGGTGATTTTGGCGTGTCCAGCAGGTGGTTTTGGCGACTCGAGCAGGTGGTTCTGGCGTGCTCGGCAGGTGCTTCCAGTGTCATTGGCATGTGGTTCCGGAATGTCTGAGAGGTGGTTCCGCCATGCCCGGCAGGTGATTCCGGAGTGTTCCCCAAGTGGTTCTGGCATAGCCGGCAGGTGATTTTGCATGTCCGGCAACGGTTCCGGCGAGTCGAGGCGGTGGTTCCGGCATGTCCGGCAGGTGGTTCCGGCATGCCCGGCAGGTGATTCCGGAGTGTCCGGCATGTGGTTCTGGCACCTCTGAGAGGTGGTTCCGGCATGCCCGGCAGGTGATACCGGAGTGCCCGGCATTTGGTTCTGGCACCTCTGAGAGGTGGTTCCGGAATGCCTGGCATGTGATTCCGGAGTGTCTGCCTAGTGGTTCTGGCGTAGCCGGCAGTTGATTTTGGCGTGTCCACTAGGTGGTTCTGGGGAGTGGATCAGCTGGTTCCGGCTTACTCGGCAGGTGGTACCGGTGTGTCCAGAACATGGTTCTGGCAAGTCTGAGAGCTGGTTCTGGCATGTCCGGCAGATGATTCCGGAGTGTCCACCAAGTGGTTCTGGTATACCTGGCAGGTGATTTTGGCATGTCAGGAAGGTGGTTCCGGCTAGTTGAGCAGGTGGATCAGGGGTGCTCGCCAGGGGGTTCAGGCAGGTCTGGCAGTTGGTTTCGGTCTGTTCGGGGTGTGTTTCCGGCATCTCAGGCACATGGTTCTGGCACGTCTATGAGGTGGTTCCGGCCGGCCCGACAGGTGTTTCCGGAGTGTCCGCCAAGTGGTTCTGGCGAAGCCGGCAGGTGATTTTGCATGTCCGGCAATGGTTCCGGCGAGTCGAGCCGGTGGTTCCGGCATGTCCGGCAGGTGTTTCCGGCATGCCCGGCAGGTGATACCGGAGTCCCACATTTGGTTCTGGCACCTCTGAGAGGTGGTTCCGGCATGCCCGGCAGGTGGTTCCGGAGTGTCTGCCGAGTGGTTCTGGAGCCAGCCCGTCAGGTGATTCCGAAGAGTTCACCAAATGGTTGCGGCGTAGCAGGCAGTTGCTTTTGGCGTGTCAGGAAGGTGGTTCCGGCTAGTTGAGCAGGTGGATCAGGCGTGCTCGCCAGGGGGTTCATGCGGGTCTGGCAGGTGGTTTCGGTCTGTTCGGGGAGTGGTTCCGGCATCTCAGGCACATGGTTCTGGCACGTCTGAGAGGTGGTTCCGGCCGGCCGGAGAGGTGTTTCCGGAGTGTCCGCCAAGTGGTTCTGGCGTAGGTGAAAGGCGACGTTGGCGTGACCGGTAGGTGGTTCCAGCCAGCCCGGCAGGTGATTCCGGAGTGTCTGCCGTGTGGTTCTGGCGTAGCTGGCAGGTGATTTTGGCATGTCCAGCAGGTGGTTCCGGCGAGATCGGCAGGTGGTACCAGCGTGTCCGGAACATGGTTCTGGCACGGCTGAGAGATGGTTCCGTCATGCCCGGCAAGTGATTCCGGAGTGTTTGGCATGTGGTTCTGGCACCTCTGAGAGGTGGTTCCGGCATGCCCGGCAGGTGATTCCGGAGTGTCCGGCATGTGGTTCTGGCACCTCTGAGAGGTGGTTCCGGCAAGCCCGGCAGTTGGTTACGGAGTGTCTGCCGAGTGGTTCTGGAGTAGCTGGCAGGTGATTCTGGCGTATCCAGCAGGTGGTTCTGTGGAGTGGATCAGGTGGTTCCGGCATACTCGGCAGGTGGTACCGGCGTGTCCGGAACATGGTTCTGGCAAGTCTGAGAGGTGGTACCGGCATGCCCGACAGGTGATTCCGGAGTGTTCGCCAAGTGGTTCTGGCGTAGCCGGCAGGTCATTTTGCATGTCCGGCGGTGGTTCCGGCGAGTCGAGCCGCTGGTTGCGGCGTATCCAGCACGTGTTTCCGGTCTGTCCGGCAGGTGATTCTGGCGTGACCGGCACGAGGTTCTGGCACGTCGGAGAGCTGGTTCCGGCCTGCCCGACAGGTGATTCCAGAGTGTCCGCCACGTGGTTCTGGCGTACCCGGCAGGTGATTTTGGCGTGTCTGGCAGGTGTTTCTGGCAAGTCGAGCATTTGGCTCAGGCATGCTCAGCAGGTGCTTCCGGCGTGTCTGGCACGTGGTTCTGGTGTGTCTGAGAGCTGGTTCTGGCATGTCCGGCAGATGATTCCGGAGTGTCCACCAAGTGGTTGTGGCATACCTGGCAGGTGATTTTAGCGTGTCATGTAGCTTGATCCGGCGAGTCGAGTAGGTGGTTCCGGCGTGCTCGGCAGGTGGTTCAGGCGGGTCTGGCAGGTGGTTTCGGTCTGTTAGGGGTGTGGTTCCGGCATCTCAGGCACATGGTTCTGGCACGTCTGATAGGTGGTTCCGGCCGGCCCGACAGGTGTTTCCATGGTGTCCGACAAGCGGTTCTGGCATAGCTGGCAGGTGATGTTGGCGTGACCCACAGGTGGTTTTGGCGAGTCGAGCAGGTGGATCTGGCGGGCTCGGCAGGTGCTTCCGGTGTCATTGGCATGTGGTTCTGGCATGTCTGAGAGGTGGTTCCGCCATGCCCGGCAGGTGATTCCGGAGTGTTCGCCAAGTGGTTCTGGCGTAGCCGGCAGGTGATTTTGCATGTCCGGCAATGGTTCCGGCGAGGCGAGCCGGTGGTTCTGGAATGTCCGGCAGGTGGTTCCGGCATGTCCGGCAGGTGGTTCCGGCATGTGCAGCACGTGGTTCCAGCATGCCTGGCAGGTGATTCCGGAGTGTCCGGCATGTGGTTCTGGCACCTCTGATAGGTGGTTCCGGAATGCGTGGCCTGTGATTCCGGAGTGTCTGCCGAGTGGTTCTGGCGTAGCCGGCAGTTGATTTTGGCGTGTCCACCAGGTGGTTCTGGGGAGTGGATCAGCTGGTTCCGGCATACTCGGCAGGTGGTACCGGCGTGTCCAGAACATGGTTCTGGCAAGTCTGAGAGGTGGTTCCGGCACGCCCGACAGGTGATTCCGGAGCGTCCGCCAAGTGTTTCTGGCGTACCCGGCGGGTGATTTACGCCTGTCCGACAGGTGTATCTTGCGAGTCGAGCAGGTGGCTCAGGCATGCTCAGCTGGTGCTTCCGGCGTCTCTGGCACGTGGTTCTGGTGTGTCTGATAGCTGGTTCTGGCATCTCCGGCAGATGATTCCGGAGTGTCCACCAAGCGGTTCTTGTATACCTGGCAGGTGATTTTGGCGTGTCAGGAAGGTGGTTCCGGCTAGTTGAGCAGGTGGATCAGGCGTGCTCGCCAGGGGGTTCAGGCGGGTCTGGCAGGTGGTTTTGGTCTGTTCGGGGAGTGGTTCCGGCATCTCAGGCTCATGGTTCTGGCACGTCTGAGAGGTGGTTCAGGCCGGCCCGACAGGTGTTTCCATGGTGTCCGCCAAGTGGTTCTGGCATAGCTGGCAGGTGATGTTGGCGTGACCAGCAGGTGGTTCCAGCAAGCCCGGCAGGTGATTCCGAAGAGTTCACCAAATGGTCCTGGCGTAGCCGGCAGTTGATTTTGGCGTGTCCACCAGGTGGTTCTGGGGAGTGGATCAGGTGGTTCCGGCATACTCGGCAGGTGGTACCGGCGTGTCCGGAACATGGTTGTGGCAAGTCTGAGAGGCTGTTCCGGCATGCCCGACAGGTGATTCAGGAGTGTTCGCCAAGTGGTTCTGGCGTAGCCGGCACATCATTTTGCATGTCCGGCGGTGGTTCCGGCGAGTCGAGCCGGTGCTTCCGGCGTGTCTGGCACGTGGTTCTGGTGTGTCTGAGAGCTGGTTCTGGCATGTCCGGCAGATGATTCCGGAGTGTCCACCAAGTGGTTGTGGCATACCTGGCAGGTGATTTTAGCGTGTCAGGTAGGTGGTTCCAGCGAGTCGAGTAGGTGGTTCCGGCGTGCTCGGCAGGTGGTTCAGGCGGGTCTGGCAGGTGGTTTCGGTCTGTTCGGGGAGTGGTTCCGGCATCTCAGGCACATGGTTCTGGCACATCTGATAGGTGGTTCCGGCCGGCCCGACAGGTGTTTCCATGGTGTCCGCCAAGTGGTTCTGGCATAGCTGGCAGGTGATGTTGGCGTGACCGGCAGGTGGTTCCAGACAGCCCGGCAGGTCATTCCGAAGTGTTCACCAAATGCTTGTGGAGTAGCCGGAAGTTGATTTTGGCATGTCCAGCAGGTGGTTTTGGCGAGTCGAGCAGGTGGTTCTGGCGTGCTCGGCAGGTGCTTCCGGTGTCATCGGCATGTGGTTCCGGCATGTCTGAGAGGTGGTTCCGCCATGCCCCGCAGGTGATTCCGGTGTGTTCCCCAAGTGGTTCTGGCATAGCCGGCAGGTGATTTTGCATGTCCGGCAATGGTTCCGGCGAGTCGAGCCGCTGGTTCCGGCATGTCCGGCAGGTGGTTCCGGCATGCCCGGCAGGTGATTCCGGAGTGTCCGGCATGTGGTTCTGGCACCTCTGAGAGGTGGATCCGGCATGCCCGGCAGGTGGTTCCGGTGTGTCTGCCGAGTGGTTCTGGCGTAGTCGGCAGGTGATTGTGGCGTGTCCAGCAGGTGGTTCTGAGGAGTGGCTCAGGTGGTTCCGGCATACTCTGCAGGTGGTACCGGCGTGTCCGGAACATGGTTCTGGCAAGTCTGAGAGGTGGTTCCGGCATGCCCGACAGGTGATTCCGGAGTGTTCGCCAAGTGTTTCTGGCGTAGCCGGCAGGTCATTTTGCATGTCCGGGGGTGGTTCCGGCGAGTCGAGCCGGTGGTTCTGGCGTGTCCGGCAGGTGGTTCTGGCGTGACCGGCACGAGGTTCTGGCACGTGTGAGAGTTGGTTCCGGCATGCCCTACAGGTGATTCCGGAGTGTCCGCCACGTGGTTCTGGCGTACCCGGCAGGTGATTTTGGCGTGTCTGGCAGGTGTTTCTTGCAAGTCGAGCATTTGGCTCAGGCATGCTCAGCAGGTGCTTCCAGCGTGTCTTGCACATGGTTCTGGTGTGTCTGAGAGCTGGTTCTGGCATGTCCGGCAGATGATTCCGGAGTGTCCACCAAGTGGTTGTGGCATACCTGGCAGGTGATTTTAGCGTGTCAGGTAGGTGGTTCCAGCGAGTCGAGTAGGTGGTTCCGGCGTGCTCGGCAGGTGGTTCAGGCGGGTCTGGCAGGTGGTTTCGGTCTGTTCGCGGAGTGGTTCCGGCATCTCAGGCACATGCTTCTGGCACGTCTGAGAGGTGGTTCCGGCCGGCCGGAGAGGTGTTTCCGGAGTGTCCGCCAAGTGGTTCTGGCGTAGGTGAAAGGCGACGTTGGCGTGACCGGTAGGTGGTTCCAGCCAGCCCGGCAGGTGATTCCGGAGTGTCTGCCGTGTGGTTCTGGCGTAGCTGGCAGGTGATTTTGGCATGTCCAGCAGGTGGTTCCGGCGAGATCGGCAGGTGGTACCAGCGTGTCCGGAACATGGTTCTGGCACGGCTGAGAGATGGTTCCGTCATGCCCGGCAAGTGATTCCGGAGTGTTTGGCATGTGGTTCTGGCACCTCTGAGAGGTGGTTCCGGCATGCCCGGCATTTGATTCCGGAGTGTCCACCATGTGGTTCTGGTATACCTGGCAGGTGATTTTGGCGTGTCAGGAAGTTGGTTCCGGCTAGTTGAGCAGGTGGTTCAGGCGGGTCTGGCAGGTGGTTTCGGTCTGTTCGGGGTGTGGTTCCGGCATCTCAGGCACATGGTTCTGGCACGTCTGATATGTGGTTCCGGCCGGCCCGACAGGTGTTTCCATGGTGTCCGCCAAGTGGTTCTGGCATAGCTGGCAGGTGATGTTGGCGTGACCGGCAGGTGGTTCCAGCCAGCCCGGCAGGTGATTCCGAAGAGTTCACCAAATGGTTGTGGCGTAGCCGGCAGGTGATTTTGGCGTGTCCAGCAGGTGGTTTTGGCGAGTCGATCAGGTGGTTCTGGCGTTCTCGGCAGGTGCTTCCGGTGTCATTGGCATGTGGTTCCGGCATGTCTGAGAGGTGGTTCCGGCATGCCCGGCAGGTGGTTCCGGAGAGTCTGCCGAGTGGTTCTGGAGCCAGCCCGGCAGGTGATTCCGAAGAGTTCACCAAATGGTTGTGGCTTAGCCGGCAGGTTATTTTGGCGTGTCAGGAAGGGGGTTCCAGCTAGTTGAGCAGGTGGATCAGGCGTGCTCGCCAGTGGGTTCAGGCGGGTCTGCCAGGTGGTTTCGGTCTGTTCGGGGAGTGGTTAAATCTTCTTAGGCACATGGTTCTGGCACGTCTGAGAGGTGTTTCCGGCAGGCCGGTGAGGTGTTTCCGGAGTGTCCGCCAAGTGGTTCTGGCGTAGCTGAAAGGTGATTTTGGCGTGTCCAGAGGGGGTTCTGGCCAGCTCGGCAGGTTGTACCGGCGTGTCCGGAACATGGTTCTGGCACGTCTGAGAGATGGTTCCGTCATGCCCGGCAGGTGATTCCGGAGTGTCCGGCATGTGGTTCTGGCACCTCTGAGAGGTGGTTCCGGCATGCCCGGCAGGTGGTTCCGGAGTGTCTGCCGAGTGGTTCAGGCGTAGTGGGCAGGTGATTCTGGCGTGTCCAGCAGGTGGTTCTGGGGAGTGGATCAGGTGGTTCCGGCATACTCTGCAGGTGGTACCGGCGTGTCCAGAACATGGTTCTTGCAAGTCTGAGAGGTGGTTCCGGCATGCCCGACAGGTGGTTCCGGAGTGTTCGCCAAGTGGTTCTGGCGTGGCAGGCAGGTCATTTTGCATGTCCAGCGGTGGTTCCGGCGAGTCGAGCCGGTGGTTCCGGCGTGTCCGGCAGGTGGTTCTGGCGTGACCGGCACGAGTTTCTGGCACGTCTGAGAGTTGGTTCCGGCATGCCCGACAGGTGATTCCGGAGTGTCTGCCACATGGTTCTGGCGTACCCGGCAGGTGATTTTAGCGTGTCAGGTAGGTTGTTCCAGCGAGTCGAGTAAGTGGTTCCGGCGTGCTCGCTAGGTGGTTCAGGCGGGTCTGGCAGGTGGTTTCAGTCTGTTCGGGGTGTGGTTCCGGCATCTCAGGCACATGGTTCTGGCACGTCTGAGAGGTGGTTGCGGCCGGCCCGACAGGTGTTTCCATGGTGTCCGCCAAGTGGTTCTGGCATAGCTGGCAGGTGATGTTGGCTTGACCGGCAGGTGGTTCCAGCCAGCCTGGCAGGTGATTCCGAAGTGTTCACCAAATGGTTGTGGCGTAGCCGGCAGGTGATTTTGGCGTGTCCAGCAGGTGGTTTTGGCGAGTCGAGCAGGTGGTTCTGGCGTGCTCGGCAGGTGCTTCCGGTGTCATTGGCATGTGGTTCCGTCATGTTGAGAGGTGGTTCCGCCATGCCCGGCAGGTGATTCCGGAGTGTTCGCCAAGTGGTTCTGGCGTAGCCGGCAGGTGATTTTGCATGGCCGGCAATGGTTCCGGCGAGTCGAGCCGGTGGTTTGGGCATGTCTGGCAGGTGGTTCCTGCATTCCCGGCAGGTGATTCCGGAGTGTCCGGCATGTGGTTCTGGCACCTCTGAGAGGTGGTTCCGGCATGCCCGGCAGGTGATACCGGAGTGTTCGCCAAGTGGTTCTGGCGTAGCCGGCAGGTGATTTTGCATGTCCGGCAATGGTTCCGGAGAGTCGAGCCGGTGGTTCCGGAATGTCCGGCAGGTGGTTCCGGCATGTCCGGCTGTTGGTTCCGACATGTCCAGCAGGTGGTTCCGGCATGCTCGGCCGGTGATGCCGGAGTGTCCGGCATGTGGTTCTGGCACCTCTGAGAGGTGGTTCCGGCATGCCCGGCAGGTGATACCGGAGTGTCCGGCATTTGGTTGTGGCACCTCTGAGAGGTGGTTCCGGAATGCCTGGCATGTGATTCCGGAGTGTCTGCCGAGTGGTTCTGGCGTAGCCGGCAGTTGATTTTGGCGTGTCCACTAGGTGGTTCTGGGGAGTGGATCAGCTGGTTCCGGGATGCCCGGCAGGTGATTCCGCAGTCCCCGGCAATTCGTCCTGGCACCTCTGAGAGGTGGTTCCGGCATGCCCGACAGGTGATTCCGGA
Organism: Equus caballus; assembly: GCF_041296265.1. NCBI lineage: Eukaryota > Metazoa > Chordata > Mammalia > Perissodactyla > Equidae > Equus > Equus caballus. The sequence continues at coordinate 5,080,105 of NW_027222395.1, forward strand.
GTGTTCGCCAAGTGGTTCTGGCGTAGCCGGCAGGTCATTTTGCATGTCCGGCGGTGGTTCCGGCGAGTCGAGCCGGTGGTTCCGGCGTAGCCGGCGGTTGCTCTTGTCGTGTCCACTAGGTGGTTCTGGGGAGTGGATCAGCTGGTTCCGGCATGCCCGGCAGGTGATACCGGAGTGTCCGGCATTTGGTTCTGGCACCTCTGAGAGGTGGTTCCGGAATGCCTGGCATGTGATTCCGGAGTATCTGCCGAGTGCTTCTGGCGTAGCTGGCAGTTGATTTTGGCGTCTCCACTAGGTGGTTCTGGGGAGTGGATCAGCTGGTTCCGGCTTACTCGGCAGGTGGTACCGGCGTGTCCAGAACATGGTTCTGGCAAGTCTGAGAGGTGGTTCCGGCACGCCCGACAGGTGATTCCGGAGCGTCCGCCAAGTGTTTCTGGCGTACCCGGCAGGTGATTTTGGCATGTCCGACAGGTGTTTCTTGGGAGTCGAGCAGGTGGCTCAGGCATGCTCAGCTGGTGCTTCCGGCGTCTCTGGCACGTGGTTCAGGTGTGTCTGAGAGCTGGTTCTGGCATGTCCGGCAGATGATTCCGGAGTGTCCAACAAGTGGTTCTGGTATACCTGGCAGGTGATTTTGGCGTGTCAGGAAGGTGGTTCCGGCTAGTTGAGCAGGTGGATCAGGCGTGCTCGCCAGGGTGTTCATGCGGGTCTGGCAGGTGGTTTCGGTCTGTTCGGGGAGTGGTTCCGGCATCTCAGGCACATGGTTCTGGCACGTCTGAGAGGTGGTTCCGGCCGGCCCGACAGGTGTTTCCGGAGTGTCTGCCAAGTGGTTCTGGCGTAGCTGAAAGGTGATGTTGGCGTGACCGGCAGGTGGTTCCAGCCAGCCCCGCAGGTGATTCCGGAGTGTCTGCCGAGTGGTTCTGGTGTAGCCGGCAGGTGATTTTGGCGTGTCCAGCATGTGGTTCCGGCGAGCTCGGCAGGTGGTACCGGCGTGTCCGGAACATGGTTCTGGCACGTCTGAGAGATGGTTCCGGCATGCACGGCAGGTGATTCCGGAGTGTCCGGCATGCGGTTCTGGCACTTCTGAGGGATGGTTCCGGCATGCCCGGCAGGTGGTTCCGGAGTGTCTGCCGAGTGGTTCTGGCGTGTCCAACAGGTGGTTCTAGGGAGTGGATCAGGTGGTTCCGGCATACTCGGCAGGTGGTACCGGCGTGTCCGTAACATGGTTCTGGCAAGTCTGAGAGGCGGTTCCGGCATGCCCGACAGGTGATTCCGGAGTGTTCGCCAAGTGGTTCTGGCGTAGCCGGCAGGTCATTTTGCATGTCCGGCGGTGGTTCCGGTGAGTCGAGCCGGTGGTTCTGGCGTGTCCGGCAGGTGGTTCTGGCGTGACCGGCACGAGGTTCTGGCACATCTGAGAGTTGGTTCCGGCATGCCCGACAGGTGATTACGGAGTGTCCGCCACGTGGTTCTGGCGTACCAGGCAGGTGATTTTGGCGTGTCTGGCAGGTGTTTCTTGCAAGTCGAGCATTTGGCTCAGGCATGCTCAGCAGGTGCTTCCGGCGTGTCTGGCACGTGGTTCTGGTGTGTCTGAGAGCTGGTTCTGGCATCTCCGGCAGATGATTCCGGAGTGTCCACCAAGTGGTTCTGGTATAATTGGCAGGTGATTTTGGCATGTCAGGAAGGTGGTTCCGGCTAGTTGAGCAGGTCTATCAAGCGTGCTCGCCAGGGGGTTCAGGCGGGTCTGGCAGGTGGTTTCGATCTGTCGGGGAGTGGTTCCGGCATCTCAGGCTCATGGTTCTGGCACGTCTGAGAGGTGGTTCCGGCCGGCCCGACAGGTGTTTCCATGGTGTCCGCCAAGTGGTTCTGGCATAGCTGGCAGGTGATGTTGGCGTGACCGGCAGGTGGTTCCAGACAGGCCGGCATGTGATTCCGGAGTGTCTGCCGAGTGGTTCTGGCGTAGCCGGCAGGTGATTTTGGCGTGTCCAGCAGGTGGTTCCGGCGAGCTCGGCAGGTGGTACCGGCGTGTCCGGAACATGGTTCTGGCACGTCTGAGAGATGGTTCCGGCATGCCTGGCAGGTGATTCCGGAGTGTCCGGCATGTGGTTCTGGCACCTCTGAGAGGTGGTCCCTGCCGGCTCGACATGTGTTTCCGGAGTGTCCGCCAAGTGGTTCTGGCGTAGCTGAAAGGTGCTGTTGGCGTGACCGGCAGGTGGTTCCAGCCAGCCCGGCAGGTGATTCCGGAGTGTCTGCCGAGTGGTTCTGGCGTAGCTGACAGGTGATTTTGGCGTGTCCAGCGGGTGGTTTTGGCGAGTCGAGCAGGTGGTTCTGGCGTGCTCGCCAGGTGCTTCCGGGGTCATTGGCATGTGGTTCCGGCATGTCTGAGAGGTGGTTCCGCCATGCCTGGCAGGTGATTCCGGAGAGTTCGCCAAGTGGTTCTGGTGTAGCCGGCAGGTGATTTTGCATGTCCAGCAATGGTTCCGGCGAGTCGAGCCGGTGGTTCCGGCATGTCCAGCAGGTGGCTCCGGCATGCCCGGCAGGTGATGCCGGAGTGTCCGGCATGTGGTTCTGACACCTCTGAGAGGTAGTTCCGGCATGCCCGGCAGGTGATACCGGAGTGTCCGGCATTTGGTTCTGGCACCTCTGAGAGGTGGTTCCGGAATGCCTGTCATGTGATTCCGTAGTATCTGCCGAGTGCTTCTGGCGTAGCCGGCAGTTGATTTTGGCGTGTCCACTAGGTGGTTCTGGGGAGTGGATCAGCTGGTTCCGGCTTACTCGGCAGGTGGTATCGGCGTGTCCAGAACATGGTTCTGGCAAGTCTGAGAGGTGGTTCCGGCACGCCCGACAGGTGATTCCGGAGCATCCGCCAAGTGTTTCTGGCGTACCCGGCAGGTGATTTTGGCATGTCCGACAGGTGTTTCTTGGGAGTCGAGCAGGTGGCTCAGGCATGCTCAGCTGGTGCTTCCGGCGTCTCTGGCACGTGGTTCAGGTGTGTCTGAGAGCTGGTTCTGGCATGTCCGGCAGATGATTCCGGAGTGTCCACCAAGTGGTTCTGGTATACCTGGCAGGTGATTTTGGCGTGTCAGGAAGGTGGTTCCGGGTAGTTGAGCAGGTGGATCAGGCGTGCTCGCCAGGGGGTTCAGGCGGGTCTGGCAGGTGGTTTCGGTCTGTTCGGGGAGTGTTTCCGGCATCTGAGGCACATGGTTCTGGCACGTCTGAGAGGTGGTTCCGGCCGGCTCAACAGGTGTTTCCGGAGTGTCCGCCAATTGGTTCTGGCGTAGCTGAAAGGTGATGTTGGCGTGACCGGCAGGTGGTTCCAGCCGGCCCGGCAGGTGATTCCGGAGTGTCTGCCGAGTGGTTCTGGCGTACCAGGCAGCTGATTTTGGCGTGTCCAGCAGGTGGTTCCGACGAGATCGGCAGGTGGTACCAGTGTGTCTGGAACATGCTTCTGGCACGTCTGAGAGATGGTTCCGGCATGCCCGGCATTTGATTCCGGAGTGTCCACCATGTGGTTCTGGTATACCTGGCAGGTGATTTTGGCGTGTCAGGAAGTTGGTTCCGGCTAGTTGAGCAGGTGGTTCAGGCGGGTCTCGCAGGTGGTTTCGGTCTGTTCGGGGTGTGGTTCCGGCATCTCAGGCACATGGTTCTGGCACGTCTGATATGTGGTTCCGGCCGGCCCGAAAGGTGTTTCCATGGTGTCCGCCAAGTGGTTCTGGCATAGCTGGCAGGTGATGTTGGCGTGACCGGCAGGTGGTTCCAGCCAGCCCGGCAGGTGATTCCGAAGAGTTCACCAAATGGTTGTGGCGTAGCCGGCAGGTGATTTTGGCGTGTCCAGCAGGTGGTTTTGGCGAGTCGATCAGGTGGTTCTGGCGTTCTCGGCAGGTGCTTCCGGTGTCATTGGCATGTGGTTCCGGCATGTCTGAGAGGTGGTTCCGGCATGCCCGGCAGGTGGTTCCGGAGAGTCTGCCGAGTGGTTCTGGAGCCAGCCCGGCAGGTGATTCCGAAGAGTTCACCAAATGGTTGTGGCTTAGCCGGCAGGTTATTTTGGCGTGTCAGGAAGGGGGTTCCGGCTAGTTGAGCAGGTGGATCAGGCGTGCTCGCCAGTGGGTTCAGGCGGGTCTGCCAGGTGGTTTCGGTCTGTTCGGGGAGTGGTTCCGGCATCTCAGGCACATGGTTCTGGCACGTCTGAGAGGTGTTTCCGGCCGGCCGGTGAGGTGTTTCCGGAGTGTCCGCCAAGTGGTTCTGGCGTAGCTGAAAGGTGATTTTGGCGTGTCCAGCAGGTGGTTCTGGCCAGCTCGGCAGGTGGTACCGGCGTGTCCGGAACATGGTTATGGCACGTCTGAGAGATGTTTCCGGCATGCCCGGCAGGTGAATCCGGAGTGTCCGGCATGTGGTTCTGGCACCTCTGAGAGGTGGTTCCGGCATGCCCGGCAGGTGGTTCCGGAGTGTCTGCCGAGTGGTTCAGGCGTAGTCGGCAGGTGATTCTGGCGTGTCCAGCAGGTGGTTCTGGGGAGTGGATCAGGTGGTTCCGGCATACTCTGCAGGTGGTACCGGCGTGTCCAGAACATGGTTCTTGCAAGTCTGAGAGGTGGTTCCGGCATGCCCGACAGGTGATTCCGGAGTGTTCGCCAAGTGGTTCTGGCGTGGCAGGCAGGTCATTTTGCATGTCCAGCGGTGGTTCCGGTGAGTCCAGCCGGTGGTTCCTGCGTGTCCGGCAGGTGGTTCTGGCGTGACCGGCACGAGTTTCTGGCACGTCTGAAAGTTGGTTCCGGCATGTCCGGCAGGTGGTTCCGGCATGTCCAGCACGTGGTTCCAGCATGCCCGGCAGGTGTTTCCGGAGTGTCCGGCATGTGGTTCTGGCAGCTCTGAGAGGTGGTTCCGGAATGCCTGGCCTGTGATTCCGGAGTGTCTGCCGAGTGGTTCTGGCGTAGCCGGCAGTTGATTTTGGCGTGTCCACTAGGTGGTTCTGGGGAGTGGATCAGCTGGTTCCGGCATGCCCGGCAGGTGATTCCGCAGTCCCCGTCATTTGGTCCTGGCACCTCTGAGAGGTGGTTCCGGCCTGCCAGACAGGTGATTCCGGAGTGTTCGCCAAGTGGTTCTTGCGTAGCCGGCAGGTCATTTTGCATGTCCGGCGGTGGTACCGGCGAGTCAAGCCGGTTGTTCCGGCGTAGCCGGCGGTTGCTCTTGGCGTGTCCACTAGGTGGTTCTGGGGAGTGGATCAGCTGGTTCCGGCATACTCGGCAGGTGGTACCGGCGTGTCCAGAACATGGTTTTGGCAATTTGAGAGGTGGTTCCGGCACGCCCGACAGGTGATTCCGGAGCGTCCGCCAAGTGTTTCTGGCGTACCCGGCAGGTGATTTTGGCATGTCCGACAGGTGTTTCTTGCGAGTCGAGCAGGTGGCTCAGGCATGCTCAGCTGCTGCTTCCGGCGTCTCTGGCACGTGGTTCTGGTGTGTCTGAGAGCTGGTTCTGGCATGTGCGGCAGATGATTCCGGAGTGTCCACCAAGTGGTTCTGGTATACCTGGCAGGTGATTTTGGCGTGTCAGGAAGGTCGTTCCGGCTAGTTGAGCAGGTGGATCAGGCATGCTCGCCAGGGGGTTCAGGTGGGTCTGGCAGGTGGTTTCGGTCTGTTCGGGCAGTGGTTCTGGCATCTGAGGCACATGGTTCTGGCACATCTGAGAGGTGGTTCCGGCCGGCCCGACAGGTGTTTCCGGAGAGCCCGCCAAGTGGTTCTGGAGTAGCTGAAAGGTGATGTTGGCGTGACCAGCAGGTGGTTCCAGCCAGCCCCGCAGCTGATTCCGGAGTGCCTGCCGAGTGGTTCTGGCGTAGCCGGCAGGTGATTTTGGCATGTCCAGCAGGTGGTTCCGGCGTGCTCGGCAGGTGGTACCGGCGGTTCCGGAACATGTTTCTGGCACGTGTGAGAGATGGTTCAGCATGCCCGGCAGGTGATTCCGGAGTTTCCGGCATGTGGTTCTGGCACCCCTGAGAGGTGGTCCCTGCCGGCTCTACAGGTGTTTCCGGAGTGTCCGCCAAGTGGTTCTGGCGTAGCTGAAAGGTGATGTTGGCGTGACCGGAAGGTGGTTCCAGCCAGCCCGGCAGGTGATTCCGGAGTGTCTGCCGAGTGGTTCTGGCGTACCCGGCAGGTGATGTTGGCATGTCCCACAGCTGTTTCTTGCGAGTCGAGCAGGTGGCTCAGGCATGCTCAGCTGGTGCTTCCGGCGTCTCTGGCACTTGGTTCAGGTGTGTCTGAGAGCTGGTTCGGGCATGTCCGGAAGATGATTCCGGAGTGTTCGCCAAGTGGTTCTGGCGTAGCCGGCAGGTCATTTTGCATGTCCGGCGGTGGTTCTGGCTAGTCAAGCCGGTGGTTCCGGCGTGTCCGGCAGGTGTTTCCGGTCTGTCCGGCACGTGGTTCTGGCGTGTCCGGCACGAGGTTCTGGCATGTCTGAGAGTTGGTTCCGGCATGCCCGAAAGGTGATTCCGGAGTGTGCGCCACGTGGTTCTGGCGTACCCGGCAGGTGATTTTGGCGTGTCTGGCAGGTGTTCCTTGCAAGTCGAGCATTGGCTCAGGCATGATCAGCAGGTGCTTCCGGCCTGTCCGGCCCGTGGTTCTGGTGTTTCTGAGAGCTGGTTCTGGCATGTCCGGCAGATGATTCCGGAGTGTCCACCAAGTGGTTGTGGCATACCCGGCAGGTGATTTTAGCGTGTCAGGTAGGTGGTTCCGGCGAGTCGAGTAGGTGGTTCCGGCGTGCTCGGCAGGTGGTTCAGGCGGGTCTGGCAGGTGGTTTCGGTCTGTTCGGGGTGTGGTTCCGGCATCTCAGGCACATGGTTCTGGCACGTCTGATAGGTGGTTCCGGCCGGCCCGACATGTGTTTCCATGGTGTCCGCCAAGTGGTTCTGGCATAGCTGGCAGGTGATGTTGGCGTGACTGGCAGGTGGTTCCTGCCAGCCCTGCAGGTGATTCTGGAGTGTCTGCCGAGTGGTTGTGGAGACAGCCCGGCAGGTGATTCCGAAGAGTTCACCAAATGGTTGTGGCGTAGCCGGAAGGTTATTTTGGCGTGTCAGGAAGTTGGTTCCGGCTAGTTGAGCAGGTGGATCAGGCGTGCTCGCCAGGGAGTTCAGTCGGGTCTGGCAGGTGGTTTCGGTCTGTTCGGGGAGTGGTTCCGGCATCTCAGGCACATGGTTCTGGCACGTCTGAGAGGTGGTTCCGGCCGGCCGGAGAGGTGTTTCCGGAGTGTCCGCCAAGTGGTTCTGGCGTAGCTGAGAGGTGATGTTGGCGTGACCGGCAGGTGGTTCCAGCCAGCCCGGCAGGTGATTCCGATGTGTTCACCAAATGGTTGTGGCGTAGCCGGCAGGTGATTTTGGCGTGTCCAGCAGGTGGTTTTGGCGAGTCGAGCAGGTGGTTCTGGCGTGCTCGGCAGGTGCTTCCGGTGTCATTGGCATGTGGTTCCGGGATGTCTGTGACGTGCTTCCGCCATGCCCGGCAGGTGATTCCGGAGTGTTCCCCAAGTGGTTCAGGCATAGCCGGCAGGTGATTTTGCATGTCTGGCAATGGTTCCGGCGAGTCGAGCCTGTGGTTCCGGCATGTCTGGTAGGTGGTTCCGGCATGCCCGGCAGGTGATTCCGGAGTGTCCGCCAAGTGATTCTGGCGTAGCTGAAAGGTGATGTTGGCGTGACCGGCAGGTGGTTCCAGCCAGCCCGGCAGGTGATTCCGGAGTGTCTGCCGTGAGGTTCTGGCGTAGCTGAAAGGTGATGTTGGCATGACCGGCAGGTGGTTCCAGCAAGCCCGGCAGGTGATTCCGAAGAGTTCACCAAATGGTTGTGGCGTAGCCGGCAGGTGATTTTTTTGTGTCCAGCGGGTGGTTTTGGCGAGTCGAGCAGGTGGTTCTGGCGTGCTCGGCAGGTGCTTCCGGTGTCATTGGCATGTGGTTCCGGCATGTCTGAGAGGTGGTTCCGCAATGCCCGGCAGGTGATTCCGGAGTGTCCGGCATGTGGTTCTGGCACCTCTGAGACGTGGTTCCGGCATGCCCGGCAGGTGATACCAGAGTGTCCGGCATTTGGTTCTGGCACCTCTGAGAGGTTGTTCCGGAATGCCTGGCATGTGATTCCGGAGTGTCTGCCGAGTGGTTCTGGCGTAGCCGGCAGTTGATTTTGGCGTGTCCACTAGGTGGTTCTGGTGAGTGGATCAGCTGGTTCCGGCATACTCGGCAGGTGGTACCGGCGTGTCCAGAACATGGTTCTGGCAAATCTGAGAGGTGGTTCCGGCACGCCCGACAGGTGATTACGGAGCGTCCGCCATGTGTTTCTGGCGTACCCGGCAGGTGATTTTGGCATGTCCGACAGGTGTTTCTTGCGAGTCGAGCAGGTGGCTGATGCATGCTCAGCTGGTGCTTCCGGCGTCTCTGGCACGTGGTTCTGGTGTGTCTGAGAGCTGGTTCTGGCATGTCCGGCAGATGATTCCGGAGTGTCCACCAAGTGGTTCTGGTATAACTGGCAGGTGATTTTGGCGTGTCAGGAAGGTGGTTCCGGCTAGTTGAGCAGGTGGATCAGGTGTGCTCGCCGGGGGGTTCAGGCGGGTCTGGCAGGTGGTTTCGGTCTGTTCGGGGTGTGGTTCCGGCATCTCAGGCACATGGTTCTAGCACGTCTGAGAGGTGGTTGCGGCCGGCCCGACAGGTGTTTCCGGAGTGTCCGCCAAGTGGTTCTGGCGTAGCTGAAAGGTGATGTTGGCGTGACCGGCAGGTGGTTCCAGCCAGCCTGGCAGGTGATTCCGGAGTGTCTGCCGAGTGGTTCTGGCGTAGCCGGCATGTGATTTTGGCGTGTCCAGCGTGTGGTTTTGGCGAGTTGAGCAGGTGGTTCTGGCATGCTCGGCAGGTGCTTCCGGTGTCATTGACATGTGATTCCGGCATGTTTGACAGGTGGTTCCGCCATGCCCGGCAGGTGATTCCGGAGTGTTGGCCAAGTGGTTCTGGCGTAGCCGGCAGGTGATTTTGCATGTCCGGCAATGGTTCCGGCGAGTCGAGCCGGTGGTTCCGGCATGTCCGGCAGGTGGTTCCGGCATGCCCGGCACGTGATTCCGGAGTGTCCGGCATGTGGTTCTGGCACCTCTGAGAGGTGGTTCCGGCATGCCCGGCAGGTGACACCGGAGTGTCCAGCATTTCGTTCTGGCACCTGTGAGAGGTGGTTCCGGAATGCCCGGCATGTGATTCCGGAGTGTCTGCCGAGTGGTTCTGGCGTAGCCGGCAGGTGGTTTTAGCGAGTCGAGCAGGTGGTTCTGGCGTGCTCGGCAGGTGCTTCCAGTGTCATTGCCATGTGGTTCCAGAATGTCTGAGAGGTGGTTCCGCCATGCCCGGCAGGTGATTCCGGAGTGTTCGCCAAGTAGTTCTGGTGTAGCCGTCAGGTTATTTTGCATGTCCGGCAATGGTTCTAGCGAGTCGAGCCGGTGGTTCCGGCATGTCCGGCAGGTGATTCCGGCATGTACAGCAGGTGGTTCCGGCATGCCCGGCAGGTGATTCCGCAGTGTCTGGCATGTGGTTCTGGCACCTCAGAGAGGTGGTTCCGGAATGCCTGGCATGTGATTCCAGAGTGTCCGGCATTTGGTTCTGGCACCTCTGAGAGGTGTTTCCGGAATGCCAGGCATGTGATTCCGGAGTGTCTGCCGAGTGGTTCTGGCGTAGCCGGCAGTTGATTTCGGCGTGTCCACTAGGTGGTTCTGGGGAGTGGATCAGCTGGTTCCGGCATACTCGGCTGGTGGTACCGGCGTGTCCCGAACATGGTTCTGGCAAGTCTGAGAGGTGGTTCCGGCATGCCCGACAGGTGATTCCGGAGTGTTCGCCAAGTGGTTCTGGCGTAGCCGGCAGGTCATTTTGCATGTCCGACGGTGGTTCCGGCGAGTCGAGCCGGTGGTTCCGGCGTGTCCGGCAGGTGGTTCTGGCATGACCGGCACGTGGTTCTGGTGTGTCTGAGAGCTGGTTCTGGCATGTCCAGCAGACGATTCCGGAGTGTCCACCAAGTGGTTGTGGCATACCCGGCAGGTGGTTTTAGCGTGTCAGGTAGGTGGTTCCAGCGAGTCGAGTAGGTGGTTCCGGCGTGCTCGGCAGGTGGTTCAGGCGGGTCTGGCAGGTGGTTTCGGTCTGTTCGGGGAGTGGTTCTGGCATCTCAGGCACATGGTTCTGGCACGTCTGAGAGGTGGTTCCGGCCGGCCCGACAGGTGTTTCCATGGTGTCTGCCAAGTGATTCTGGCATAGCTGGCAGGTGATGTTGGCGTGACCGGCAGGTGGTTCCAGCCAGCCCGGCAGGTGATTCCGAAGTGTTCACCAAATGGTTGTGGCGTAGCCGGCAGGTGATTTTGGCGTGTCCAGCAGGTGGTTTTGGCGAGTCGAGCAGGTGGTTCTGGCGTGCTCGGCAGGTGCTTCCGGTGTCATTGGCATGTGGTTCCGGCATGTCTGTGAGGTGCTTCCGCCATGCCCGGCAGGTGATTCCGGAGTGTTCCCCAAGTGGTTCAGGCATAGCCGGCAGATGATTTTGCATGTCCGGCAATGGTTCCGGCGAGTCGAGCCGGTGGTTCCGGCATGTCCGGCAGGTGGATCCGGCATATCCGGCAGGTGCTTCCGGCGTGTCTGGCACGTGGTTCTTGTGTGTGTGAGAGCTGGTTCTGGCATGTCCGGCAGATGATTCCGGAGTGTCCACCAAGTGGTTGTGGCATACCCGGCAGGTGATTTTAGCGTGTCAGGTAGGTGGTTCCAGCGAGTCGAGTAGGTGGTTCCGGCCTGCCCGGCAGGTGGTTCAGGCGGGTCAGGCAGGTGGTTTCGGTCTGTTCGGGGTGTGGTTCCGGCATCTCAGGCACATGGTTCTCGCACGTCTGAGAGGTGGTTCCGGCCGGCCCGACAGGTGTTTCCGGAGTGTCCGCCAAGTGCTTCCGGCGTAGCTGAAAGGTGATGTTAGCGTGACGGGCAGGTGGTTCCAGCCAGCCCGGCAGGTGATTCCGGAGTGTCTGCCGCGTGGTTCTGGTGTAGCCGACAGGTGATTTTGGCGTGTCCAGCAGGTGGTTCCCGCGAGCTCGGCAGGTGGTACCGGCCTGTCCGGAACATGGTTCTGGCACGTCTGAGAGATGGTTCCAGCAACCCCGGCAGGTGATTCCGGAGTGTCCGGCATGTGGTTCTGGCACCTCTGAGAGGTGGTTCCGGCATGCCCGGCAGGTGATTCCGTAGTGTCTGGCATGTGGTTCTCGCACCTCTGAGAGGTGGTTCAGGCATGCCCGGCAGGTGGTTCCGGAGTGTCTGCCGAGTGGTTCTGGCATAGTCGGCAGGTGATTCTGGCATGTCCAGCAGGTGGTTCTGGGGAGTGCATCATGTGGTTCCGGCATACTCGGCAGGTCGTACCGGCGTGTCCAGAACATGGTTCTGGCAAGTCTGAGAGGCGGTTCCGGCATGCCCGACAGGTGATTCCGGAGTTTTCGCCAAGTGGTTGTGGTGGAGCCGGCAGGTCATTTTGCATGTCCGGCGGTGGTTCCGGCGAGTCGAGCCGGACGTTCCGGCGTGTCCGGCAGGTGGTTCTGGCGTGACCGGAACGAGGTTCTGGCATGTCTGAGAGTTGCTTCCGGCATGCCCGACAGGAGATTCTTTAGTGTCCGCCACGTGGTTCTGGCGTACCCGGCAGGTGATTTTGGCGTGTCTGGCAGGTGTTTCTTGCAAGTCGAGCATTTGGCTCAGGCATGCTCAGCTGGTGCTTCCGGCGTCTCTGGCACGTGGTTCTTGTGTGTCTGAGAGCTGGTTCTGGCATGTCCGGCAGATGATTCCGGAGTGTCCACCAAGTGGTTCTGGTATACCTGGCAGGTGATTTTGGCGTGTCTGGAAAGTGGTTCCGGCTAGTTGAGCAGGTGGATCAGGCGTGCTCGCCAGGGGGTTCAGGCGGGTCTGGCAGGTGGTTTTGGTCTGTTCGGGGAGTGGTTCCGGCATCTCAGGCACATGGTTCTGGCACATCTGAGAGGTGGTTGCGGCCGGCCCGACAGGTGATTCCGGAGTGTCCGCCAAGTGGTTCTGGCGTAGCTGAAAGGTGATGTTGGCGTGACCGGCAGGTGGTTCCAGCCAGCCCCGCAGGTGATTCCGGAGTGTCTGCCGAGTGGTTCTGGCGTAGTCGGCAGGTGATTCTGGCGTGTCCAGCAGGTGGCTCTGGGGAGTGGATCAGGTGGTTCCAGCATACTCGGCAGGTGGTACCGTCTTGTCCGGAACATGGTTCTGGCAAGTCTGAGAGGCGGTTCCGGCATGCCCGACAGGTGATTCCGGAGTGTTCGCCAAGTGGTTCTGGCGTAGCCGGCAGGTCATTTTGCATGTCTGGCGGTGGTTCCGGCGAGTCAAGCCGGTGGTTCCGGCGTGTCCGGCAGGTGGTTCTGGCGTGACCGGCACGACGTTCTGGCACGTCTGAGAGTTGGTTCTGGCATGCCTGACAGGTGATGCCGGAGTGTCCGGCACGTGGTCCTGGCGTACCCGGCAGGTGATTTTGGCGTGTCTGGCAGGTGTTTCTTGCAAGTCGAGCATTTGGCTCAGGCATGCTCAGCAGGTGATTCGGGCGTGTCTGGCACGTCGTTCTGGTGTGTCTGAGAGCTTGTACTGGCATCTCCGGCAGATGATTCCGGAGTGTCCACCAAGTGGTTGTGGCATACCCGGCAGGTGATTTTAGCGTGTCAGGTAGGTGGTTCCAGCGAGTCGAGTAGGTGGTTCCGGCGTGCTCGACAGGTGCTTCAGGCGGGTCTGGCAGGTGGTTTCGGTCTGTTCGGGGTGTGGTTCCGGCATCTCAGGCACATGGTTCTGGCACGTCTGATAGGTGGTTCCGGCCGGCCCGACAGGTGTTTCCATGGTGTCCGCCAAGTGATTCTGGCATAGCTTGCAGGTGATGTTGGCGTGACCGGCAGGTGGTTCCAGCCAGCCCGGCATGTGATTCCGAAGTGTTCACCAAATGGTTGTGGCGTAGCCTGCAGGTGATTTTGGCGTGTCCAGAAGGTGGTTTTGGCGAGTCGGACAGGTGGTTCTCGCGTGCTCGGCAGGTGCTTCCGGTGTCATTGGCATGTGGTTCCAGCATGTCTGACAGGTGGTTCCGCCATGCCCGGAAGGTGATTCCGGAGTGTTCCCCAAGTGGTTCTGGCATAGCCGGCAGGTGATTTTGCATGTCCGGCATTGGTTCCGGCGAGTCGAGCCGGTGGTTCCGGCATGTCCGGCATGTGGTTCTGGCATGCCCGTCAGGTGATTCCGGAGTGTCCGGCATGTGGTTCTGGCACCTCTGAGAGGTGGTTCCGGCATGCCCAGCAGGTGATACCGGAGTGTTCGCCAAGTGGTTCTGGCGTAGCTGGCAGGTGATATTGCATGTCCGGCAATGGTTCCGGCGAGTCGAGCCAGTGGTTCCGGAATGTCCGGCAGGTGGTTCCGGCATGTCCGGCAGGTGGTTCCGGCATGTGTAGCACGTGGTTCCAGCATGCCCGGCAGGTGATTCCGGAGTGTCCGGCATGTGGTTCTGGCACCTCTGAGAGATAGTTCCGGCATGCCCGGTGGGTGATACCGGAGTGTCCGGCATTTGGTTGTGGCACCTCTGAGAGGTGGTTCCGGAATGCCTGGCATGTGATTCCGGAGTGTCTGCCGAGTGGTTCTGGCGTAGCCGGCAGTTGATTTTGGCGTGTCCACTAGGTGGTTCTGGGGAGTGGATCAGCTGGTTCTGGCATACTCGGCAGGTGGTACCGGCGTGTCCAGAACTTGGTTCTGGCAAGTCTGAGAGGTGGTTCCGGCACGCCCGACAGGTGAAACCGGAGCCTCCGCCAAGTGTTTCTGGCGTACCCGGCGGGTGATTTTCGCCTGTCCGACAGGTGTATCTTGCGAGTCAAGCAGGTGGCTGAGGCATGCTCAGCTGGTGCTTCTGGGGTCTCTGGCACGTGGTTCTGGTGTGTCTGAGAGCTGGTTCTGGCATGTCCGGCAGATGATTCCGGAGTGTCCACCAAGTGGTTCTGGTATACCTGCAAGGTGATTTTGGCGTGTCAGGAAGGTGGTTCCGGCTAGTTGAGCAGGTGGATCAGGCGTGCTCGACAGGGGGTTCAGGCGGGTCTGGCAGGTGGTTTCGGTCTGTTCGGGGAGTGGTTCCGGCATCTCAGGCACATGGTTCTGGCACGTCTGAGAGGTGGTTCTGGCCGGCCCGACAGGTGTTTCCGGAGTGTCCTCCAAGTGGTTCTGGCGTAGGTGAAAGGTGATGTTGGCGTGACCGACAGGTGGTTCCAGCCAGACCGGCAGGTGATTCCGGAGTGTCTGCCGAGTGGTTCTGGAGTAGCCGGCAGGTGATTTTGGCGTGTCCAGCGGGTGGTTTTGGCAAGTCAAGCAGGTGGTTCTGGCGTGCTCGGCAGGTGCTTCCGGTGTCATTGACATGCGGTTCCGGCATGTCTGAGAGGTGGTTCCGCCATGCCCGGCAGGTGATTCCGGAGTGTTCGCCAAGTGGTTCTGGCGTAGCCGGCAGGTGATTTTGCCTGTCCGGCACTGGTTCCGGCGAGTCGAGCCGGTGGTTCTGGCATGTCCAGCAGGTGGTTCCGGTATGTCCGGCAGGTGATTCCGGATTGTCTGGCATGTGGTTTTGGCACCTCTGAGAGGTGGTTCTGGCATGCCCGACAGGTGATTCCGGAGTGTTCGCCAAGTGGTTCTGGCGTAGCCGGCAGGTCATTTTGCATGTGCGGCTGTGGTTCTGGCGACTCGAGCCGGTGGTTCCGGCGTGTCCAGCAGGTGTTTCCGGTCTGTCCGGCAGGTGGTTCTGGCGTGACCGGCACGAGGTTCTGGCACGTCTCAGAGTTGGTTCCGGCATGCCCGACAGGTTATTCCCGAGTGTCCGCCACGTGGTTGTGGCATACCCGGCAGGTGATTTTAGCGTGTCAGGTAGGTGGTTCCAGCGAGTCGTGTAGGTGGTTCCGGCGTGCTCGGCAGGGGGTTCAGGCAGGTCTGGCAGGTGGTTTCGGTCTGTTCGGGGTGTGGTTCCGGCATCTCAGGCACATGGTTCTGGCACGTCTGATAGGTGGTTCCGGCCGGCCCGACAGGTGTTTCCATGGTGTCCGCCAAGTGGTTCTGGCATAGCCGGCAGGTGATGTTGGCGTGACCGGCAAGTGGTTCCAGCCAGCCCGGCAGGTGATTCCGAAGTGTTCACCAAATGGTTGTGGCGTAGCTGGAAGGTGATTTTGGCGTGTCCAGCACGTGGTTTTGGCGAGTCGAGCAGGTGGTTCTGACGTGCTCGGCAGGTGCTTCTGGTGTCATTGGCATGTGGTTCCGGCATGTCTGAGAGGTGGTTCTGCCATGCCCGGCAGGTGATTCCGGAGTGTTCCCCAAGTGGTTCTGGCATAGCCGGCAGGTGATTTTGCATGTCCGGCCATGTTTCCGGCGAGTCGAGCTGGTGGTTCCGGCATGACCGGCAGGTGGTTCCGTCATGCCCGGCAGGTGATTCCGGAGTGTCCGGCATGTGGTTCTGGCATCTCTGAGAGGTGGTTCCGGCATGCCCGGCAGGTGATACCGGAGTGTCCGGCATTCCGTTCTGGCACCTCTGAGAGGTGGATCCGACATGCCCGGCAGGTGATACCGGAGTGTCCGGAATTTGGTTCTGGCACCTCTGAGAGGTGGTTCCGGAATGCCTGGCATGTGATTCCGGAGTGTCTGCCGAGTGGTTCTGGCGTAGCCGGCAGTTGATTTTGGCGTGTCCACTAGGTGGTTTTGGGGAGTGGATCAGCTGGTTCCGGCATACTCGGCAGGTGGTACCGGCGTGTCCAGAACATGGTTCTGGCAATTCTGAGAGGTGGTTCCGGCCGGCCGGAGAGGTGTTTCCGGAGTGTCCGCCAAGTTGTTCTGGTGTAGCTGAAAGGTGATGTTGGCGTGACCGGCAGGTGGTTCCAGCCAGCCAGGGTGGTGATTCCGGAGTGTCTGCCGTGTGGTTCTGGCGTAGCCGGCAGGTGATTTTGGCGTGTCCATAGGGTGGTTTTGGCGAGTCGAGCAGGTGGTTCTGGCGTGCTCGGCAGGTGCTTCCCGTGTCATTGGCATGTGGTTCTGGCATGTCTGAGAGGTGGTTCCGCCATGCCCGGCAGGTGATTCCGGAGTGTTCGCCAAGTGGTTCTGGCGCAGCCGGCAGGTGATTTTGCATGTCCGGCAATGGTTCCGGCGAGTCGAGCCGGTGGTTCCGGCATGTCCAGCAGTTGGTTCTGGCATGCCCGGCAGGTGATTCCGGAGTGTCAGGCATTTTGTTCTGGCACCTCTGAGAGGTGGTTGCGGTTGGCCCGACAGGTGTTTCCGGAGTGTCCGCCAAGTGGTTCTGGCGTAGCTGAAAGGTGATGTTGGCGTGACCAGCAGGTGGTTCCACCCAGCCCGGCAGGTGATTCCGGAGTTTCTGCCGTGTGGTTCTGGCGTAGCCGGCAGGTGATTTTGGTGTGTCCAGCAGGTGGTTCCGGCGAGCTCGGCAGGTGGTAGCGGCGTGTCCGGAACATGGTTCTGGCACATCTGAGAGATGGTTCCGGCATGCCTGGCAGGTGATTCCGGAGTGTCCGGCATGTGGTTCTGGCACCTCTGAGAGGTGGTTCCGGCATGCCCGGCAGGTGGTTCCGGAGTGTCTGCCGAGTGCTTCTGGCGTAGCCGGCAGGTGATTCTGGCGTCTACAGCAGGTGGTTCTGGGGTGTGGATCATGTGGTTCCGGCATACTCGGCAGGTGGTACCGGCGTGTCCGGAACATGGTTCTGGCAAGTCTGAGAGGTGGTTCTGGCATGTCCGGCAGATGATTCCGGAGTGTCCACCAAGTGGTTCTGGTATACCTGGCAGGTGATTTTGGCGTGTCCAGAAGGTCGTTTTGGCGAGTCGAGCAGGTGGTTCTCGCGTGCTCGGCAGGTGCTTCCGGTGTCATTGGCATGTGGTTCCAGCATGTCTGACAGGTGGTTCCGCCATGCCCGGAAGGTGATTCCGGAGTGTTCCCCAAGTGGTTCTGGCATAGCCGGCAGGTGATTTTGCATGTCCGGCATTGGTTCCGGCGAGTCGAGCCGGTGGTTCCGGCATGTCCGGCATGTGGTTCTGGCACCTCTGAGAGGTGCTTCCGTCATGCCCGGCAGGTGATACCGGAGTGTTCGCCAAGTGGTTCTGGCGTAGCCGGCAGGTCATTTTGCATGTCCGGCGGTGGTTCCGGCGAGTCGAGCCGGTGGTTCCGGCCTATCCAGCAGGTGTTTCCGGTCTGTCCGGAAGGTGGTTCTGGCGTGACCGGCACGAGGTTCTGGCACGTCTGAGAGTTGGTTCCGGCATGCCCGACAGGTGATTCTGGAGTGTCCGCCACGTGGTTCTGGCGTACCCGGCAGGTGATTTTGGCGTGTCTGGCAGGTGTTTCTTGCAAGTCGAGCATTTGGCTCAGGCATGCTCAGCAGGTGCTTCCGGCGTGTCTGGAACGTGGTTCTGGTGTGTCTGAGAGCTGGTTCTGGCATCTCCGGCAGATGATTCCGGAGTGTCCACCAAGTGGTTCTGTCAAACCCGGCAGGTGATTTTAGCGTGTCAGGTAGGTGGTTCCGGCGAGTCGAGTAGGTGGTTCCGGAGTGCTCGGCAGGTGGTTCAGGCGGGTCTGGCAGGTGGTTTCGGTCTGTTCGGGGTGTGGTTCCGGCATCTCAGGCACATGGTTCTGGCACATCTGATAGGTGGTTCCGGCCGGCCCGACAGGTGTTTCCATGGTGTCCGCCAAGTGGTTCTGGCATAGCTGGCAGGTGATGTTGGCGTGACCGGCAGGTGGTTCCAGCAATCCCGGCAGGTGACTCCGAAGTGTTCACCAAATGGTTGTGGCGTAGCCGGCAGGTGATTTTGGCGTGTCCAGCAGGTGGTTTTGGCGAGTCGAGTAGGTGGTTCTCGCGTGCTCTGCAGGTGCTTCCGGTGTCATTGGCATGTGGTTCCGGCATGTCTGAGAGGTGGTTCCGGCATGCCCGGTAGGTGGTTCCGAAGTGTCTGCCGAGTGGTTCTGGAGCCAGCCCGGCAGGTGATTCCTAAGAGTTCACCAAATGGTTGTGACGTAGCCGGCAGGTTATTTTGGCGTGTCAGGAAGGTGGTTCCGGCTAGTTGAGCAGGTGGATCAGGCGTGCTCGCCAGGGGGTTCAGGCGGGTCTGGCAGGTGGTTTCGGTCTGTTCGGGGAGTGGTTCCGGCGTCTCAGGCACATGGTTCTGGCACGTCTGGGAGGTGGTTACGGCCTGCCGGAGAGGTGTTTACGGAGTGTCCGCCTATTGGTTCTGGCGTAGCTGAGAGGTGATGTGGGCGTGACCGGCAGGTGGTTCCAGCCAGCCCGGAAGGTGATTCCGAAGTGTTCACCAAATGGTTGTGGCGTGGCCGGCAGGTGATTTTGGCGTGTCCAGCAGGTGGTTTTGGCGACTCGAGCAGGTGGTTCTGGCGTGCTCGGCAGGTGCTTCCAGTGTCATTGGCATGTGGTTCCGGAATGTCTGAGAGGTGGTTCCGCCATGCCCGGCAGGTGATTCCGGAGTGTTCCCCAAGTGGTTCTGGCATAGCCGGCAGGTGATTTTGCATGTCCGGCAACGGTTCCGGCGAGTCGAGGCGGTGGTTCCGGCATGTCCGGCAGGTGGTTCCGGCATGCCCGGCAGGTGATTCCGGAGTGTCCGGCATGTGGTTCTGGCACCTCTGAGAGGTGGTTCCGGCATGCCCGGCAGGTGATACCGGAGTGCCCGGCATTTGGTTCTGGCACCTCTGAGAGGTGGTTCCGGAATGCCTGGCATGTGATTCCGGAGTGTCTGCCTAGTGGTTCTGGCGTAGCCGGCAGTTGATTTTGGCGTGTCCACTAGGTGGTTCTGGGGAGTGGATCAGCTGGTTCCGGCTTACTCGGCAGGTGGTACCGGTGTGTCCAGAACATGGTTCTGGCAAGTCTGAGAGCTGGTTCTGGCATGTCCGGCAGATGATTCCGGAGTGTCCACCAAGTGGTTCTGGTATACCTGGCAGGTGATTTTGGCATGTCAGGAAGGTGGTTCCGGCTAGTTGAGCAGGTGGATCAGGGGTGCTCGCCAGGGGGTTCAGGCAGGTCTGGCAGTTGGTTTCGGTCTGTTCGGGGTGTGTTTCCGGCATCTCAGGCACATGGTTCTGGCACGTCTATGAGGTGGTTCCGGCCGGCCCGACAGGTGTTTCCGGAGTGTCCGCCAAGTGGTTCTGGCGAAGCCGGCAGGTGATTTTGCATGTCCGGCAATGGTTCCGGCGAGTCGAGCCGGTGGTTCCGGCATGTCCGGCAGGTGTTTCCGGCATGCCCGGCAGGTGATACCGGAGTCCCACATTTGGTTCTGGCACCTCTGAGAGGTGGTTCCGGCATGCCCGGCAGGTGGTTCCGGAGTGTCTGCCGAGTGGTTCTGGAGCCAGCCCGTCAGGTGATTCCGAAGAGTTCACCAAATGGTTGCGGCGTAGCAGGCAGTTGCTTTTGGCGTGTCAGGAAGGTGGTTCCGGCTAGTTGAGCAGGTGGATCAGGCGTGCTCGCCAGGGGGTTCATGCGGGTCTGGCAGGTGGTTTCGGTCTGTTCGGGGAGTGGTTCCGGCATCTCAGGCACATGGTTCTGGCACGTCTGAGAGGTGGTTCCGGCCGGCCGGAGAGGTGTTTCCGGAGTGTCCGCCAAGTGGTTCTGGCGTAGGTGAAAGGCGACGTTGGCGTGACCGGTAGGTGGTTCCAGCCAGCCCGGCAGGTGATTCCGGAGTGTCTGCCGTGTGGTTCTGGCGTAGCTGGCAGGTGATTTTGGCATGTCCAGCAGGTGGTTCCGGCGAGATCGGCAGGTGGTACCAGCGTGTCCGGAACATGGTTCTGGCACGGCTGAGAGATGGTTCCGTCATGCCCGGCAAGTGATTCCGGAGTGTTTGGCATGTGGTTCTGGCACCTCTGAGAGGTGGTTCCGGCATGCCCGGCAGGTGATTCCGGAGTGTCCGGCATGTGGTTCTGGCACCTCTGAGAGGTGGTTCCGGCAAGCCCGGCAGTTGGTTACGGAGTGTCTGCCGAGTGGTTCTGGAGTAGCTGGCAGGTGATTCTGGCGTATCCAGCAGGTGGTTCTGTGGAGTGGATCAGGTGGTTCCGGCATACTCGGCAGGTGGTACCGGCGTGTCCGGAACATGGTTCTGGCAAGTCTGAGAGGTGGTACCGGCATGCCCGACAGGTGATTCCGGAGTGTTCGCCAAGTGGTTCTGGCGTAGCCGGCAGGTCATTTTGCATGTCCGGCGGTGGTTCCGGCGAGTCGAGCCGCTGGTTGCGGCGTATCCAGCACGTGTTTCCGGTCTGTCCGGCAGGTGATTCTGGCGTGACCGGCACGAGGTTCTGGCACGTCGGAGAGCTGGTTCCGGCCTGCCCGACAGGTGATTCCAGAGTGTCCGCCACGTGGTTCTGGCGTACCCGGCAGGTGATTTTGGCGTGTCTGGCAGGTGTTTCTGGCAAGTCGAGCATTTGGCTCAGGCATGCTCAGCAGGTGCTTCCGGCGTGTCTGGCACGTGGTTCTGGTGTGTCTGAGAGCTGGTTCTGGCATGTCCGGCAGATGATTCCGGAGTGTCCACCAAGTGGTTGTGGCATACCTGGCAGGTGATTTTAGCGTGTCATGTAGCTTGATCCGGCGAGTCGAGTAGGTGGTTCCGGCGTGCTCGGCAGGTGGTTCAGGCGGGTCTGGCAGGTGGTTTCGGTCTGTTCGGGGTGTGGTTCCGGCATCTCAGGCACATGGTTCTGGCACGTCTGATAGGTGGTTCCGGCCGGCCCGACAGGTGTTTCCATGGTGTCCGACAAGCGGTTCTGGCATAGCTGGCAGGTGATGTTGGCGTGACCCACAGGTGGTTTTGGCGAGTCGAGCAGGTGGATCTGGCGGGCTCGGCAGGTGCTTCCGGTGTCATTGGCATGTGGTTCTGGCATGTCTGAGAGGTGGTTCCGCCATGCCCGGCAGGTGATTCCGGAGTGTTCGCCAAGTGGTTCTGGCGTAGCCGGCAGGTGATTTTGCATGTCCGGCAATGGTTCCGGCGAGGCGAGCCGGTGGTTCTGGAATGTCCGGCAGGTGGTTCCGGCATGTCCGGCAGGTGGTTCCGGCATGTGCAGCACGTGGTTCCAGCATGCCTGGCAGGTGATTCCGGAGTGTCCGGCATGTGGTTCTGGCACCTCTGATAGGTGGTTCCGGAATGCGTGGCCTGTGATTCCGGAGTGTCTGCCGAGTGGTTCTGGCGTAGCCGGCAGTTGATTTTGGCGTGTCCACCAGGTGGTTCTGGGGAGTGGATCAGCTGGTTCCGGCATACTCGGCAGGTGGTACCGGCGTGTCCAGAACATGGTTCTGGCAAGTCTGAGAGGTGGTTCCGGCACGCCCGACAGGTGATTCCGGAGCGTCCGCCAAGTGTTTCTGGCGTACCCGGCGGGTGATTTACGCCTGTCCGACAGGTGTATCTTGCGAGTCGAGCAGGTGGCTCAGGCATGCTCAGCTGGTGCTTCCGGCGTCTCTGGCACGTGGTTCTGGTGTGTCTGATAGCTGGTTCTGGCATCTCCGGCAGATGATTCCGGAGTGTCCACCAAGCGGTTCTTGTATACCTGGCAGGTGATTTTGGCGTGTCAGGAAGGTGGTTCCGGCTAGTTGAGCAGGTGGATCAGGCGTGCTCGCCAGGGGGTTCAGGCGGGTCTGGCAGGTGGTTTTGGTCTGTTCGGGGAGTGGTTCCGGCATCTCAGGCTCATGGTTCTGGCACGTCTGAGAGGTGGTTCAGGCCGGCCCGACAGGTGTTTCCATGGTGTCCGCCAAGTGGTTCTGGCATAGCTGGCAGGTGATGTTGGCGTGACCAGCAGGTGGTTCCAGCAAGCCCGGCAGGTGATTCCGAAGAGTTCACCAAATGGTCCTGGCGTAGCCGGCAGTTGATTTTGGCGTGTCCACCAGGTGGTTCTGGGGAGTGGATCAGGTGGTTCCGGCATACTCGGCAGGTGGTACCGGCGTGTCCGGAACATGGTTGTGGCAAGTCTGAGAGGCTGTTCCGGCATGCCCGACAGGTGATTCAGGAGTGTTCGCCAAGTGGTTCTGGCGTAGCCGGCACATCATTTTGCATGTCCGGCGGTGGTTCCGGCGAGTCGAGCCGGTGCTTCCGGCGTGTCTGGCACGTGGTTCTGGTGTGTCTGAGAGCTGGTTCTGGCATGTCCGGCAGATGATTCCGGAGTGTCCACCAAGTGGTTGTGGCATACCTGGCAGGTGATTTTAGCGTGTCAGGTAGGTGGTTCCAGCGAGTCGAGTAGGTGGTTCCGGCGTGCTCGGCAGGTGGTTCAGGCGGGTCTGGCAGGTGGTTTCGGTCTGTTCGGGGAGTGGTTCCGGCATCTCAGGCACATGGTTCTGGCACATCTGATAGGTGGTTCCGGCCGGCCCGACAGGTGTTTCCATGGTGTCCGCCAAGTGGTTCTGGCATAGCTGGCAGGTGATGTTGGCGTGACCGGCAGGTGGTTCCAGACAGCCCGGCAGGTCATTCCGAAGTGTTCACCAAATGCTTGTGGAGTAGCCGGAAGTTGATTTTGGCATGTCCAGCAGGTGGTTTTGGCGAGTCGAGCAGGTGGTTCTGGCGTGCTCGGCAGGTGCTTCCGGTGTCATCGGCATGTGGTTCCGGCATGTCTGAGAGGTGGTTCCGCCATGCCCCGCAGGTGATTCCGGTGTGTTCCCCAAGTGGTTCTGGCATAGCCGGCAGGTGATTTTGCATGTCCGGCAATGGTTCCGGCGAGTCGAGCCGCTGGTTCCGGCATGTCCGGCAGGTGGTTCCGGCATGCCCGGCAGGTGATTCCGGAGTGTCCGGCATGTGGTTCTGGCACCTCTGAGAGGTGGATCCGGCATGCCCGGCAGGTGGTTCCGGTGTGTCTGCCGAGTGGTTCTGGCGTAGTCGGCAGGTGATTGTGGCGTGTCCAGCAGGTGGTTCTGAGGAGTGGATCAGGTGGTTCCGGCATACTCTGCAGGTGGTACCGGCGTGTCCGGAACATGGTTCTGGCAAGTCTGAGAGGTGGTTCCGGCATGCCCGACAGGTGATTCCGGAGTGTTCGCCAAGTGTTTCTGGCGTAGCCGGCAGGTCATTTTGCATGTCCGGGGGTGGTTCCGGCGAGTCGAGCCGGTGGTTCTGGCGTGTCCGGCAGGTGGTTCTGGCGTGACCGGCACGAGGTTCTGGCACGTGTGAGAGTTGGTTCCGGCATGCCCTACAGGTGATTCCGGAGTGTCCGCCACGTGGTTCTGGCGTACCCGGCAGGTGATTTTGGCGTGTCTGGCAGGTGTTTCTTGCAAGTCGAGCATTTGGCTCAGGCATGCTCAGCAGGTGCTTCCAGCGTGTCTTGCACATGGTTCTGGTGTGTCTGAGAGCTGGTTCTGGCATGTCCGGCAGATGATTCCGGAGTGTCCACCAAGTGGTTGTGGCATACCTGGCAGGTGATTTTAGCGTGTCAGGTAGGTGGTTCCAGCGAGTCGAGTAGGTGGTTCCGGCGTGCTCGGCAGGTGGTTCAGGCGGGTCTGGCAGGTGGTTTCGGTCTGTTCGCGGAGTGGTTCCGGCATCTCAGGCACATGCTTCTGGCACGTCTGAGAGGTGGTTCCGGCCGGCCGGAGAGGTGTTTCCGGAGTGTCCGCCAAGTGGTTCTGGCGTAGGTGAAAGGCGACGTTGGCGTGACCGGTAGGTGGTTCCAGCCAGCCCGGAGGTGATTCCAGAGTGTCTGCGGTCTGGTTCTGGCGTAGCTGGCAGGTGATTTTGGCGTGTCCAGCAGGTGGTTCCGGCGAGATCGGCAGGTGGTTCAGGCGGGTCCGGCAGGTGGTTTCGGTCTGTTCGGGGTGTGGTTCCGGCGTCTCAGGCACATGGTTCTGGCACGTCTGATAGGTGGTTCTGGCCGGCCCGACAGGTGTTTCCATGGTGTCCGCCAAGTGGTTCTGGCATAGCTGGCAGGTGATGTTTGTGTGACCGTCACGTGGTTCCAGAAAGCCCGGCAGGTGATTCCGAAGAGTTCACCAAATGGTTGTGGCCTAGCCGGCAGGTGATTTCGGCGTGTCCTGCACGTGGTTTTGGCGAGTCAAGCAGGTCGTTCTGGCGTGCTCGGCAGGTGCTTGTGGTTTCATTGGCATGTGGTTCCGGCATGTCTGAGAGGTGGTTCCGCCATGCCCGGCAGGTGATTCCGGAGTGTTCGCCAAGTGGTTCTGGCGTAGCCGGCAGGTGATTTTGCATGTCCGGCAATGGTTCCGGCGAGTCGAGCCGGTGGTTCCGGCATGTCCGGCAGGTGATTCCGGCATGTCCGGCAGGTGGTTCTGAGAAGTGGATCAGGTGTTTCCGGCAGGCAGGGCAGGTGATTCCGGAGTGTCCGGCATGTGATTCTGTCACCTCTGAGAGGTTGTTCTGGCATGCCCGGCAGGTGATACCACAGTGTGCGGCATTTGGTTCTGGCACCTCTGACAGGTGGTTCCGGGATGCCTGGCATGTGATTCCAGAGTGTCTGCCGAGTGGTTCTGAAGTGTCCAGCAGGTGTTTCCGGTCTTTCCGGCAGGTGGTTCTGGCGTGTCCGGCACGAGGTTCTGGCACGTCTGAGAGTTGGTTCCGGCATGCCCGACAGGTGATTCCGGAGTGTCCGCCACGTGGTTCTGGCGTACCCGGCAGGTGATTTTGGCGTGTCTGGCAGGTGTTTCTTGCAAGTCGAGCATGTGGCTCAGGCATGATCAGCAGGTGCTTCCGGCCTGTGCGGCCCGTGGTTCTGGTGTGTCTGAGAGCTGGTTCTGTCATGTCCGGCAGATTATTCCGGAGTGTCCACCAAGTGGTTGTGGCATACCCGGCAGGTGATTTTAGCGTGTCAGGTAGGTGGTTCCGGCGAGTCGAGTTGGTGGTTCCGGCGTGCTCGGCAGGTGGTTCAGGCGGGTCTGGCAGGTGGTTTCGGTCTGTTCGGTGTGTGGTTCCGGCATCTCAGGCACATGGTTCTGGCACGTCTGATAGGTGGTTCCGGCCGGCCCGACAGGTGTTTCCATGGTGTCCGCCAAGTGGTTCTGGCATAGCAGGCAGGTGACGTTGGCGTGACCGGCAGGTGGTTCCAGCCAGCCCGGCAGGCGATTCCGAAGTTTTCACCAAATGGGTGTGGCGTATCCGGAATCTGATTTTTGCATGTCCAGCAGGTGGTTTTGGCGAGTCGAGCAGGTGGTTCCGGCATGTCCGGCAGGTGGTTCCGGCATGCCCGGCAGGTGATTCCGCAGTCTCCGGCATTTGGTCCTGGCACCTCTGAGAGGTGGTTCAGGCATGCCCGACAGGTGATTCCGGAGTGTTCGCCAAGTGGTTCTGGCGTAGCCGGCAGGTCATTTTGCATGTCCAGCAGTGGTTCCGGCGAGTCGAGCCGGTGGTTCCGGCGTAGCCGGCAGTTGCTCTTGGCGTGTCCACTAGGTGGTTCTGGGGAGTGGATCAGCTGGTTCCGGCATACTCGGCAGGTGGTACCGGCGTGTCCAGAACATGGTTCTGGCAAGTCTGAGAGGTGGTTCCGGCACGCCCGACAGTGATTCCGGAGCGTCTGCCAAGTGTTTCTGGCGTACCCGGCAGGTGATTTTGGCATGTCCGACAGGTGTTTCTTGCGAGTCGAGCAGGTGGCTCAGGCATGCTCAGCTGGTGCTTCCGGCGTCTCTGGCACGTGGTTCTGGTGTGTCTGAGAGCTGGTTCTGGCATGTCCGGCAGATGATTCCGGAGTGTCCACCAAGTGGTTCTGGTATACCTGGCAGGTGATTTTGGCGTGTCAGGAAGGTGGTTCCGGCTAGTTGAGCAGGTGGATCAGGCGTGCTCGCCAGGGGGTTCATGCGGGTCTGGCAGGTGGTTTCGGTCTTTTCGGGGAGTGGTTCCGGCATCTCAGGCACATGGTTCTGGCACGTCTGAGAGGTGGTTCCGGCCGGCCGGAGAGGTGTTTCCAGAGTGTCCGCCAAGTGGTTCTGGCGTAGGTGAAAGGCGACGTTGGCGTGACCGGTAGGTGGTTTCAGCCAGCCCGGAGGTGATTCCAGAGTGTCTGCGGTGTGGTTCTGGCGTAGCTGGCAGGTGATTTTGGCGTGTCCAGCAGGTGGTTCCGGCGAGATCGGCAGGTGGTACCAGCGTGTCCGGAACATGGTTCTGGCACGGCTGAGAGATGGTTCCGTCATGCCCGGCAGGTGAATCCGGAGTGTCCGGCATGTGGTTCTGGCACCTCTGAGATTTGGTTCCCCCATGCCCGGCAGGTGATTCCGGAGTGTTCGGCATGTGGTTCTGGCATCTCTGAGAGGTGGTTCCAGCATGCCCGACAGGTGATTCCGGAGTGTTCGCCAAGTCGTTCTGGCGTAGCCGGCAGGTCATTTTGCATGTCCGGCAGTGGTTCCGCGAGTCGAGCGGGTGGTTCCGGTGTGTCCGGCAGGTGGTTCTGGCGTGACCGGCACGAGGTTCTGGCACGTCTGAGAGTTGGTTCCGGCGTGCCCGACAGGTGATTCCGGAGTGTCCGCCACGTGGTTCTGGCGTACCCGGCAGGTGATTTTGGCGTGTCTGGCAGGTGTTTCTTGCAAGTCGAGCATTTGGCTCAGGCATGCTCAGCAGGTGCTTCCGGCGTGTCTGGCAGGTGGTTCTGGTGTGTCTGAGAGCTGGTTCTGGCATGTCTGGCAGATGATTCCGGAGTGTCCACCAAGTGGTTGTGGCATACCCGGCAGGTGATTTTAGCGTGTCAGGTAGGTGGTTCCAGCGAGTCGAGTAGGTGGTTCCGGCGTGCTCGGCAGGTGGTTCAGGCGGGTCTGGCAGGTGGTTTCGGTCTGTTCGGTGTGTGGTTCCGGCATCTCAGGCACATGGTTCTGGCACGTGTGATAGGTGGTTCCGGCCGGCCCGACAGGTGTTTCCATGGTGTCCGCCAAGTGGTTCTGGCATAGCTGGCAGGTGATGTTGGCGTGACCGGCAGGTGGTTCCAGACAGCCCGGCAGGTGATTCCAAAGTGTTCACCAAATGCTTGTGGAGTAGCCGGAAGTTGATTTTGGCATGTCCAGCAGGTGGTTTTGGCGAGTCGAGCAGGTGGTTCTGGCGTGCTCGGCAGGTGCTTCCGGTGTCATCGGCATGTGGTTCCGGCATGTCTGAGAGGTGGTTCCGCCATGCCCGGCAGGTGATTCCGGAGTGTTCCCCAAGTGGTTCTGGCATAGCCGGCAGGTGATTTTGCATGTCCGGCAATGGTTCCGGCGAGTCGAGCCGCTGGTTCCGGCATGTCCGGCAGGTGGTTCCGGCATGCCCGGCAGGTGATTCCGGAGTGTCCGGCATGTGGTTCTGGCACCTCTGAGAGGTGGTTCCGGCATGCCCAGGAGGTGGTTCCGGAGTGTCTGCCGAGTGGTTCTGGCGTAGTCGGCAGGTGATTGTGGCGTGTCCAGCAGGTGGTTCTGAGGAGTGGATCAGGTGGTTCCGGCATACTCTGCAGGCGGTACCGGCGTGTCCGGAACATGGTTCTGGCAAGTCTGAGAGGTGGTTCCGGCATGCCCGACAGGTGATTCCGGAGTGTCCGGCATGTGGTTCTGGCACCTCTGAGAGGTGGTTCCTGCATGCCCGGCAGGTGATTCCGGAGTGTTCGCCAAGTGGTTCTGGCGTAGCCGGCAGGTCATTTTGCATGTCCGGCGGTGGTTCCGGCGAGTTGAGCCGGTGGTTCTGGCGTGTCCAGCAGGTGGTTCCTGCGAGCTCGGCAGGTGGTACCGGCGTGTCCGGAACATGGTTCTGGCACGTCTGAGAGATGGTTCCGGCATGCGAGGCAGGTGATTCCGGAGTGTCCGGCATGTGGTTCTGGCACCTCTGAGAGGTGGTTACGGCATGCCCGACAGGTGATTCCGGAGTGTCCGCCACGTGGTTCTGGTGTACCCGGCAGGTCATTTTGGCGTGTCTGGCAGGTGTGTCTTGCAAGTCGAGCATTTGGCTCAGGCATGCTCAGCAGGTGCTTCCAGCGAGTCTGGCACAGGGTTCTGGTGTGTCTGAGAGCTGGTTCTGGCATGTCCGGCAGATGATTCCGGAGTGTCCACCAAGTGGTTGTGGCATACCCGGCAGGTGATTTTAGCGTGTCAGGTAGGTGGTTCCGGCGAGTCGAGTTGGTGGTTCCGGCGTGCTCGGCAGGTGGTTCAGGCGGGTCTGGCAGGTGGTTTCGGTCTGTTCGGTGTGTGGTTCCGGCATCTCAGGCACATGGTTCTGGCACGTCAGATAGGTGGTTCCGGCCGGCACGACAGGTGTTTCCATGGTGTCCACCAAGTGGTTCTGGCATAGCAGGCAGGTGACGTTGGCGTAACCGGCAGGTGGTTCCAGCCAGCCCGGCAGGTGATTCCGAAGTTTTCACCAAATGGTTGTGGCGTAGCCGGAGTCTGATTTTTGCATGTCCAGCAGGTGGTTTTGGCGAGTCGAGCAGGTGGTTCTGGCGTGCTCGGCAGGTGCTTCCGGTGTCATTGGCATGTGGTTCCGGCATGTCTGAGAGGTGGTTCCGCCATGCCCGGCAGGTGATTCCAGAGTGTTCCCCAAGTGGTTCAGGCATAGCCGGCAGGTGATTTTACATGTCCGGCAATGGTTCCAGCGAGTCGAGCCGGTGGTTCCGGCATGTCCGGCAGGTGAATTCGGCATGTCCAGCAGGTGGTTCCAGCATGCCCGGCAGGTGATTCCGGAGTGTCCGGCATGTGGTTCTGGCACCTCTGAGAGGTGGTTCCGGCATGCCCGGCAGGTGATACCGGAGTCTTCGGCATTTGGTTCTGGCACCTCTGAGAGGTGGTTCCGGAATGCCTGGCCTGTGATTCCGGAGTGTCTGCCGAGTGGTTCTGGCGTAGCCGGCAGTTGATTTTGGCGTGTCCACTATGTGGTTCTGGGGAGTGGATCAGCTGGTTCCGGCTTACTCGGCAGGTGGTACCGGCGTGTCCAGAACATGGTTCTGGCAAGTCTGAGAGCTGGTTCTGGCATGTCCGGCAGATGATTCCGGAGTGTCCACCAAGTGGTTCTGGTATACCTGGCAGGTGATTTTGGCGTGTCAGGAAGGTGGTTCCGGCTAGTTGAGCAGGTGGATCAGGCGTGCTCGCCAGGGGGTTCAGGCAGGTCTGGCAGGTGGTTTCGGTCTGTTCGGGGTGTGTTTACGGCATCTCAGTCACATGGTTCTGGCACGTCTGAGAGGTGGTTCCGGCCGGCCCGACAGGTGTTTCCGGAGTGTCCGCCAAGTGGTTCTGGCGAAGCCGGCAGGTGATTTTGCATGTCCGGCAATGGTTCCGGCGAGTCGAGCTGGTGGTTCCGGCATGTCCGGCATGGGGTTCCGGCATGCCCGGCAGGTGATACCGGAGTCCGGCCTTTGGTTCTGGCACCTCTGAGAGGTGGTTCCGGCATGCCCGGCAGGTGGTTCCGGAGTTTCTGCCGAGTGGTTCTGGAGCCAGCCCGTCAGTTGATTCCGAAGAGTTCACCAAATGGTTGCGGCGTAGCCGGAATCTGATTTTTGCATGTCCAGCAGGTGGTTTTGGCAAGTCGAGAAGGTGGTTCTGGCGTGCTCGGCAGGTGCTTCTGGTGTCATTGGCATGTGGTTCCGGCATGTCTGAGAGGTGGTTCCGCCATGCCCGGCACGTGATTCCGGAGTGTTCGCCAAGTGGTTCTGGCGTAGCCGGCAGGTGATTTTGCATGGCCGGCAATGGTTCCGGCGAGTCGAGCCGGTGGTTCCGGCATGTCTGGCAGGTGGTTCCGGCATGCACGGCAGGTGATTCCGCAGTCTCCGGCATTTGGTCCTGGCACCTCTGAGAGGTGGTTCAGGCATGCCCGACAGGGGATTCCGGAGCGTCCGCCAAGTGTTTCTGGCGTACCCGGCAGGTGATTTTGGCATGTCCGACAGGTGTTTCTTGCGAGTCGAGCAGGTGGCTCAGGCATGCTCAGCTGGTGCTTCCGGCGTCTCTGGCACGTGGTTCTGGTGTGTCTGAGAGCTGGTTCTGGCATGTCCGGCAGATGATTCCGGAGTGTCCACCAAGTGGTTCTGGTATACCTGGCAGGTGATTTTGGCGTGTCAGGAAGGTGGTTCCGGCTAGTTGAGCAGGTGGATCAGGCGTGCTCGCCAGGGGGTTCATGCGGGTCTGGCAGGTGGTTTCGGTCTGTTCGGGGAGTGGTTCCGGCATCTCAGGCACATGGTTCTGGCACGTCTGAGAGGTGGTTCCGGCCGGCCGGAGAGGTGTTTCCGGAGTGTCCGCCAAGTGGTTCTGGCATAGGTGAAAGGCGACGTTGGCGTGACCGGTAGGTGGTTCCAGCCAGCCCGGAGGTGATTCCAGAGTGTCTGCGGTGTGGTTCTGGCGTAGCTGGCAGGTGATTTTGGCGTGTCCAGCAGGTGGTTCCGGCGAGATCGGCAGGTGGTACCAGCGTGTCCGGAACATGGTTCTGGCACGGCTGAGAGATGGTTCCGTCATGCCCGGCAGGTGAATCCGGAGTGTCCGGCATGTGGTTCTGGCACCTCTGAGATGTGGTTCCCCCATGCCCGGCAGGTGATTCCGGAGTGTTCGGCATGTGGTTCTGGCATCTCTGAGAGGTGGTTCCAGCATGCCCGGCAGGTGTTTCCGGAGTGTCTGCCTAGTGGTTCTGGCGTAGTCGGCAGGTGATTCTGGCGTGTCCAGCAGGTGGTTCTGGGGAGTGGATCAGGTGGTTCCGGCATTCTCGGCAGGTGGTACCGGCGTGTCCGGAACATGGTTCTGGCAAGTCTGAGAGGCGGTTCCGGCATGCCCGACAGGTGATTCCGGAGTGTTCGCCAAGTCGTTCTGGTGTAGCCGGCAGGTCATTTTGCATGTCCGGCGGTGGTTCCGGCGAGTCAAGCCGGTGGTTCTGGCGTGTCCGGCAGGTGGTTCTGGCGTGACCGGCACGAGGTTCTGGCACGTCTGAGAGTTGGTTCCGGCATGCCCGACAGGTGATTCCGGAGTGTCCGCCACGTGGTTCTGGCGTACCCGGCAGGTGATTTTGGCGTGTCTGGCAGGTGTTTCTTGCAAGTCGAGCATTTGGCTCAGGCATGCTCAGCAGGTGCTTCCGGCGTGTCTGGCACATGGTTCTGGTGTGTCTGAGAGCTGGTTCTGGCATGTCCGGCAGATGATTCCGGAGTGTCCACCAAGTGGTTGTGGCATACCTGGCAGGTGATTTTAGCGTGTCAGGTAGGTGGTTCCAGCGAGTCGAGTAGGTGGTTCCGGCGTGCTCGGCAGGTGGTTCAGGCGGGTCTGGCAGGTGGTCTCGGTCTGTTCGGGGTGTGGTTCCGGCGTCTCAGGCACATGGTTCTGGCACGTCTGATAGGTGGTTCCGGCCGGCCCGACAGGTGTTTCCATGGTGTCCGCCAAGTGGTTCTGGCATAGCTGGCAGGTGATGTTTGTGTGACCGGCACGTGGTTCCAGAAAGCCCGGCAGGTGATTCCGAAGAGTTCACCAAATGGTTGTGGCCTAGCCGGCAGGTGATTTCGGCGTGTCCTGCAGGTGGTTTTGGCGAGTCAAGCAGGTCGTTCTGGCGTGCTCGGCAGGTGCTTGCGGTTTCATTGGCATGTGGTTCCGGCATGTCTGAGAGGTGGTTCCGCCATGCCCGGCAGGTGATTCCGGAGTGTTCGCCAAGTGGTTCTGGCGTAGCCGGCAGGTGATTTTGCATGTCCGGCAATGGTTCTGGCGAGTCGAGCCGGTGGTTCCGGCATGTCCGGCAGGTGATTCCGGCATGTCCAGCAGGTGGTTCTGAGAAGTGGATCAGGTGGTTCCGGCAGGCACGGCAGGTGATTCCGGAGTGTCCGGCATGTGATTCTGTCACCTCTGAGAGGTTGTTCTGGCATGCCCGGAAGGTGATACCACAGTGTGCGGCATTTGGTTCTGGGACCTCTGACAGGTGGTTCCGGGATGCCTGGCATGTGATTCCGGAGTGTCTGCCGAGTGGTTCTGGCGTGTCCAGCAGGTGTTTCCGGTCTTTCCGGCAGGTGGTTCTGGCGTGTCCGGCACGAGGTTCTGGCACGTCTGAGAGTTGGTTCTGGCATGCCCGACAGGTGATTCCGGAGTGTCCGCCACGTGGTTCTGGCGTACCCGGCAGGTGATTTTGGCGTGTCTGGCAGGTGTTTCTTGCAAGTCGAGCATGTGGCTCAGGCATGATCAGCAGGTGCTTCCGGCCTGTGCGGCCCGTGGTTCTGGTGTGTCTGAGAGCTGGTTCTGGCATGTCCGGCAGATTATTCCGGAGTGTCCACCAAGTGGTTGTGGCATACCCGGCAGGTGATTTTAGCGTGTCAGGTAGGTGGTTCCGGCGAGTCGAGTTGGTGGTTCCGGCGTGCTCGGCAGGTGGTTCAGGCGGGTCTGGCAGGTGGTTTCGGTCTGTTCGGTGTGTGGTTCCGGCATCTCAGGCACATGGTTCTGGCACGTCTGATAGGTGGTTCCGGCCGGCCCGACAGGTGTTTCCATGGTGTCCGCCAAGTGGTTCTGGCATAGCAGGCAGGTGACGTTGGCGTAACCGGCAGGTGGTTCCAGCCAGCCCGGCAGGCGATTCCGAAGTTTTCACCAAATGGGTGTGGCGTATCCGGAATCTGATTTTTGCATGTCCAGCAGGTGGTTTTGGCGAGTCGAGCAGGTGGTTCTGGCGTTCTCGGCAGGTGCTTCCGGTGTCATTGGCATGTGGTTCCGGCATGTCTGAGAGGTGGTTCCGCCATGCCCGGCAGGTGATTCCAGAGTGTTCCCCAAGTGGTTCAGGCATAGCCGGCAGGTGATTTTACATGTCCGGCAATGGTTCCAGCGAGTCGAGCCGGTGGTTCCGGCATGTCCGGCAGGTGAATTCGGCATGTCCAGCAGGTGGTTCCAGCATGCCCGGCAGGTGATTCCGGAGTGTCCGGCATGTGGTTCTGGCACCTCTGAGAGGTGGTTCCGGCATGCCCGGCAGGTGATACCGGAGTCTTCGGCATTTGGTTCTGGCACCTCTGAGAGGTGGTTCCGGAATGCCTGGCCTGTGATTCCGGAGTGTCTGCCGAGTGGTTCTGGCGTAGCCGGCAGTTGATTTTGGCGTGTCCACTATGTGGTTCTGGGGAGTGGATCAGCTGGTTCCGGCTTACTCGGCAGGTGGTACCGGCGTGTCCAGAACATGGTTCTGGCAAGTCTGAGAGCTGGTTCTGGCATGTCCGGCAGATGATTCCGGAGTGTCCACCAAGTGGTTCTGGTATACCTGGCAGGTGATTTTGGCGTGTCAGGAAGGTGGTTCCGGCTAGTTGAGCAGGTGGATCAGGCGTGCTCGCCAGGGGGTTCAGGCAGGTCTGGCAGGTGGTTTCGGTCTGTTCGGGGTGTGTTTACGGCATCTCAGTCACATGGTTCTGGCACGTCTGAGAGGTGGTTCCGGCCGGCCCGACAGGTGTTTCCGGAGTGTCCGCCAAGTGGTTCTGGCGAAGCCGGCAGGTGATTTTGCATGTCCCGCAATGGTTCCGGCGAGTCGAGCCGGTGGTTCCGGCATGTCCGGCATGGGGTTCCGGCATGCCCGGCAGGTGATACCGGAGTCCGGCCTTTGGTTCTGGCACCTCTGAGAGGTGATTCCGGCATGCCCGGCAGGTGGTTCCGGAGTTTCTGCCGAGTGGTTCTGGAGCCAGCCCGTCAGTTGATTCCGAAGAGTTCACCAAATGGTTGCGGCGTAGCCGGAATCTGATTTTTGCATGTCCAGCAGGTGGTTTTGGCGAGTCGAGCAGGTGGTTCTGGCGTGCTCGGCAGGTGCTTCCGGTGTCATTGGCATGTGGTTCCGGCATGTCTGAGAGGTGGTTCCGCCATGCCCGGCACGTGATTCCGGAGTGTTCGCCAAGTGGTTCTGGCGTAGCCGGCAGGTGATTTTGCATGGCCGGCAATGGTTCCGGCGAGTCGAGCCGGTGGTTCCGGAATGTCCGGCAGGTGGTTCCGGCATGCACGGCAGGTGATTCCGCAGTCTCCGGCATTTGGTCCTGGCACCTCTGAGAGGTGGTTCAGGCATGCCCGACAGGTGATTCCGGAGCGTCCGCCAAGTGTTTCTGGCGTACCCGGCAGGTGATTTTGGCATGTCCGACAGGTGTTTCTTGCGAGTCGAGCAGGTGGCTCAGGCATGCTCAGCTGGTGCTTCCGGCGTCTCTGGCACGTGGTTCTGGTGTGTCTGAGAGCTGGTTCTGGCATGTCCGGCAGATGATTCCGGAGTGTCCACCAAGTGGTTCTGGTATACCTGGCAGGTGATTTTGGCGTGTCAGGAAGGTGGTTCCGGCTAGTTGAGCAGGTGGATCAGGCGTGCTCGCCAGGGGGTTCATGCGGGTCTGGCAGGTGGTTTCGGTCTGTTCGGGGAGTGGTTCCGGCATCTCAGGCACATGGTTCTGGCACGTCTGAGAGGTGGTTCCGGCCGGCCGGAGAGGTGTTTCCGGAGTGTCCGCCAAGTGGTTCTGGCATAGGTGAAAGGCGACGTTGGCGTGACCGGTAGGTGGTTCCAGCCAGCCCGGATGTGATTCCAGAGTGTCTGCGGTGTGGTTCTGGCGTAGCTGGCAGGTGATTTTGGCGTGTCCAGCAGGTGGTTCCGGCGAGATCGGCAGGTGGTACCAGCGTGTCCGGAACATGGTTCTGGCACGGCTGAGAGATGGTTCCGTCATGCCCGGCAGGTGATTCCGGAGTGTTCGCCAAGTGGTTCTGGCGTAGCCGGCAGGTCATTTTGCATGTCCAGCGGTGGTTCCGGCGAGTCGAGCCGGTGGTTCCGGCGTAGCCGGCAGTTGCTCTTGGCGTGTCCACTAGGTGGTTCTGGGGAGTGGATCAGCTGGTTCCGGGATACTCGGCAGGTGGTCCCGGCGTGTCCAGAACATGGTTCTGGCAAGTCTGAGAGGTGGTTCCGGCACGCCCGACAGTGATTCCGGAGCGTCCGCCAAGTGTTTCTGGCGTACCCGGCAGGTGATTTTGGCATGTCCGACAGGTGTTTCTTGCGAGTCGAGCAGGTGGCTCAGGCATGCTCAGCTGGTGCTTCCGGCGTCTCTGGCACGTGGTTCTGGTGTGTCTGAGAGCTGGTTCTGGCATGTCCGGCAGATGATTCCGGAGTGTCCACCAAGTGGTTCTGGTATACCTGGCAGGTGATTTTGGCGTGTCAGGAAGGTGGTTCCGGCTAGTTGAGCAGGTGGATCAGGCGTGCTCGCCAGGGGGTTCATGCGGGTCTGGCAGGTGGTTTCGGTCTGTTTGGGGAGTGGTTCCGGCATCTCAGGCACATGGTTCTGGCACGTCTGAGAGGTGGTTCCGGCCGGCCGGAGAGGTGTTTCCAGAGTGTCCGCCAAGTGGTTCTGGCGTAGGTGAAAGGCGACGTTGGCGTGACCGGTAGGTGGTTCCAGCCAGCCCGAAGGTGATTCCAGAGTGTCTGCGGTGTGGTTCTGGCGTAGCTGGCAGGTGATTTTGGCGTGTCCAGCAGGTGGTTCCGGCGAGATCGGCAGGTGGTACCAGCGTGTCCGGAACATGGTTCTGGCACGGCTGAGAGATGGTTCCGTCATGCCCGGCAGGTGAATCCGGAGTGTCCGGCATGTGGTTCTGGCACCTCTGAGATGTGGTTCCCCCATGCCCGGCAGGTGATTCCGGAGTGTTCGGCATGTGGTTCTGGCACCTCTGAGAGGTGGTTCCAGCATGCCCGGCAGGTGTTTCCGGAGTGTCTGCCTAGTGGTTCTGGCGTAGTCGGCAGGTGATTCTGGCGTGTCAAGCAGGTGGTTCTGTGGAGTGGATCAGGTGGTTCCGGCATTCTCGGCAGGTGGTACCGGCGTGTCCGGAACATGGTTCTGGCAAGTCTGAGAGGCGGTTCCGGCATGCCCGACAGGTGATTCCGGAGTGTTCGCCAAGTGGTTCTGGCGTAGCCGGCAGGTCATTTTGCATGTCCGGCGGTGGTTCCGCGAGTCGAGCCGGTGGTTCCGGTGTGTCCGGCAGGTGGTTCTGGCGTGACCGGCACGAGGTTCTGGCACGTCTGAGAGTTGGTTCCGGCGTGCCCGACAGGTGATTCCGGAGTGTCCGCCACGTGGTTCTGGCATACCCGGCAGGTGATTTTGGCGTGTCTGGCAGGTGTTTCTTGCAAGTCGAGCATTTGGCTCAGGCATGCTCAGCAGGTGCTTCCGGCGTGTCTGGCAGGTGGTTCTGGTGTGTCTGAGAGCTGGTTCTGGCATGTCTGGCTGATGATTCCGGAGTGTCCACCAAGTGGTTGTGGCATACCCGGCAGGTGATTTTAGTGTGTCAGGTAGGTGGTTCCAGCGAGTCGAGTAGGTGGTTCCGGCGTGCTCGGCAGGTGGTTCAGGCGGGTCTAGCAAGTGGTTTCGGTCTGTTCGGGGAGTGGTTCCGGCATCTCAGGCACATGGTTCTGGCACGTCTGATAGGTGGTTCCGGCCGGCCTGACAGGTGTTTCCATGGTGTCCGCCAAGTGGTTCTGGCATAGCTGGCAGGTGATGTTGGCGTGACCGGCAGGTGGTTCCAGACAGCCCGGCAGGTGATTCCGAAGTGTTCACCAAATGCTTGTGGAGTAGCCGGAAGTTGATTTTGGCATGTCCAGCAGGTGGTTTTGGCGAGTCGAGCAGGTGGATCTGGCGTGCTCGGCAGGTGATTCCGGTGTCATTGGCATGCGGTTCCGGCATGTCTGAGAGGTGGTTCCGCCATGCCCGGCAGGTGATTCCGGAGTGTTCGCCAAGTGGTTCTGGCGTAGCTGGCAGGTGATTTTGCATGTCCGGCAATGGTTCCGGCGAGGCGAGCCGGTGGTTCTGGAATGTCCGGCAGGTGGTTCCGGCATGTCCGGCAGGTGGTTCCGGCATGTCCAGCACGTGGTTCCAGCATGCCTGGCAGGTGATTCCGGAGTGTCCGGCATGTGGTTCTGGCACCTCTGAGAGGTGGTTCCGGCATGCCCGGCAGGTGATACCGGAGTGTCCGGCATTTGGTTCTGGCACCTCTGAGAGGTGGTTCCGGAATGCATGGCCTGTGATTCCGGAGTGTCTGCCGAGTGGTTCTGGCGTAGCCGGCAGTTGATTTTGGCGTGTCCACTATGTGGTTCTGTGGAGTGGATCAGCTGGTTCCGGCATACTCGGCAGGTGGTACCGGCGTGTCCAGAACATGGTTCTGGCAAGTCTGAGAGGTGGTTCCGGCACGCCCGACAGGTGATTCCGGAGCGTCCGCCAAGTGTTTCTGGCGTACCCGGCGGGTGATTTACGCCTGTCCGACAGGTGTATCTTGCGAGTCGAGCAGGTGGCTCAGGCATGCTCAGCTGGTGCTTCCGGCGTCTCTGGCACGTGGTTCTGGTGTGTCTGAGAGCTGGTTCTGGCATCTCCGGCAGATGATTCCGGAGTGTCCACCAAGCGGTTCTTGTATACCTGGCAGGTGATTTTGGCGTGTCAGGAAGGTGGTTCTGGCTAGTTGAGCAGGTGGATAAGGCGTGCTCGCCAGGGGGTTCAGGCGGGTCTGGCAGGTGGTTTTGGTCTGTTCGGGGAGTGGTTCCGGCATCTCAGGCTCATGGTTCTGGCACGTCTGAGAGGTGGTTCCGGCCGGCCCGACAGGTGTTTCCATGGTGTCCGCCAAGTGGTTCTGGCATAGCTGGCAGGTGATGGTGGCGTGACCAGCAGGTGGTTCCAGCAAGCCCGGCAGGTGATTCCGAAGAGTTCACCAAATGGTTGTGGCGTAGCCGGCAGGTGATTTTGGCGTGTCCAGCAGGTGGTTTTGGCGAGTCGAGCAGGTGGTTCTGGCGTGCTCGGCAGGTGCTTCCGGTGTCATTGGCATGTGGTAACGGCATGTCTGAGAGGTGGTTCCGGCATGCCCGGCAGGTGGTTCCGAAGAGTTCACCAAATGGTTGCGGCGTAGCAGGCAGTTGCTTTTGGCGTGTCAGGAAGGTGGTTCCGGCTAGTTGAGCAGGTGGATCAGGCGTGCTCGCCAGGGGGTTCATGCGGGTCTGGCAGGTGGTTTCGGTCTGTTCGGGGAGTGGTTCCGGCATCTCAGGCACATGGTTCTGGCACGTCTGAGAGGTGGTTCCGGCCGGCCGGAGAGGTGTTTCCGGAGTGTCCGCCAAGTGGTTCTGGCGTAGGTGAAAGGCGACGTTGGCGTGACCGGTAGGTGGTTCCAGCCAGCCCGGCAGGTGATGCCGGAGTGTCTGCCGTGTGGTTCTGGCGTAGCTGGCAGGTGATTTTGGCGTGTCCAGCAGGTGGTTCCGGCGAGATCGGCAGGTGGTACCAGCGTGTCCGGAACATGGTTCTGGCACGGCTGAGAGATGGTTCCGTCATGCCCGGCAGGTGAATCCGGAGTGTCCGGCATGTGGTTCTGGCACCTCTGAGATGTGGTTCCCCCATGCCCGGCAGGTGATTCCGGAGTGTTCGGCATGTGGTTCTGGCACCTCTGCGAGGTGGTTCCAGCATGCCCGGCAGGTGGTTCCGGAGTGTCTGCCTAGTGGTTCTGGCGTAGTCGGCAGGTGATTCTGGCGTGTCCAGCAGGTGGTTCTGGGGAGTGGATCAGGTGGTTCCGGCATTCTCGGCAGGTGGTACCGGCGTGTCCGGAACATGGATCTGGCAAGTCTGAGATGCGGTTCCGGCATGCCCGACAGGTGATTCCGGAGTGTTCGCCAAGTGGTTCTGGCGTAGCCGGCAGGTCATTTTGCATGTCCGGCGGTGGTTCCGCGAGTCGAGCCGGTGGTTCCGGTGTGTCCGGCAGGTGGTTCTGGCGTGACCGGCACGAGGTTCTGGCACGTCTGAGAGTTGGTTCCGGCGTGCCCGACAGGTGATTCCGGAGTGTCCGCCACGTGGTTCTGGCATACCCGGCAGGTGATTTTGGCGTGTCTGGCAGGTGTTTCTTGCAAGTCGAGCATTTGGCTCAGGCATGCTCAGCAGGTGCTTCCGGCGTGTCTGGCAGGTGGTTCTGGTGTGTCTGAGAGCTGGTTCTGGCATGTCTGGCAGATGATTCCGGAGTGTCCACCAAGTGGTTGTGGCATACCCGGCAGGTGATTTTAGCGTGTCAGGTAGGTGGTTCCAGCGAGTCGAGTAGGTGGTTCCGGCGTGCTCGGCAGGTGGTTCAGGCGGGTCTAGCAAGTGGTTTCGGTCTGTTCGGGGAGTGGTTCCGGCATCTCAGGCACATGGTTCTGGCACGTCTGATAGGTGGTTCCGGCCGGCCTGACAGGTGTTTCCATGGTGTCCGCCAAGTGGTTCTGGCATAGCTGGCAGGTGATTTTGGCGTGACCGGCAGGTGGTTCCAGACAGCCCGGCAGGTGATTCCGAAGTGTTCACCAAATGCTTGTGGAGTAGCCGGAAGTTGATTTTGGCATGTCCAGCAGGTGGTTTTGGCGAGTCGAGCAGGTGGATCTGGCGTGCTCGGCAGGTGCTTCCGGTGTCATCGGCATGTGGTTCCGGCATGTCTGAGAGGTGGTTCCGCCATGCCCGGCAGGTGATTCCGGAGTGTTCGCCAAGTGGTTCTGGCGTAGCCGGCAGGTGATTTTGCATGTCCGGCAATGGTTCCGGCGAGGCGAGCCGGTGGTTCTGGAATGTCCGGCAGGTGGTTCCGGCATGTCCGGCAGGTGGTTCCGGCATGTCCAGCACGTGGTTCCAGCATGCCTGGCAGGTGATTCCGGAGTGTCCGGCATGTGGTTCTGGCACCTCTGAGAGGTGGTTCCGGCATGCCCGGCAGGTGATACCGGAGTGTCCGGCATTTGGTTCTGGCACCTCTGAGAGGTGGTTCCGGAATGCGTGGCCTGTGATTCCGGAGTGTCTGCCGAGTGGTTCTGGCGTAGCCGGCAGTTGATTTTGGCGTGTCCACTATGTGGTTCTGTGGAGTGGATCAGCTGGTTCCGGCATACTCGGCAGGTGGTACCGGCGTGTCCAGAACATGGTTCTGGCAAGTCTGAGAGGTGGTTCCGGCACGCCCGACAGGTGATTCCGGAGCGTCCGCCAAGTGTTTCTGGCGTACCCGGCGGGTGATTTACGCCTGTCCGACAGGTGTATCTTGCGAGTCGAGCAGGTGGCTCAGGCATGCTCAGCTGGTGCTTCCGGCGTCTCTGGCACGTGGTTCTGGTGTGTCTGAGAGCTGGTTCTGGCATCTCCGGCAGATGATTCCGGAGTGTCCACCAAGCGGTTCTTGTATACCTGGCAGGTGATTTTGGCGTGTCAGGAAGGTGGTTCCGGCTAGTTGAGCAGGTGGATCAGGCGTGCTCGCCAGGGGGTTCAGGCGGGTCTGGCAGGTGGTTTTGGTCTGTTCGGGGAGTGGTTCCGGCATCTCAGGCTCATGGTTCTGGCACGTCTGAGAGGTGGTTCCGGCCGGCCCGACAGGTGTTTCCATGGTGTCCGCCAAGTGGTTCTGGCATAGCTGGCAGGTGATGGTGGCGTGACCAGCAGGTGGTTCCAGCAAGCCCGGCAGGTGATTCCGAAGAGTTCACCAAATGGTTGTGGCGTAGCCGGCAGGTGATTTTGGCGTGTCCAGCAGGTGGTTTTGGCGAGTCGAGCAGGTGGTTCTGGCGTGCTCGGCAGGTGCTTCCGGTGTCATTGGCATGTGGTAACGGCATGTCTGAGAGGTGGTTCCGGCATGCCCCGCAGGTGGTTCCGAAGAGTTCACCAAATGGTTGCGGCGTAGCAGGCAGTTGCTTTTGGCGTGTCAGGAAGGTGGTTCCGGCTAGTTGAGCAGGTGGATCAGGCGTGCTCGCCAGGGGGTTCATGCAGGTCTGGCAGGTGTTTTCGGTCTGTTCGGGGAGTGGTTCCGGCATCTCAGGCACATGGTTCTGGCACGTCTGAGAGGTGGTTCCGGCCGGCCGGAGAGGTGTTTCCAGAGTGTCCGCCAAGGGGTTCTGGCGTAGGTGAAAGGTGACGTTGGCGTGACCGGTAGGTGGTTCCAGCCAGCCCGGCAGGTGATGCCGGAGTGTCTGCCGTGTGGTTCTGGCGTAGCTGGCAGGTGATTTTGGCGTGTCCAGCAGGTGGTTCCGGCGAGATCGGCAGGTGGTACCAGTGTGTCCGGAACATGGTTCTGGCACGGCTGAGAGATGGTTCCGTCATGCCTGGCAGGTGAATCCGGAGTGTCCGGCATGTGGTTCTGGCACCTCTGAGATGTGGTTCCCCCATGCCCGGCAGGTGATTCCGGAGTGTTCGGCATGTGGTTCTGGCACCTCTGAGAG
The DNA here is from genome assembly GCF_041296265.1 of Equus caballus. Classification (NCBI taxonomy): domain Eukaryota; kingdom Metazoa; phylum Chordata; class Mammalia; order Perissodactyla; family Equidae; genus Equus; species Equus caballus. The sequence continues at coordinate 5,121,112 of NW_027222395.1, forward strand.
TTGGTTCCAGAATGCCCGGCAGGTGGTTCCGGAGTGTCTGCCTAGTGGTTCTGGCGTAGTCGGCAGGTGATTCTGGCGTGTCCAGCAGGTGGTTCTGGGGAGTGGATCAGGTGGTTCCGGCATTCTCGGCAGGTGGTACCGGCGTGTCCGGAACATGGTTCTGGCAAGTCTGAGAGGCGGTTCCGGCATGCCCGACAGGTGATTCCGGAGTGTTCGCCAAGTGGTTCTGGCGTAGCCGGCAGGTCATTTTGCATGTCCGGCGGTGGTTCCGCGAGTCGAGCCGGTGGTTCCGGTGTGTCCGGCAGGTGGTTCTGGCGTGACCGGCACGAGGTTCTGGCACGTCTGAGAGTTGGTTCCGGCATGCCCGACAGGTGATTCCGGAGTGTCCGCCACGTGGTTCTGGCGTACCCGGCAGGTGATTTTGGCGTGTCTGGCAGGTGTTTCTTGCAAGTCGAGCATTTGGCTCAGGCATGCTCAGCAGGTGCTTCCGGCGTGTCTGGCAGGTGGTTCTGGTGTGTCTGAGAGCTGGTTCTGGCGTGTCTGGCAGATGATTCCGGAGTGTCCACCAAGTGGTTGTGGCATACCCGGCAGGTGATTTTAGCGTGTCAGGTAGGTGGTTCCAGCGAGTCGAGTAGGTGGTTCCGGCGTGCTCGGCAGGTGGTTCAGGCGGGTCTGGCAGGTGGTTTCGGTCTGTTCGGGGAGTGGTTCCGGCATCTCAGGCACATGGTTCTGGCACGTCTGATAGGTGGTTCCGGCCGGCCCGACAGGTGTTTCCATGGTGTCCGCCAAGTGGTTCTGGCATAGCTGGCAGGTGATGTTGGCGTGACCGGCAGGTGGTTCCAGTCAGCCCGGCATGTGATTCCGAATGTTCACCAAATGCTTGTGGAGTAGCCGGAAGTTGATTTTGGCATGTCCAGCAGGTGGTTTTGGCGAGTCGAGCAGGTGGTTCTGGCGTGCTCGGCAGGTGCTTCTTGTGTCATCGGCATGTGGTTCCGGCATGTCTGAGAGGTGGTTCCGCCATGCCCGGCAGGTGATTCCGGATTGTTCCCCAAGTGGTTCTGGCATAGCCGGCAGGTGATTTTGCATGTCCGGCAATGGTTCCGGCGAGTCGAGCCGCTGGTTCCGGCATGTCCGGCAGGTGGTTCCGGCATGCCCGGCAGGTGATTCCGGAGTGTCCGGCATGTGGTTCTGGCACCTCTGAGAGGTGGTTCCGGCATGCCCGGCAGGTGGTTCCGGCGTGTCTGCCGAGTGGTTCTGGCGTAGTCGGCAGGTGATTGTGGCGTGTCCAGCAGGTGGTTCTGAGGAGTGGATCAGGTGGTTCCGGCATACTCTGCAGGTGGTACCGGCGTGTCCGGAACATGTTTCTGGCAAGTCTGAGAGGTGGTTCCGGCATGCCCGACAGGTGATTCCGGAGTGTTCGCCAAGTGGTTCTGGCGTAGCCGGCAGGTCATTTTGCATGTCCGGCGGTGGTTCCGCGAGTCGAGCCGGTGGTTCCGGTGTGTCCGGCAGGTGGTTCTGGCGTGACCGGCACGAGGTTCTGGCACGTCTGAGAGTTGGTTCCGGCATGCCCGACAGGTGATTCCGGAGTGTCCGCCACGTGGTTCTGGCGTACCCGGCAGGTGATTTTGGCGTGTCTGGCAGGTGTTTCTTGCAAGTCGAGCATTTGGCTCAGGCATGCTCAGCAGGTGCTTCCGGCGTGTCTGGCAGGTGGTTCTGGTGTGTCTGAGAGCTGGTTCTGGCATGTCTGGCAGATGATTCCGGAGTGTCCACCAAGTGGTTGTGGCATACCCGGCAGGTGATTTTAGCGTGTCAGGTAGGTGGTTCCAGCGAGTCGAGTAGGTGGTTCTGGCGTGCTCGGCAGGTGGTTCAGGCGGGTCTGGCAGGTGGTTTCGGTCTGTTCGGGGAGTGGTTCCGGCATCTCAGGCACATGGTTCTGGCACGTCTGATAGGTGGTTCCGGCCGGCCCGACAGGTGTTTCCATGGTGTCCGCCAAGTGGTTCTGGCATAGCTGGCAGGTGATGTTGGCGTGACCGGCAGGTGGTTCCAGCCAGCCTGGCATGTGATTCCGAAGAGTTCACCAAATGGTTGTGGCCTAGCCGGCAGGTGATTTTGGCGTGTCCAGCATGTGGTTTTGGCGAGTCAAGCAGGTTGTTCTGGCGTGCTCGGCGGGTGCTTCAGGTGTCATTAGCATGTGGTTCCGGCATGTCTGAGAGGTGGTTCCGCCATGCCCGGCAGGTGATTCCGGAGTGTTCGCCAAGTGGTTCTGGCGTAGCCGGCAGGTGATTTTGCATGTCCGGCAATGGTTCCGGCGAGTCGAGCCGGTGGTTCCGGCATGTCCGGCAGGTGGTTCCGGCATGACCGGCAGGTGATACCGGAGTGTTCGCCAAGTGGTTCTGGCGTAGCCGGCAGGTGATTTTGCATGTCCGGCAATGGATCCGGCGAGTCGAGCCGGTGGTTCCGGAATGTCCGGCAGGTGGTTCCGGCATGTCCGGCAGGTGGTTCCGGCATGTCCAGCACGTGGTTCCAGCATGCCCGGCAGGTGATTCCGGAGTGTCCGGCATGTGGTTCTGGAACCTCTGAGAGGTGGTTCCGGCATGCATGGCAGGTGATACCGGAGTCTCCGGCATTTGGTTCTGGCACCTCTGAGAGGGGGTTCCGGAATGCCTGTCATGTGATTCCGGAGTGTCTGCCGAGTGGTTCTGGCGTAGCCGGCAGTTGATTTTGTCGTGTCCACTAGGTGGTTCTGGGGAGTGGATCAGCTGGTTCTGGCATACTCGGCAGGTGGTACCGGCGTGTCCGGAACATGGTTCTGGCAAGTCTGAGAGGCGGTTCCGGCATGCCCGACAGGTGATTCCGGAGTGTTCGCCAAGTGGTTCTGGCGTAGCCGGCAGGTCATTTTGCATGTCCGGCGGTGGTTCCGCGAGTCGAGCCGGTGGTTCCGGTGTGTCCGGCAGGTGGTTCTGGCGTGACCGGCACGAGGTTCTGGCACGTCTGAGAGTTGGTTCCGGCATGCCCGACATGTTTTGGCGAGTCAAGCAGGTCGTTCTGGCGTGCTCGGCAGGTGCTTGCGGTTTCATTGGCATGTGGTTCCGGCATGTCTGAGAGGTGGTTCCGCCATGCCCGTCAGGTGATTCCGGAGTGTTCCCCAAGTGGTTCTGGCGTAGCCGGCAGGTGATTTTGCATGTCCGGCAATGGTTCCGGCGAGTCGAGCCGGTGGTTCCGGCATGTCCGGCAGGTGATTCCGGCATGTCCAGCAGGTGGTTCTGAGAAGTGGATCAGGTGGTTCCGGCAGGCACGGGAGGTGATTCCGGAGTGTCCGGCATGTGATTCTGTCACATCTGAGAGGTTGTTCTGGCATGCCCGGCAGGTGATACCACAGTGTCCGGCATTTGGTTCTGGCACCTCTGACAGGTGGTTCCGGGATGCCTGGCATGTGATTCCGGAGTGTCTGCCGAGTGGTTCTGGCGTGTCCAGCAGGTGTTTCCGGTCTTTCCGGCACGTGGTTCTGGTGTGTCCGGCACGAGGTTCTGGCACGTCTGAGAGTTGGTTCCGGCATGCCCGACAGGTGATTCCGGAGTGTCCGCCACGTGGTTCTGGCGTACCCGGCAGGTGATTTTGGCGTGTCTGGCAGGTGTTTCTTGCAAGTCGAGCATGTGGCTCAGGCATGCTCAGCAGGTGCTTCCGGCGTGTCTGGCAGGTGGTTCTGGTGTGTCTGAGAGCTGATTCTGGCATGTCTGGCAGATCATTGCGGAGTGTCCACCAAGTGGTTGTGGCATACCCGGCAGGTGATTTTAGCGTGTCAGGAAGGTGTTTCCAGCAAGTCGAGTAGGTGGTTCCGGCGTGCTCGGCAGGTGGTTCAGGCGGTTCTGGCACGTGGTTTCGGTCTGTTCGGGGAGTGGTTCCGGCATCTCAGGCACATGGTTCTGGCACGTCTGATAGGTGTTTCCGGCCGGCCCGACAGGTGTTTCCATGGTGTCCGCCAAGTGGTTCTGTCATAGCTGGCAGGTGATGTTGGCGTGACCGGCAGGTGGTTCCAGTCAGCCCGGCATGTGATTCCGAATGTTCACCAAATGCTTGTGGAGTAGCCGGAAGTTGATTTTGGCATGTCCAGCAGGTGGTTTTGGCGAGTCGAGCAGGTGGTTCTGGCGTGCTCGGCAGGTGCTTCCTGTGTCATCGGCATGTGGTTCCGGCATGTCTGAGAGGTGGTTCCGCCATGCCCGGCAGGTGATTCCGGAGTGTTCCCCAAGTGGTTCTGGCATAGCCGGCAGGTGATTTTGCATGTCCGGCAATGGTTCCGGCGAGTCGAGCCGCTGGTTCCGGCATGTCCGGCAGGTGGTTCCGGCATGCCCGGCAGGTGATTCCGGAGTGTCCGGCATGTGGTTCTGGCACCTCTGAGAGGTGGTTCCGGCATGCCCGGCAGGTGGTTCCGGCGTGTCTGCCGAGTGGTTCTGGCGTAGTCGGCAGGTGATTGTGGCGTGTCCAGCAGGTGGTTCTGAGGAGTGGATCAGGTGGTTCCGGCATACTCTGCAGGTGGTACCGGCGTGTCCGGAACATGTTTCTGGCAAGTCTGAGAGGTGGTTCCGGCATGCCCGACAGGTGATTCCGGAGTGTTCGCCAAGTGGTTCTGGCGTAGCCGGCAGGTCATTTTGCATGTCCGGCGGTGGTTCCGCGAGTCGAGCCGGTGGTTCCGGTGTGTCCGGCAGGTGGTTCTGGCGTGACCCGCACGAGGTTCTGGCACGTCTGAGAGTTGGTTCCGGCATGCCCGACAGGTGATTCCGGAGTGTCCGCCACGTGGTTCTGGCGTACCCGGCAGGTGATTTTGGCGTGTCTGGCAGGTGTTTCTTGCAAGTCGAGCATTTGGCTCAGGCATGCTCAGCAGGTGCTTCCGGCGTGTCTGGCAGGTGGTTCTGGTGTGTCTGAGAGCTGGTTCTGGCATGTCTGGCAGATGATTCCGGAGTGTCCACCAAGTGGCTGTGGCATACCCGGCAGGTGATTTTAGCGTGTCAGGTAGGTGGTTCCAGCGAGTCGAGTAGGTGGTTCCGGCGTGCTCGGCAGGTGGTTCAGGCGGGTCTGGCAGGTGGTTTCGGTCTGTTCGGGGAGTGGTTCCGGCATCTCAGGCACATGGTTCTGGCACGTCTGATAGGTGGTTCCGGCCGGCCCGACAGGTGTTTCCATGGTGTCCGCCAAGTGGTTCTGGCATAGCTGGCAGGTGATGTTGGCGTGACCGGCAGGTGGTTCCAGCCAGCCTGGCATGTGATTCCGAAGAGTTCACCAAATGGTTGTGGCCTAGCCGGCAGGTGATTTTGGCGTGTCCAGCAGGTGGTTTTGGCGAGTCAAGCAGGTTGTTCTGGCGTGCTCGGCGGGTGCTTCAGGTGTCATTAGCATGTGGTTCCGGCATGTCTGAGAGGTGGTTCCGCCATGCCCGGCAGGTGATTCCGGAGTGTTCGCCAAGTGGTTCTGGCGTAGCCGGCAGGTGATTTTGCATGTCCGGCAATGGTTCCGGCGAGTCGAGCAGGTGGTTCCGGCATGTCCGGCAGGTGGTTCCGGCATGACCGGCAGGTGATACCGGAGTGTTCGCCAAGTGGTTCTGGCGTAGCCGGCAGGTGATTTTGCATGTCCGGCAATGGATCCGGCGAGTCGAGCCGGTGGTTCCGGAATGTCCGGCAGGTGGTTCCGGCATGTCCGGCAGGTGGTTCCGGCATGTCCAGCACGTGGTTCCAGCATGCCCGGCAGGTGATTCCGGAGTGTCCGGCATGTGGTTCTGGAACCTCTGAGAGGTGGTTCCGGCATGCATGGCAGGTGATACCGGAGTCTCCGGCATTTGGTTCTGGCACCTCTGAGAGGTGGTTCCGGAATGCCTGTCATGTGATTCCGGAGTGTCTGCCGAGTGGTTCTGGCGTAGCCGGCAGTTGATTTTGGCGTGTCCACTAGGTGGTTCTGGGGAGTGGATCAGCTGGTTCTGGCATACTCGGCAGGTGGTACCGGCGTGTCCAGAACTTGGTTCTGGCAAGTCTGAGAGGTGGTTCCGGCACGCCCGACAGGTGATTCCGGAGCGTCCGCCAAGTGTTTCTGGCGTACCCGGCGGGTGATTTTCGCCTGTCCGACAGGTGTATCTTGCGAGTCAAGCAGGTGGCTGAGGCATGCTCAGCTGGTGCTTCCGGCGTCTCTGGCACGTGGTTCTGGTGTGTCTGAGAGCTGGTTCTGGCATGTCCGGCAGATGATTCCGGAGTGTCCACCAAGTGGTTCTGGTATACCTGGAAGGTGATTTTGGCGTGTCGGGAAGGTGGTTCCGGCTAGTTGAGCAGGTGGATCAGGCGTGCTCGACAGGGGGTTCAGGCGGGTCTGGCAGGTGGTTTCGGTCTGTTCGGGGAGTGGTTCCGGCATCTCAGGCACATGGTTCTGGCACGTCTGAGAGGTGGTTCCGGCCGGCCGGAGAGGTGTTTCCCGAGTGTCCGCCAAGTGGTTCTGGCGTAGGTGAAAGGCGACTTTGGCGTGACCGGTAGGTGGTTCCAGCCAGCCCGGAGGTGATTCCAGAGTGTCTGCCGTGTGGTTCTGGCGTAGCTAGCAGGTGATTTTGGCGTGTCCAGCAGGTGGTTTTGGCGAGTCAAGCAGGTTTTCTGGCGTGCTCGGCGGGTGCTTCAGGTGTCATTAGCATGTGGTTCCGGCATGTCTGAGAGGTGGTTCCGCCATGCCCGGCAGGTGATTCCGGAGTGTTCGCCAAGTGGTTCTGGCAAAGCCGGCAGGTGATTTTGCATGTCCGGCAACGGTTCCGGCGAGTCGAGCCGGTGGTTCCGGCATGTCCGGCAGGTGGTTCCGGCATGACCGGCAGGTGATACCGGAGTGTTCGCCAAGTGGTTCTGGCGTAGCCGGCAGGTGATTTTGCATGTCCGGCAATGGATCCGGCGAGTTGAGCCGGTGGTTCCGGAATGTCCGGCAGGTGGTTCCGGCATGTCCGGCAGGTGGTTCCGGCATGTCCAGCACGTGGTTCCAGCATGCCCGGCAGGTGATTCCGGATTGTCCGGCATGTGGTTTTGGCACCTCTGAGAGGTGGTTCTGGCATGCCCGGCAGGTGATTCCGGAGTGTCCGGCATGTGGTTCTGGCACCTCTGAGAGGTGGTTCCGGCAAGCCCGGCAGTTGGTTACGGAGTGTCTGCCGAGTGGTTCTGGAGTAGCCGGCAGGTGATTCTGGGGTATCCAGCAGGTGGTTCTGTGGAGTGGATCAGGTGGTTCCGGCATACTCGGCAGGTGGTACCGGCGTGTCCGGAACATGGTTCTGGCAAGTCTGAGAGGTGGTACCGGCATGCCCGACAGGTGATTCCGGAGTGTTCGCCAAGTGGTTCTGGCGTAGCCGGCAGGTCATTTTGCATGTCCGGGGGTGGTTCCGGCGAGTCGAGCCGGTGGTTCTGGCGTGTCCAGCAGGTGGTTCTGGCGTGACCGGCACGAGGTTCTGGCACGTCTGAGAGTTGGTTCCGGCATGCCCGACAGGTGATTCCGGAGTGTCCGCCACGTGGTTCTGGCGTACCCGGCAGGTGATTTTGGCGTGTCTGGCAGGTGTTTCTTGCAAGTCGAGCATTTGGCTCAGGCATGCTCAGCAGGTGCTTCCGGCGTGTCTGGCACATGGTTCTGGTGTGTCTGAGAGCTGGTTCTGGCATGTCCGGCAGATGATTCCGGAGTGTCCACCAAGTGGTTGTGGCATACCTGGCAGGTGATTTTAGCGTGTCAGGTAGGTGGTTCCAGCGAGTCGAGTTGGTGGTTCCGGCGTGCTCGGCAGGTGGTTCAGGCGGGTCTGGCAGGTGGTTTCGGTCTGTTCGGGGTCTGGTTCCGGCGTCTCAGGCACATGGTTCTGGCACGTCTGATAGGTGGTTCCGGCCGGCCCGACAGGTGTTTCCATGGTGTCCGCCAAGTGGTTCTGGCATAGCTGGCAGGTGATGTTTGTGTGACCGGCACGTGGTTCCAGAAAGCCCGGCAGGTGATTCCGAAGAGTTCACCAAATGGTTGTGCCCTAGCCGGCAGGTGATTTCGGCGTGTCCTGCAGGTGGTTTTGGCGAGTCAAGCAGGTCGTTCTGGCGTGCTCGGCAGGTGCTTGCGGTTTCATTGGCATGTGGTTCCGGCATGTCTGAGAGGTGGTTCCGCCATGCCCGGCAGGTGATTCCGGAGTGTTCGCCAAGTGGTTCTGGCGTAGCCGGCAGGTGATTTTGCATGTCCGGCAATGGTTCCGGCGAGTCGAGCCGGTGGTTCCGGCATGTCCGGCAGGTGATTATGGCATGTCCAGCAGGTGGTTCTGAGAAGTGGATCAGGTGGTTCCGGCAGGCACGGCAGGTGATTCCGGAGTGTCCGGCATGTGATTCTGTCACCTCTGAGAGTTTGTTCTGGCATGCCCGGCAGGTGATACCACAGTGTCCGGCATTTTGTTCTGGCACCTCTGACAGGTGGTTCCGGGATGCCTGGCATGTGATTCCGGAGTGTCTGCCGAGTGGTTCTGGCGTGTCCAGCAGGTGTTTCCGGTCTTTCCGGCAGGTGGTTCTGGCGTGTCCGGCACGAGGTTCTGGCACGTCTGAGAGTTGGTTCCGGCATGCCCGACAGGTGATTCCGGAGTGTCCGCCACGTGGTTCTGGCGTACCCGGCAGGTGATTTTGGCGTGTCTGGCAGGTGTTTCTTGCAAGTCGAGCATGCGGCTCAGGCATGATCAGCAGGTGCTTCCGGCCTGTCCGGCACGTGGTTCCGGTGTGTCTGAGAGCTGGTTCTGGCATGTCCGGCAGATTATTCCGGAGTGTCCACCAAGTGGTTGTGGCATACCCGGCAGGTGATTTTAGCGTGTCAGGTAGGTGGTTCCGGCGAGTCGAGTTGGTGGTTCCGGCGTGCTCGGCAGGTGGTTCAGGCGGGTCTGGCAGGTGGTTTCGGTCTGTTCGGTGTGTGGTTCCGGCATCTCAGGCACATGGTTCTGGCACATCTGATAGGTGGTTCCGGCCGGCCCGACAGGTGTTTCCATGGTGTCCGCCAAGTGGTTCTGGCATAGCAGGCAGGTGACGTTGGCGTGACCGGCAGGTGGTTCCAGCCAGCCCGGCAGGTGATTCCGAAGTTTTCACCAAATGGTTGTGGCGTAGCCGGAATCTGATTTTTGCATGTCCAGCAGGTGGTTTTGGCGAGTCGAGCAGGTGGTTCTGGCGTGCTCGGCAGGTGCTTCCGGTGTCATTGGCATGTGGTTCCGGCATGTCTGAGAGGTGGTTCCGCCATGCCCGGCAGGTGATTCCGGAGTGTTCGCCAAGTGGTTCTGGCGTAGCCGGCAGGTGATTTTGCATGTCCGGCAATGGTTCCGGCGAGTCGAGCCGGTGGTTCCGGCATGTCCGGCAGGTGGTTCCGGCATGCCCGGCAGGTGATTCCGCAGTCTCCGGCATTTGGTCCTGGCACCTCTGAGAGGTGGTTCAGGCATGCCCGACAGGTGATTCCGGAGTGTTCGCCAAGTGGTTCTGGCGTTGCCGGCAGGTCATTTTGCATGTCTAGCGGTGGTTCCGGCGAGTCGAGCCGGTGGTTCCGGCGTAGCCGGCAGTTGCTCTTGGCGTGTCCACTAGGTGGTTCTGGGGAGTGGATCAGCTGGTTCCGGCATACTCGGCAGGTGGTACCGGCGTGTCCAGAACATGGTTCTGGCAAGTCTGAGAGGTGGTTCCGGCACGCCCGACAGGTGATTCCGGAGCGTCCGCCAAGTGTTTCTGGCGTACCCGGCAGGTGATTTTGGCATGTCCGACAGGTGTTTCTTGCGAGTCGAGCAGGTGGCTCAGGCATGCTCAGCTGGTGCTTCCGGCGTCTCTGGCACGTGGTTCTGGTGTGTCTGAGAGCTGGTTCTGGCATGTCCGGCAGATGATTCCGGAGTGTCCACCAAGTGGTTCTGGTATACCTGGCAGGTGATTTTGGCGTGTCAGGAAGGTGGTTCCGGCTAGTTGAGCAGGTGGATCAGGCGTGCTCGCCAGGGGGTTCATGCGGGTCTGGCAGGTGGTTTCGGTCTGTTCGGGGAGTGGTTCCGGCATCTCAGGCACATGGTTCTGGCACGTCTGAGAGGTGGTTCCGGCCGGCCGGAGAGGTGTTTCCAGAGTGTCCGCCAAGTGGTTCTGGCGTAGGTGAAAGGCGACGTTGGCGTGACCGGTAGGTGGTTCCAGCCAGCCCGGAGGTGATTCCAGAGTGTCTGCGGTGTGGTTCTGGCGTAGCTGGCAGGTGATTTTGGCGTGTCCAGCAGGTGGTTCCGGCGAGATTGGCAGGTGGTACCAGCGTGTCCGGAACATGGTTCTGGCACGGCTGAGAGATGGTTCCGTCATGCCCGGCAGGTGAATCCGGAGTGTCCGGCATGTGGTTCTGGCATCTCTGAGAGGTGGTTCCAGCATGCCCGGCAGGTGTTTCCGGAGTGTCTGCCTAGTGGTTCTGGCGTAGTCGGCAGGTGATTCTGGCGTGTCCAGCAGGTGGTTCTGGGGAGTGGATCAGGTGGTTCCGGCATTCTCGGCAGGTGGTACCGGCGTGTCCGGAACATGGTTCTGGCAAGTCTGAGAGGCGGTTCCGGCATGCCCGACAGGTGATTCCGGAGTGTTCGCCAAGGCGTTCTGGTGTAGCCGGCAGGTCATTATGCATGTCCGGCGGTGGTTCCGCGAGTCGAGCCGGTGGTTCCGGTGTGTCCGGCAGGTGGTTCTGGCGTGACCGGCACGAGGTTCTGGCACGTCTGAGAGTTGGTTCCGGCGTGCTCAACAGGTGATTCTGGAGTGTCCGCAACGTGGTTCTGGCGTACCCGGCAGGTGATTTTGGCGTGTCTGGCAGGTGTTTCTTGCAAGTCGAGCATTTGGCTCAGGCATGCTCAGCATGTGCTTCCGGCGTGTCTGCAGGTGGTTCTGGTGTGTCTGAGAGCTGGTTCTGGCATGTCTGGCAGATCATTGCGGAGTGTCCACCAAGTGGTTGTGGCATACCCGGCAGGTGATTTTAGCGTGTCAGGTAGGTGGTTCCAGCGAGTCGAGTAGGTGGTTCCGGCGTGCTCGGCAGGTGGTTCAGGCGGGTCTGGAAGGTGGTTTCGTCTGTTCGGGGAGTGGTTCCGGCATCTCAGGCACATGGATCTGGCACGTCTGATAGGTGGTTCCGGCCGGCCCGACAGGTGTTTCCATGGTGTCCGCCAAGTGGTTTTGGCATAGCTGGCAGGTGATGTTGGCGTAACCGGCAGGTGGTTCCAGACAGCCCGGCAGGTGATTCCGAAGTGTTCACCAAATGCTTGTGGAGTAGCCGGAAGTTGATTTTGGCATGTCCAGCAGGTGGTTTTGGCGAGTCGAGCAGGTGGTTCTGGCGTGCTCGGCAGGTGCTTCCGGTGTCATCGGCATGTGGTTCCAGCATGTCTGAGAGGTGGTTCCGCCATGCCCGGCAGGTGATTCCGGAGTGTTCCCCAAGTGGTTCTGGCATAGCCGGCAGGTGATTTTGCATGTCCGGCAATGGTTCCGGCGAGTCGAGCCGCTGGTTCCGGCATGTCCGGCAGGTGGTTCCGGCATGCCCGGCAGGTGATTCCGGAGTGTCCGGCATGTGGTTCTGGCACCTCTGAGAGGTGGTTCCGGCATGCCCGGCAGGTGGTTCCGGCGTGTCTGCCGAGTGGTCCTGGCGTAGTCGGCAGGTGATTGTGGCGTGTCCAGCAGGTGGTTCTGAGGAGTGGATCAGGTGGTTCCGGCATACTCTGCAGGTGGTACCGGCGTGTCCGGAACATGGTTCTGGCAAGTCTGAGAGGTGGTTCCGGCATGCCCGACAGGTGATTCCGGAGTGTTCGCCAACTGGTTCTGGCGTAGCCGGCAGGTCATTTTGCATGTCCGGCGGTGGTTCCGGCGAGTCAAGCCGGTGGTTCTGGCGTGTCCAGCAGGTGGTTCTGGCGTGACCGGCACGAGGTTCTGGCACGTCTGAGAGTTGGTTCCGGCATGCCCGACAGGTGATTCCGGAGTGTCCGCCACGTGGTTCTGGCGTACCCGGCAGGTGATTTTGGCGTGTCTGGCAGGTGTTTCTTGCAAGTCGAGCATGTGGCTCAGGCATGATCAGCAGGTGCTTCCGGCCTGTCCGGCACGTGGTTCTGGTGTGTCTGAGAGCTGGTTCTGGCATGTCCGGCAGATGATTCCGGAGTGTCCACCAAGTGGTTGTGGCATACCCGGCAGGTGATTTTAGCGTGTCAGGTAGGTGGTTCCGGCGAGTCGAGTTGGTGGTTCCGGCATGCTCGGCAGGTGGTTCAGGCGGGTCTGGCAGGTGGTTTCGGTCTGTTCGGTGTGTGGTTCCGGCATCTCAGGCACATGGTTCTGGCACGTCTGATAGGTGGTTCCGGCCGGCCCGACAGGTGTTTCCATGGTGTCCGCCAAGTGGTTCTGGCATAGCAGGCAGGTGACGTTGGCGTGACCGGCAGGTGGTTCCAGCCAGCCCGGCAGGTGATTCCGAAGTTTTCACCAAATGGTTGTGGCGTAGCCGGAATCTGATTTTTGCATGTCCAGCAGGTGGTTTTGGCGAGTCGAGCAGGTGGTTCTGGCGTGCTCGGCAGGTGCTTCCGGTGTCATTGGCATGTGGTTCCGGCATGTCTGAGAGGTGGTTCCGCCATGCCCGGCAGGTGATTCCGGAGTGTTCGCCAAGTGGTTCTGGCGTAGCCGGCATGTGATTTTGCATGGCCGGCCATGGTTCCGGCGAGTCGAGCCGGTGGTTCCGGCATGTCCGGCAGGTGGTTCCGGCATGCCCGGCAGGTGATTCCGCAGTCTCCGGCATTTGGTCCTGGCACCTCTGAGAGGTGGTTCAGGCATGCCCGACAGGTGATTCCGCAGTGTTCGCCAAGTGGTTCTGGCGTTGCCGGCAGGTCATTTTGCATGTCTAGCGGTGGTTCCGGCGAGTCGAGCCGGTGGTTCCGGCGTAGCCGGCAGTTGCTCTTGGCGTGTCCACTAGGTGGTTCTGGGGAGTGGATCAGCTGGTTCCGGCATACTCGGCAGGTGGTACCGGCGTGTCCAGAACATGGTTCTGGCAAGTCTGAGAGGTGGTTCCGGCACGCCCGACAGGTGATTCCGGAGCGTCCGCCAAGTGTTTCTGGCGTACCCGGCAGGTGATTTTGGCATGTCCGACAGGTGTTTCTTGCGAGTCGAGCAGGTGGCTCAGGCATGCTCAGCTGGTGCTTCCGGCGTCTCTGGCACGTGGTTCTGGTGTGTCTGAGAGCTGGTTCTGGCATGTCCGGCAGATGATTCCGGAGTGTCCACCAAGTGGTTCTGGTATACCTGGCAGGTGATTTTGGCGTGTCAGGAAGGTGGTTCCGGCTAGTTGAGCAGGTGGATCAGGCGTGCTCGCCAGGGGGTTCATGCGGGTCTGGCAGGTGGTTTCGGTCTGTTCGGGGAGTGGTTCCGGCATCTCAGGCACATGGTTCTGGCACGTCTGAGAGGTGGTTCCGGCCGGCGGAGAGGTGTTTCCAGAGTGTCCGCCAAGTGGTTCTGGCGTAGGTGAAAGGCGACGTTGGCGTGACCGGTAGGTGGTTCCAGCCAGCCCGGAGGTGATTCCAGAGTGTCTGCGGTGTGGTTCTGGCGTAGCTGGCAGGTGATTTTGGCGTGTCCAGCAGGTGGTTCCGGCGAGATCGGCAGGTGGTACCAGCGTGTCCGGAACATGGTTCTGGCACGGCTGAGAGATGGTTCCGTCATGCCCGGCAGGTGAATCCGGAGTGTCCGGCATGTGGTTCTGGCATCTCTGAGAGGTGGTTCCAGCATGCCCGGCAGGTGTTTCCGGAGTGTCTGCCTAGTGGTTCTGGCGTAGTCGGCAGGTGATTCTGGCGTGTCCAGCAGGTGGTTCTGGGGAGTGGATCAGGTGGTTCCGGCATTCTCGGCAGGTGGTACCGGCGTGTCCGGAACATGGTTCTGGCAAGTCTGAGAGGCGGTTCCGGCATGCCCGACAGGTGATTCCGGAGTGTTCGCCAAGTCGTTCTGGTGTAGCCGGCAGGTCATTTTGCATGTCCGGCGGTGGTTCCGCGAGTCGAGCCGGTGGTTCCGGTGTGTCCGGCAGGTGGTTCTGGCGTGACCGGCACGAGGTTCTGGCACGTCTGAGAGTTGGTTCCGGCGTGCCCAACAGGTGATTCCGGAGTGTCCGCAACGCGGTTCTGGCGTACCCGGCAGGTGATTTTGGCGTGTCTGGCAGGTGTTTCTTGCAAGTCGAGCATTTGGCTCAGGCATGCTCAGCAGGTGCTTCCGGCGTGTCTGCAGGTGGTTCTGGTGTGTCTGAGAGCTGGTTCTGGCATGTCTGGCAGATCATTGCGGAGTGTCCACCAAGTGGTTGTGGCATACCCGGCAGGTGATTTTAGCGTGTCAGGTAGGTGGTTCCAGCGAGTCGAGTAGGTGGTTCCGGCGTGCTCGGCAGGTGGTTCAGGCGGGTCTGGAAGGTGGTTTCGTCTGTTCGGGGAGTGGTTCCGGCATCTCAGGCACATGGATCTGGCACGTCTGATAGGTGGTTCCGGCCGGCCCGACAGGTGTTTCCATGGTGTCCGCCAAGTGGTTTTGGCATAGCTGGCAGGTGATGTTGGCGTAACCGGCAGGTGGTTCCAGACAGCCCGGCAGGTGATTCCGAAGTGTTCACCAAATGCTTGTGGAGTAGCCGGAAGTTGATTTTGGCATGTCCAGCAGGTGGTTTTGGCGAGTCGAGCAGGTGGTTCTGGCGTGCTCGGCAGGTGCTTCCGGTGTCATCGGCATGTGGTTCCAGCATGTCTGAGAGGTGGTTCCGCCATGCCCGGCAGGTGATTCCGGAGTGTTCCCCAAGTGGTTCTGGCATAGCCGGCAGGTGATTTTGCATGTCCGGCAATGGTTCCGGCGAGTCGAGCCGCTGGTTCCGGCATGTCTGGCAGGTGGTTCCGGCATGCCCGGCAGGTGATTCCGGAGTGTCCGGCATGTGGTTCTGGCACCTCTGAGAGGTGGTTCCGGCATGCCCGGCAGGTGGTTCCGGCGTGTCTGCCGAGTGGTCCTGGCGTAGTCGGCAGGTGATTGTGGCGTGTCCAGCAGGTGGTTCTGAGGAGTGGATCAGGTGGTTCCGGCATACTCTGCAGGTGGTACCGGCGTGTCCGGAACATGGTTCTGGCAAGTCTGAGGGGTGGTTCCGGCATGCCCGACAGGTGATTCCGGAGTGTTCGCCAACTGGTTCTGGCGTAGCCGGCAGGTCATTTTGCATGTCCGGCGGTGGTTCCGGCGAGTCAAGCCGGTGGTTCTGGCATGTCCAGCAGGTGGTTCTGGCGTGACCGGCACGAGGTTCTGGCACGTCTGAGAGTTGGTTCCGGCATGCCCGACAGGTGATTCCGGAGTGTCCGCCACGTGGTTCTGGCGTACCCGGCAGGTGATTTTGGCGTGTCTGGCAGGTGTTTCTTGCAAGTCGAGCATTTGGCTCAGGCATGCTCAGCAGGTGCTTCCGGCGTGTCTGGCAGGTGGTTCTGGTGTGTCTGAGAGCTGGTTCTGGCATGTCTGGCAGATGATTCCGGAGTGTCCACCAAGTGGTTGTGGCATACCCGGCAGGTGATTTTAGCGTGTCAGGTAGGTGGTTCCAGCGAGTCGAGTAGGTGGTTCCGGCATGCTCGGCAGGTGGTTCAGGCGGGTCTGGCAGGTGGTTTCGGTCTGTTCGGGGAGTGGTTCCGGCATCTCAGGCACATGGTTCTGGCACGTCTGATAGGTGGTTCCGGCCGGCCCGACAGGTGTTTCCATGGTGTCCGCCAAGTGGTTCTGGCATAGCTGGCAGGTGATGTTGGCGTGACCGGCAGGTGGTTCCAGCCAGCCTGGCATGTGATTCCGAAGAGTTCACCAAATGGTTGTGGCCTAGCCGGCAGGTGATTTTGGCGTGTCCAGCAGGTGGTTTTGGCGAGTCAAGCAGGTTGTTCTGGCGTGCTCGGCGGGTGCTTCAGGTGTCATTAGCATGTGGTTCCGGCATGTCTGAGAGGTGGTTCCGCCATGCCCGGCAGGTGATTCCGGAGTGTTCGCCAAGTGGTTCTGGCGTAGCCGGCAGGTGATTTTGCATGTCCGGCAATGGTTCCGGCGAGTCGAGCCGGTGGTTCCGGCATGTCCGGCAGGTGGTTCCGGCATGACCGGCAGGTGATACCGGAGTGTTCGCCAAGTGGTTCTGGCGTATCCGGCAGGTGATTTTGCATGTCCGGCAATGGATCCGGCGAGTCGAGCCGGTGGTTCCGGAATGTCCGGCAGGTGGTTCCGGCATGTCCGGCAGGTGGTTCCGGCATGTCCGGCAGGTGGTTCCGGCATGTCCAGCACGTGGTTCCATCATGCCCGGCAGGTGATTCCGGATTGTCCGGCATGTGGTTCTGGCACCTCTGAGAGGTGGTTCCGGCAAGCCCGGCAGTTGGTTACGGAGTGTCTGCCGAGTGGTTCTGGAGTAGCCGGCAGGTGATTCTGGCGTATCTAGCAGGTGATCCTGTGGAGTGGATCAGGTGGTTCCGGCATACTCGGCAGGTGGTACCGGCGTTTCCGGAACATGGTTCTGGCAAGTCTGAGAGGTGGTACCGGCATGCCCGACAGGTGATTCCGGAGTGTTCGCCAAGTGGTTCTGGCGTAGCCGGCAGGTCATTTTGCATGTCCGGCGGTGGTTCCGGCGAGTCGAGCCGGTGGTTGCGGCGTATCCAGCAGGTGTTTCCGGTCTGTCCGGCAGGTGATTCTGGCGTGACCGGCACGAGGTTCTGGCACGTCGGAGAGCTGGTTCCGGCATGCCCGACAGGTGATTCCGGAGTGTCCGCCACGTGGTTCTGGCGTACCCGGCAGGTGATTTTGGCGTGTCTGGCAGGTGTTTCTTGCAAGTCGAGCATTTGGCTCAGGCATGCTCAGCAGGTGCTTCCGGCGTGTCTGGCACGTGGTTCTGGTGTGTCTGAGAGCTGGTTCTGGCATGTCCGGCAGATGATTCCGGAGTGTCCACCAAGTGGTTGTGGCATACCCGGCAGGTGATTTTAGCGTGTCATGTAGCTGGATCCGGCGAGTCGAGTAGGTGGTTCCGGCGTGCTCGGCAGGTGGTTCAGGCGGGTCTGGCAGGTGGTTTCGGTCTGTTCGGGGTGTGGTTCCGGCATCTCAGGCACATGGTTCTGGCACGTCTGATAGGTGGTTCCGGCCGGCCCGACAGGTGTTTCCATGGTGTCCGACAAGTGGTTCTGGCATAGCTGGCAGGTGATGTTGGCGTGACCCGCAGGTGGTTCCAGCCAGCCAAGCAGGTGATTCCAAAGAGTTCACCAAATGTTTGTGGCGTAGCCGGCAGGTGATTTTGGCGTGTCCAGCAGGTGGTTTTGGCGAGTCGAGCAGGTGGATCTGGCGGGCTCGGCAGGTGCTTCCGGTGTCATTGGCATGTGGTTCTGGCATGTCTGAGAGGTGGTTCCGCCATGCCCGGCAGGTGATTCCGGAGTGTTCGCCAAGTGGTTCTGGCGTAGCCGGCAGGTGATTTTGCATGTCCGGCAATGGTTCCGGCGAGGCGAGCCGGTGGTTCTGGAATGTCCGGCAGGTGGTTCCGGCATGTCCGGCAGGTGGTTCCGGCATGTCCAGCACGTGGTTCCAGCATGCCTGGCAGGTGATTCCGGAGTGTCCGGCATGTGGTTCTGGCACCTCTGAGAGGTGGTTCCGGCATGCCCGGCAGGTGATACCGGAGTGTCCGGCATTTGGTTCTGGCACCTCTGAGAGGTGGTTCCGGAATGCGTGGCCTGTGATTCCGTAGTGTCTGCCGAGTGGTTCTGGCGTAGCCGGCAGTTGATTTTGGCGTGTCCACTATGTGGTTCTGTGGAGTGGATCAGCTGGTTCCGGCATACTCGGCAGGTGGTACCGGCGTGTCCAGAACATGGTTCTGGCAAGTCTGAGAGGTGGTTCCGGCACGCCCGACAGGTGATTCCGGAGCGTCCGCCAAGTGTTTCTGGCGTACCCGGCGGGTGATTTACGCCTGTCCGACAGGTGTATCTTGCGAGTCGAGCAGGTGGCTCAGGCATGCTCAGCTGGTGCTTCCGGCGTCTCTGGCACGTGGTTCTGGTGTGTCTGAGAGCTGGTTCTGGCATCTCCGGCAGATGATTCCGGAGTGTCCACCAAGCGGTTCTTGTATACCTGGCAGGTGATTTTGGCGTGTCAGGAAGGTGGTTCCGGCTAGTTGAGCAGGTGGATAAGGCGTGCTCGCCAGGGGGTTCAGGCGGGTCTGGCAGGTGGTTTTGGTCTGTTCGGGGAGTGGTTCCGGCATCTCAGGCTCATGGTTCTGGCACGTCTGAGAGGTGGTTCCGGCCGGCCCGACAGGTGTTTCCATGGTGTCCGCCAAGTGGTTCTGGCATAGCTGGCAGGTGATGGTGGCGTGACCAGCAGGTGGTTCCAGCAAGCCCGGCAGGTGATTCCGAAGAGTTCACCAAATGGTTGTGGCGTAGCCGGCAGGTGATTTTGGCGTGTCCAGCAGGTGGTTTTGGCGAGTCGAGCAGGTGGTTCTGGCGTGCTCGGCTGGTGCTTCCGGTGTCATTGGCATGTGGTAACGGCATGTCTGAGAGGTGGTTCCGGCATGCCCGGCATGTGGTTCCGAAGAGTTCACCAAATGGTTGCGGCGTAGCAGGCAGTTGCTTTTGGCGTGTCAGGAAGGTGGTTCCGGCTAGTTGAGCAGGTGGATCAGGCGTGCTCGCCAGGGGGTTCATGCGGGTCTGGCAGGTGGTTTCGGTCTGTTCGGGGAGTGGTTCCGGCATCTCAGGCACATGGTTCTGGCACGTCTGAGAGGTGGTTCCGGCCGGCCGGAGAGGTGTTTCCGGAGTGTCCGCCAAGTGGTTCTGGCGTAGGTGAAAGGCGACGTTGGCGTGACCGGTAGGTGGTTCCAGCCAGCCCGGCAGGTGATGCCGGAGTGTCTGCCGTGTGGTTCTGGCGTAGCTGGCAGGTGATTTTGGCGTGTCCAGCAGGTGGTTCCGGCGAGATCGGCAGGTGGTACCAGCGTGTCCGGAACATGGTTCTGGCACGGCTGAGAGATGGTTCCGTCATGCCCGGCAGGTGAATCCGGAGTGTCTGGCATGTGGTTCTGGCACCTCTGAGATGTGGTTCCCCCATGCCCGGCAGGTGATTCCGGAGTGTTCGGCATGTGGTTCTGGCATCTCTGAGAGGTGGTTCCAGCATGCCCGGCAGGTGTTTCCGGAGTGTCTGCCTAGTGGTTCTGGCGTAGTCGGCAGGTGATTCTGGCGTGTCCAGCAGGTGGTTCTGGGGAGTGGATCAGGTGGTTCCGGCATTCTCGGCATGTGGTACCGGCGTGTCCGGAACATGGTTCTGGCAAGTCTGAGAGGCGGTTCCGGCATGTCCGGCAGGTGGTTCTGGCATGCCCGGCAGGTGATTCCGCAGTCTCCGTCATTTGGTCCTGGCACCTCTGAGAGGTGGTTCAGGCATGCCCGACAGGTGATTCCGGAGTGTTCGCCAAGTGGTTCTGGCGTAGCCGGCAGGTCATTTTGCATGTCCGGCGGTGGTTCCGGCGAGTCGAGCCGGTGGTTGCGGCGTATCCAGCAGGTGTTTCCGGTCTGTCCGGCAGGTGATTCTGGCGTGACCGGCACGAGGTTCTAGCACGTCGGAGAGCTGGTTCCGGCATGCCCGACAGGTGATTCCGGAGTGTCCGCCACGTGGTTCTGGCGTACCCGGCAGGTGATTTTGGCGTGTCTGGCAGGTGTTTCTTGCAAGTCGAGCATTTGGCTCAGGCATGCTCAGCAGGTGCTTCCGGCGTGTCTGGCAGGTGGTTCTGGTGTGTCTGAGAGCTGGTTCTGGCATGTCCGGCAGATGATTCCGGAGTGTCCACCAAGTGGTTGTGGCATACCCGGCAGGTGATTTTAGCGTGTCATGTAGCTGGATCCGGCGAGTCGAGTAGGTGGTTCCGGCGTGCTCGGCAGGTGGTTCAGGCGGGTCTGGCAGGTGGTTTCGGTCTGTTCGGGGTGTGGTTCCGGCGTCTCAGGCACATGGTTCTGGCACGTCTGATAGGTGGTTCCGGCCGGCCCGACAGGTGTTTCCATGGTGTCCGCCAAGTGGTTCTGGCATAGCTGGCAGGTGATGTTTGTGTGACCGGCACGTGGTTCCAGAAAGCCCGGCAGGTGATTCCGAAGAGTTCACCAAATGGTTGTGAGCCTAGCCAGCAGGTGATTTCGGCGTGTCCTGCAGGTGGTTTTGGCGAGTCAAGCAGGTCGTTCTGGCGTGCTCGGCAGGTGCTTGCGGTTTCATTGGCATGTGGTTCCGGCATGTCTGAGAGGTGGTTCCGCCATGCCCGGCAGGTGATTCCGGAGTGTTCGCCAAGTGGTTCTGGCGTAGCCGGCAGGTGATTTTGCATGTCCGGCAATGGTTCCGGCGAGGCGAGCCGGTGGTTCTGGAATGTCCGGCAGGTGGTTCCGGCATGTCCGGCAGGTGGTTCCGGCATGTCCAGCACGTGGTTCCAGCATGCCTGGCAGGTGATTCCGGAGTGTCCGGCATGTGGTTCTGGCACCTCTGAGAGGTGGTTCCGGCATGCCCGGCAGGTGATACCGGAGTGTCCGGCATTTGGTTCTGGCACCTCTGAGAGGTGGTTCCGGAATGCGTGGCCTGTGATTCCGGAGTGTCTGCCGAGTGGTTCTGGCGTAGCCGGCAGTTGATTTTGGCGTGTCCACATTGTGGTTCTGTGGAGTGGATCAGCTGGTTCCGGCATACTCGGCAGGTGGTACCGGCGTGTCCAGAACATGGTTCTGGCAAGTCTGAGAGGTGGTTCCGGCACGCCCGACAGGTGATTCCGGAGCGTCCGCCAAGAGTTTCTGGCATACCCGGCGGGTGATTTACGCCTGTCCGACAGGTGTATCTTGCGAGTCGAGCAGGTGGCTCAGGCATGCTCAGCTGGTGCTTCCGGCGTCTCTGGCACGTGGTTCTGGTGTGTCTGAGAGCTGGTTCTGGCATCTCCGGCAGATGATTCCGGAGTGTCCACCAAGCGGTTCTTGTATACCTGGCAGGTGATTTTGGCGTGTCAGGAAGGTGGTTCCGGCTAGTTGAGCAGGTGGATAAGGCGTGCTCGCCAGGGGGTTCAGGCGGGTCTGGCAGGTGGTTTTGGTCTGTTCGGGGAGTGGTTCCGGCATCTCAGGCTCATGGTTCTGGCACGTCTGAGAGGTGGTTCCGGCCGGCCCGACAGGTGTTTCCATGGTGTCCGCCAAGTGGTTCTGGCATAGCTGGCAGGTGATGGTGGCGTGACCAGCAGGTGGTTCCAGCAAGCCCGGCAGGTGATTCCGAAGAGTTCACCAAATGGTTGTGGCGTAGCCGGCAGGTGATTTTGGCGTGTCCAGCAGGTGGTTTTGGCGAGTCGAGCAGGTGGTTCTGGCGTGCTCGGCTGGTGCTTCCGGTGTCATTGGCATGTGGTAACGGCATGTCTGAGAGGTGGTTCCGGCATGCCCGGCAGGTGGTTCCGAAGAGTTCACCAAATGGTTGCGGCGTAGCAGGCAGTTGCTTTTGGCGTGTCAGGAAGGTGGTTCCGGCTAGTTGAGCAGGTGGATCAGGCGTGCTCGCCAGGGGGTTCATGCGGGTCTGGCAGGTGGTTTCGGTCTGTTCGGGGAGTGGTTCCGGCATCTCAGGCACATGGTTCTGGCACGTCTGAGAGGTGGTTCCGGCCGGCCGGAGAGGTGTTTCCGGAGTGTCCGCCAAGTGGTTCTGGCGTAGGTGAAAGGCGACGTTGGCGTGACCGGTAGGTGGTTCCAGCCAGCCCGGCAGGTGATGCCGGAGTGTCTGCGGTGTGGTTCTGGCGTAGCTGGCAGGTGATTTTGGCGTGTCCAGCAGGTGGTTCCGGCGAGATCGGCAAGTGGTACCAGCGTGTCCGGAACATGGTTCTGGCACGGCTGAGAGATGGTTCCGTCATGCCCGGCAGGTGAATCCGGAGTGTCCGGCATGTGGTTCTGGCACCTCTGAGATGTGGTTCCCCCATGCCCGGCAGGTGATTCCGGAGTGTTCGGCATGTGGTTCTGGCACCTCTGCGAGGTGGTTCCAGCATGCCCGGCAGTTGGTTCCGGAGTGTCTGCCTAGTGGTTCTGGCGTAGTCGGCAGGTGATTCTGGCGTGTCCAGCAGGTGGTTCTGGGGAGTGGATCAGGTGGTTCCGGCATTCTCGGCAGGTGGTACCGGCGTGTCCGGAACATGGTTCTGGCAAGTCTGAGAGGCGGTTCCGGCATGCCCGACAGGTGATTCCGGAGTGTTCGCCAAGTGGTTCTGGCGTAGCCGGCAGGTCATTTTGCATGTCCGGCGGTGGTTCCGCGAGTCGAGCCGGTGGTTCCGGTGTGTCCGGCAGGTGGTTCTGGCGTGACCGGCACGAGGTTCTGGCACGTCTGAGAGTTGGTTCCGGCATGCCCGACAGGTGATTCCGGAGTGTCCGCCACGTGGTTCTGGCGTACCCGGCAGGTGATTTTGGCGTGTCTGGCAGGTGTTTCTTGCAAGTCGAGCATTTGGCTCAGGCATGCTCAGCAGGTGCTTCCGGCGTGTCTGGCAGGTGGTTCTGGTGTGTCTGAGAGCTGGTTCTGGCGTGTCTGGCAGATGATTCCGGAGTGTCCACCAAGTGGTTGTGGCATACCCGGCAGATGATTTTAGCGTGTCAGGTAGGTGGTTCCAGCGAGTCGAGTAGGTGGTTCCGGCGTGCTCGGCAGGTGGTTCAGGCGGGTCTGGCAGGTGGTTTCGGTCTGTTCGGGGAGTGGTTCCGGCATCTCAGGCACATGGTTCTGGCACGTCTGATAGGTGGTTCCGGCCGGCCCGACAGGTGTTTCCATGGTGTCCGCCAAGTGGTTCTGGCATAGCTGGCAGGTGATGTTGGCGTGACCGGCAGGTGGTTCCAGTCAGCCCGGCATGTGATTCCGAATGTTCACCAAATGCTTGTGGAGTAGCCGGAAGTTGATTTTGGCATGTCCAGCAGGTGGTTTTGGCGAGTCGAGCAGGTGGTTCTGGCGTGCTCGGCAGGTGCTTCCTGTGTCATCGGCATGTGGTTCCGGCATGTCTGAGAGGTGGTTCCGCCATGCCCGGCAGGTGATTCCGGAGTGTTCCCCAAGTGGTTCTGGCATAGCCGGCAGGTGATTTTGCATGTCCGGCAATGGTTCCGGCGAGTCGAGCCGCTGGTTCCGGCATGTCCGGCAGGTGGTTCCGGCATGCCCGGCAGGTGATTCCGGAGTGTCCGGCATGTGGTTCTGGCACCTCTGAGAGGTGGTTCCGGCATGCCCGGCAGGTGGTTCCGGCGTGTCTGCCGAGTGGTTCTGGCGTAGTCGGCAGGTGATTGTGGCGTGTCCAGCAGGTGGTTCTGAGGAGTGGATCAGGTGGTTCCGGCATACTCTGCAGGTGGTACCGGCGTGTCTGGAACATGGTTCTGGCAAGTCTGAGAGGTGGTTCCGGCATGCCCGACAGGTGATTCCGGAGTGTTCGCCAAGTGGTTGTGGCATACCCGGCAGGTGATTTTAGCGTGTCAGGTAGGTGGTTCCAGCGAGTCGAGTAGGTGGTTCCGGCGTGCTCGGCAGGTGGTTCAGGCGGGTCTGGCAGGTGGTTTCGGTCTGTTCGGGGAGTGGTTCCGGCATCTCAGGCACATGGTTCTGGCACGTATGATAGGTGGTTCCGGCCGGACCGACAGGTGTTTCCATGGTGTCCGCCAAGTGGTTCTGGAATAGCAGGCAGGTGATGTTGGCGTGACCGGCAGGTGGTTCCAGCCAGCCCGGCAGGTGATTCCGAAGTTTTCACCAAATGGTTGTGGCGTAGCCGGAGTCTGATTTTTGCATGTCCAGCAGGTGGTTTTGGCGAGTCGAGCAGGTGGTTCTGGCGTGCTCGGCAGGTGCTTCCGGTGTCATTGGCATGTGGTTCCGGCATGTCTGAGAGGTGGTTCCGCCATGCCCGGCAGGTGATTCCGGAGTGTTCGCCAAGTGGTTCTGGCGTAGCCGGCAGGTGATTTTGCATGGCCGGCAATGGTTCCGGCGAGTCGAGCCGGTGGTTCTGGCATGTCCGGCAGGTGGTTCTGGCATGCCCGGCAGGTGATTCCGCAGTCTCCGTCATTTGGTCCTGGCACCTCTGAGAGGTGGTTCAGGCATGCCCGACAGGTGATTCCGGAGTGTTCGCCAAGTGGTTCTGGCGTAGCCGGCAGGTCATTTTGCATGTCCGGCGGTGGTTCCGGCGAGTCGAGCCGGTGGTTGCGGCGTATCCAGCAGGTGTTTCCGGTCTGTCCGGCAGGTGATTCTGGCGTGACCGGCACGAGGTTCTAGCACGTCGGAGAGCTGGTTCCGGCATGCCCGACAGGTGATTCCGGAGTGTCCGCCACGTGGTTCTGGCGTACCCGGCAGGTGATTTTGGCGTGTCTGGCAGGTGTTTCTTGCAAGTCGAGCATTTGGCTCAGGCATGCTCAGCAGGTGCTTCCGGCGTGTCTGGCACGTGGTTCTGGTGTGTCTGAGAGCTGGTTCTGGCATGTCCGGCAGATGATTCCGGAGTGTCCACCAAGTGGTTGTGGCATACCCGGCAGGTGATTTTAGCGTGTCATGTAGCTGGATCCGGCGAGTCGAGTAGGTGGTTCCGGCGTGCTCGGCAGGTGGTTCAGGCGGGTCTGGCAGGTGGTTTCGGTCTGTTCGGGGTGTGGTTCCGGCATCTCAGGCGCATGGTTCTGGCACGTCTGATAGGTGGTTCCGGCCGGCCCGACAGGTGTTTCCATGGTGTCCACCAAGTGGTTCTGGCATAGCTGGCAGGTGATGTTGGCGTGAACCGCAGGTGGTTCCAGCCAGCCAAGCAGGTGATTCCAAAGAGTTCACCAAATGTTTGTGGCGTAGCCGGCAGGTGATTTTGGCGTGTCCAGCAGGTGGTTTTGGCGAGTCGAGCAGGTGGATCTGGCATGCTCGGCAGGTGCTTCCGGTGTCATTGGCATGTGGTTCTGGCATGTCTGATAGGTGGTTCCGCCATGCCCGGCAGGTGATTCCGGAGTGTTCGCCAAGTTGTTCTGGCGTAGCCGGCAGGTGATTTTGCATGTCCGGCAATGGTTCCGGCGAGGCGAGCCGGTGGTTCTGGAATGTCCGGCAGGTGGTTCCGGCATGTCCGGCAGGTGGTTCCGGCATGTCCAGCACGTGGTTCCAGCATGCCTGGCAGGTGATTCCGGAGTGTCCGGCATGTGGTTCTGGCACCTCTGAGAGGTGGTTCCGGCATGCCCGGCAGGTGATACCGGAGTGTCCGGCATTTGGTTCTGGCACCTCTGAGAGGTGGTTCCGGAATGCGTGGCCTGTGATTCCGGAGTGTCTGCCGAGTGGTTCTGGCGTAGCCGGCAGTTGATTTTGGCGTGTCCACTATGTGGTTCTGTGGAGTGGATCAGCTGGTTCCGGCATACTCGGCAGGTGGTACCGGCGTGTCCAGAACATGGTTCTGGCAAGTCTGAGAGGTGGTTCCGGCACGCCCGACAGGTGATTCCGGAGCGTCCGCCAAGTGTTTCTGGCGTACCCGGCGGGTGATTTACGCCTGTCCGACAGGTGTATCTTGCGAGTCGAGCAGGTGGCTCAGGCATGCTCAGCTGGTGCTTCCGGCGTCTCTGGCACGTGGTTCTGGTGTGTCTGAGAGCTGGTTCTGGCATCTCCGGCAGATGATTCCGGAGTGTCCACCAAGCGGTTCTTGTATACCTGGCAGGTGATTTTGGCGTGTCAGGAAGGTGGTTCCGGCTAGTTGAGCAGGTGGATAAGGCGTGCTCGCCAGGGGGTTCAGGCGGGTCTGGCAGGTGGTTTTGGTCTGTTCGGGGAGTGGTTCCGGCATCTCAGGCTCATGGTTCTGGCACGTCTGAGAGGTGGTTCCGGCCGGCCCGACAGGTGTTTCCATGGTGTCCGCCAAGTGGTTCTGGCATAGCTGGCAGGTGATGGTGGCGTGACCAGCAGGTGGTTCCAGCAAGCCCGGCAGGTGATTCCGAAGAGTTCACCAAATGGTTGTGGCGTAGCCGGCAGGTGATTTTGGCGTGTCCAGCAGGTGGTTTTGGCGAGTCGAGCAGGTGGTTCTGGCGTGCTCGGCTGGTGCTTCCGGTGTCATTGGCATGTGGTAACGGCATGTCTGAGAGGTGGTTCCGGCATGCCCGGCAGGTGGTTCCGAAGAGTTCACCAAATGGTTGCGGCGTAGCAGGCAGTTGCTTTTGGCGTGTCAGGAAGGTGGTTCCGGCTAGTTGAGCAGGTGGATCAGGCGTGCTCGCCAGGGGGTTCATGCGGGTCTGGCAGGTGGTTTCGGTCTGTTCGGGGAGTGGTTCCGGCATCTCAGGCACATGGTTCTGGCACGTCTGAGAGGTGGTTCCGGCCGGCCGGAGAGGTGTTTCCGGAGTGTCCGCCAAGTGGTTCTGGCGTAGGTGAAAGGCGACGTTGGCGTGACCGGTAGGTGGTTCCAGCCAGCCCGGCAGGTGATGCCGGAGTGTCTGCCGTGTGGTTCTGGCGTAGCTGGCAGGTGATTTTGGCGTGTCCAGCAGGTGGTTCCGGCGAGATCGGCAAGTGGTACCAGCGTGTCCGGAACATGGTTCTGGCACGGCTGAGAGATGGTTCCGTCATGCCCGGCAGGTGAATCCGGAGTGTCCGGCATGTGGTTCTGGCACCTCTGAGATGTGGTTCCCCCATGCCCGGCAGGTGATTCCGGAGTGTTCGGCATGTGGTTCTGGCACCTCTGCGAGGTGGTTCCAGCATGCCCGGCAGGTGGTTCCGGAGTGTCTGCCTAGTGGTTCTGGCGTAGTCGGCAGGTGATTCTGGCGTGTCCAGCAGGTGGTTCTGGGGAGTGGATCAGGTGGTTCCGGCATTCTCGGCAGGTGGTACCGGCGTGTCCGGAACATGGTTCTGGCAAGTCTGAGAGGCGGTTCCGGCATGCCCGACAGGTGATTCCGGAGTGTTCGCCAAGTGGTTCTGGCGTAGCCGGCAGGTCATTTTGCATGTCCGGCGGTGGTTCCGCGAGTCGAGCCGGTGGTTCCGGTGTGTCCGGCAGGTGGTTCTGGCGTGACCGGCACGAGGTTCTGGCACGTCTGAGAGTTGGTTCCGGCATGCCCGACAGGTGATTCCGGAGTGTCCGCCACGTGGTTCTGGCGTACCCGGCAGGTGATTTTGGCGTGTCTGGCAGGTGTTTCTTGCAAGTCGAGCATTTGGCTCAGGCATGCTCAGCAGGTGCTTCCGGCGTGTCTGGCAGGTGGTTCTGGTGTGTCTGAGAGCTGGTTCTGGCGTGTCTGGCAGATGATTCCGGAGTGTCCACCAAGTGGTTGTGGCATACCCGGCAGATGATTTTAGCGTGTCAGGTAGGTGGTTCCAGCGAGTCGAGTAGGTGGTTCCGGCGTGCTCGGCAGGTGGTTCAGGTGGGTCTGGCAGGTGGTTTCGGTCTGTTCGGGGAGTGGTTCCGGCATCTCAGGCACATGGTTCTGGCACGTCTGATAGGTGGTTCCGGCCGGCCCGACAGGTGTTTCCATGGTGTCCGCCAAGTGGTTCTGGCATAGCTGGCAGGTGATGTTGGCGTGACCGGCAGGTGGTTCCAGTCAGCCCGGCATGTGATTCCGAATGTTCACCAAATGCTTGTGGAGTAGCCGGAAGTTGATTTTGGCATGTCCAGCAGGTGGTTTTGGCGAGTCGAGCAGGTGGTTCTGGCCTGCTCGGCAGGTGCTTCCTGTGTCATCGGCATGTGGTTCCGGCATGTCTGAGAGGTGGTTCGGCCATGCCCGGCAGGTGATTCTGGAGTGTTCCCCAAGTGGTTCTGGCATAGCCGGCAGGTGATTTTGCATGTCCGGCAATGGTTCCGGCGAGTCGAGCCGCTGGTTCCGGCATGTCCGGCAGGTGGTTCCGGCATGCCCGGCAGGTGATTCCGGAGTGTCCGGCATGTGGTTCTGGCACCTCTGAGAGGTGGTTCCGGCATGCCCGGCAGGTGGTTCCGGCGTGTCTGCCGAGTGGTTCTGGCGTAGTCGGCAGGTGATTGTGGCGTGTCCAGCAGGTGGTTCTGAGGAGTGGATCAGGTGGTTCCGGCATACTCTGCAGGTGGTACCGGCGTGTCCGGAACATGGTTCTGGCAAGTCTGAGAGGTGGTTCCGGCATGCCCGACAGGTGATTCCGGAGTGTTCGCCAAGTGGTTCTGGCGTAGCCGGCAGGTCATTTTGCATGTCCGGCGGTGGTTCCGCGAGTCGAGCCGGTGGTTCCGGTGTGTCCGGCAGGTGGTTCTGGCGTGACCGGCACGAGGTTCTGGCACGTCTGAGAGTTGGTTCCGGCATGCCCGACAGGTGATTCCGGAGTGTCCGCCACGTGGTTCTGGCGTACCCGGCAGGTGATTTTGGCGTGTCTGGCAGGTGTTTCTTGCAAGTCGAGCATTTGGCTCAGGCATGCTCAGCAGGTGCTTCCGGCGTGTCTGGCACGTGGTTCTGGTGTGTCTGAGAGCTGGTTCTGGCATGTCTGGCAGATGATTCCGGAGTGTCCACCAAGTGGTTGTGGCATACCCGGCAGGTGATTTTAGCGTGTCAGGTAGGTGGTTCCAGCGAGTCGAGTAGGTGGTTCCGGCGTGCTCGGCAGGTGGTTCAGGCGGGTCTGGCAGGTGGTTTCGGTCTGTTCGGGGAGTGGTTCCGGCTTCTCAGGCACATGGTTCTGGCACGTCTGATAGGTGGTTCCGGCCGGCCCGACAGGTGTTTCCATGGTGTCCGCCAAGTGGTTCTGGCATAGCAGGCAGGTGACGTTGGCGTGACCGGCAGGTGGTTCCAGCCAGCCCGGCAGGTGATTCCGAAGTTTTCACCAAATGGTTGTGGCGTAGCCGGAATCTGATTTTTGCATGTCCAGCAGGTGGTTTTGGCGAGTCGAGCAGGTGGTTCTGGCGTGCTCGGCAGGTGCTTCCGGTGTCATTGGCATGTGGTTCCGGCATGTCTGAGAGGTGGTTCCGCCATGCCCGACAGGTGATTCCGGAGTGTTCGCCAAGTGGTTCTGGCGTAGCCGGCAGGTCATTTTGCATGTCCAGCGGTGGTTCCGGCGAGTCGAGCCGGTGGTTCCGGCGTAGCCGGCAGTTGCTCTTGGCGTGTCCACTAGGTGGTTCTGGGGAGTGGATCAGCTGGTTCCGGGATACTCGGCAGGTGGTACCGGCGTGTCCAGAACATGGTTCTGGCAAGTCTGAGAGGTGGTTCCGGCACGCCCGACAGTGATTCCGGAGCGTCCGCCAAGTGTTTCTGGCGTACCCGGCAGGTGATTTTGGCATGTCCGACAGGTGTTTCTTGCGAGTCGAGCAGGTGGCTCAGGCATGCTCAGCTGGTGCTTCCGGCGTCTCTGGCACGTGGTTCTGGTGTGTCTGAGAGCTGGTTCTGGCATGTCCGGCAGATGATTCCGGAGTGTCCACCAAGTGGTTCTGGTATACCTGGCAGGTGATTTTGGCGTGTCAGGAAGGTGGTTCCGGCTATTTGAGCAGGTGGATCAGGCGTGCTCGCCAGGGGGTTCATGCGGGTCTGGCAGGTGGTTTCGGTCTGTTCGGGGAGTGGTTCCGGCATCTCAGGCACATGGTTCTGGCACGTCTGAGAGGTGGTTCCGGCCGGCCGGAGAGGTGTTTCCAGAGTGTCCGCCAAGTGGTTCTGGCGTAGGTGAAAGGCGACGTTGGCGTGACCGGTAGGTGGTTCCAGCCAGCCCGAAGGTGATTCCAGAGTGTCTGCGGTGTGGTTCTGGCGTAGCTGGCAGGTGATTTTGGCGTGTCCAGCAGGTGGTTCCGGCGAGATCGGCAGGTGGTACCAGCGTGTCCGGAACATGGTTCTGGCACGGCTGAGAGATGGTTCCGTCATGCCCGGCAGGTGAATCCGGAGTGTCCGGCATGTGGTTCTGGCACCTCTGAGATGTGGTTCCCCCATGCCCGGCAGGTGATTCCGGAGTGTTCGGCATGTGGTTCTGGCACCTCTGAGAGGTGGTTCCAGCATGCCCGGCAGGTGTTTCCGGAGTGTCTGCCTAGTGGTTCTGGCGTAGTCGGAAGGTGATTCTGGCGTGTCCAGCAGGTGGTTCTGGGGAGTGGATCAGGTGGTTCCGGCATTCTCGGCAGGTGGTACCGGCGTGTCCGGAACATGGTTCTGGCAAGTCTGAGATGCGGTTCCGGCATGCCCGACAGGTGATTCCGGAGTGTTCGCCAAGTGGTTCTGGCATAGCCGGCAGGTCATTTTGCATGTCCGGCGGTGGTTCCGCGAGTCGAGCCGGTGGTTCCGGTGTGTCCGGCAGGTGGTTCTGGCGTGACCGGCACGAGGTTCTGGCACGTCTGAGAGTTGGTTCCGGCGTGCCCGACAGGTGATTCCGGAGTGTCCGCCACGTGGTTCTGGCATACCCGGCAGGTGATTTTGGCGTGTCTGGCAGGTGTTTCTTGCAAGTCGAGCATTTGGCTCAGGCATGCTCAGCAGGTGCTTCCGGCGTGTCTGGCAGGTGGTTCTGGTGTGTCTTAGAGCTGGTTCTGGCATGTCTGGCAGATGATTCCGGAGTGTCCACCAAGTGGTTGTGGCATACCCGGCA